>NC_135055.1:19105000-19420000 GCF_051014685.1 Ptiloglossa arizonensis
GTCAATTTGCTCGCGTGGCGAATGTACCGGTGCCACTGGCGGGTTATAACTCGCGCGACATCACCGGAATGAAAAATCGCGACACTTGAACAGGCTTCGTTCGCGGTATCGTCGATCTTCGACCGTTCGACCGACCGAATATTTCATTATTCCGTTGAAGCGAGCGCGCCCGGTGAGAAACGACCCCGAGTCCGCGACCGCTCGTATTTTAGCGAAGCGCACAGTAATTGTTTTTAATTATCCCGGTGGACGCGGCGTATATAATTATCGATCGGCCTAAAACGAGAGGTGCGGTTTGCCGATGTTTGATAGCCCCCACGCCTTTGTTCCTGAAGGGATCTCCCCTCCGCGGTGCGTTCGCTCGCTAGCGTACACATGCCCCCGCGCGCGCGCAAGCGAGCAACCGAGCGAGCGAGCGAGCGAGCGAGCGAGCATGCGCGTACACGCACGTACAGCCAGAAGGAGGATTTAATCGACAGCATCGATCGAATCGGTTCCGAAAGTGGCACTGACACGAGAAATCGAAACAATGGTAGACCACCGTCGAGCGGATTTTCCGTACATGGAGCACACCGCCCGACGTATTCGTATTCGCGTGCACTGCTCGCCCCGATCCGCGAACGCCCAGGACCTCCGGTAATCAGAATTAACTCGATATAACTTACGAAGATCGAGTGCTCGCCGATGAGAATTTATTATTTCGCGTGGAACACGCCGCCGCCGCGCGCGTTGTCGCTGCGCTTCTGCGGCATTCCGCTCGATTCCCCGCCGCGATTCCCTCGAACGTTGTACACCGCTGCCCGAAGATTCTGACCCGAATCGTACAGGAAAGAGTATCGCACCTATCGTCGATCGTGTTTCGTAACAGGGGGAGGAGAAGGGAATCGCGACGATATCGAGTTTTAATGAAAAAAATGAAAATTTTTGTTTCCGACGTTCTAGCCCCGTATGAACATCATCGACGAATTTCTGACGTTCTCCCGTTTCAAACGAGTACAAACACGACGGTATTCGGAATATTTCGAATAAACGGCGATTTCAAATTTTTCAAAAACGCATTGTAGAACGTGAAAAGAAAAGTGGTCGGAACACGGTCGTGTTTGGACTCGTTTTACTCGGGAGAATCTTCCCATTTCGGTGATAACGCTCTAACGGAGATACGAGGAGAAATAGTTCCTAGTTGAGCAAACTTTGAAGCTTAACGATCCGTAATCGAAGTTCATGGGTCTTCAAAAGTTTCCAAGAACGTATTCTCGACCAACTCCGCACACGTTCCGACGTTCGGCCCTGGTTCGAGCGTTAAGGCGAAATACCAACTCCGAAGACCACTGGAGAGTTCTTCAGTGCCTCGATCAGGGCCGTCTAGCCTAATAGAGAGATCGTTGGCTTTGCTTCCGAGCCGGAGCACGCACTACCGGAACTGCGAGAAGTACGGAGCGGGTTGTAGCCACGTGGTCGGCAAGGGACTCGGGCCGCTCTTGAAACCGATTTACACGACTTTAACGATCGGCCGTGAAATTTATGAGCGGACATGGCCGCGTGCTAGTCCCCGCAGCAAGCGGACGCGGCGTTCGTCCGTCGCGAAAATAATTCTTTTATTGGCGCAGGTGTTGGCCGCGCTCGCGAAATTACGCTCGAGACTCTCGCGATTCGTCCCTGGGCAATAACGAGGCAATCCGTCGCCGAATTTATCGAGGTGACGACAGTGCTCGGCAGATTTTTCTCATCTCCACTTTTTCAATATCCACCAGCTGCCTGGAACCGTGTAACAAACGAACTTGCTTTCTCTCTCTCTCCTTTCTCTACTCTCTTCTCTCTCTCTCTGTCTGTCATAATTTGCCCACGGCACCCTCGAGATTATCGCCTACGATGCCCCGGTACGAATCTTCCGAGGGATTCGCCCTTCTTCTTAGCACGAGCGAGATAAAACGACGCGATAGTAGGGATTCAATGCATTTTAAACGCGACTCCCTCCAAGTGTCTTTAAGTTCGCGGAAGAGAGCTCGGGCCCCGTCCGGGAGCCGCAACAGCGCTCTATATATGTATCGCGAATGATCGTCTGCCGGTGACAAAGTGGCTCCTCCGACCACGGTGAAAAAAGACGAGCCGCGTAACGACGCCATTCATCAGTAACAACGGTGTCTGGCATTGTGCGACGATAAAGCGACTGGCTTTCGATGTCGCGGTTAAACGGTTCATCAACGGCGCCCCCGTGCACCGTGCTCCTGATTAAAACGGTCGCTGTTCGTCTACCACCGTAAAAATACGGATTCGTGGGCGAACAATCGTTGAAATCGTTGTGGGTGGTGTCGACGAGCTTAGACTTCTTTTTATCTTCGACCAGGTACGGCGGTGGGCACGGTGTTGACGACCATCACGGCGAACGACGTGGACAGTTCACCGGCTCTGACCTACCGATTCGGGAACGTGACCAACCCTGGCCCCTTCAGCATCGATCGGTACGGCGGCAAGGTCGTTCTTCGCAGACGTCTCGACGCCGAAACGCGATCCGAGTACAGCCTACAGGTGATCGCCAGCGACGGGATTCACGAGGTCACCACGGACCTGATAGTCCGCGTCACGGACCTCAACGACAACGCTCCGAAGTTCCAGCAGTCGGCGTACATAGCCACTCTTCCAGGTGAGTGACAGACCCCTTTTGGAATCTGTTCAACAGTCAAGTAGAGCGTTAGAAAATTTGGAATCTGGAAATCCGTTCATCGATGGGCGCAGTTTTCTGCAGGTTGACTTTTTAGCGCATTTGCTGCGACCAGAGGAATTTTTATAACCAGAGATTAGGTGTTGTCTAGTCTTTGGAAAGTTAGGAATCTTCCTCTTATTTCTTCTTAGTCGAGGAACCTTCAAACGCTCCTTGAACACCAATCGTACACAATTTTTGTCACTTCCGCTACTATTGGAGTCCTACCAGTTGGCAAATTAATAATATCGATACTTTGCACAGTGCAAACACGACCATGTAATTCGAGAAACAGTCAAGAGTAACGCATCTGTAATTTCGATGAATATTTACTCGAGGACAGGCAACTGTGACGACGTGGACTTTGACGTATCTTGTCGAGGACTCTCCTCAAAAACTTCGAATAGATTTCAGTACCGATCGTTATTGTTTAAAAAATATTATTGGTAAAAACTACAGAGATAGATGTTGCCTCTGTAGGACATTGGTGAACGACGTTTCGCTTGGTTATTTTTCAAGGAATAATTTGTCGAAAATACCAACACTTCTAAAACGCGCGGTTCGAATTTAGAGTCACACTGGTTCAACGTCGAGGCAATAAAATGAAATCTCTCGAGGTCTCTCGCCCGTTTAATTGCACCGCCATAAAGCGCGGGACTATCGAGGTCCCCGAGAGGCTCGCGGTGTCCGTTCGCCGCTCTCTCGAGCAGGGGGCGGGGGAGGGGATAGCGGCTCGGTGGCCTTGAGCGGCCAGCTGACTTTCGTCCGAACGATAATCGTTAAAGGGTCGTGTCTATTCGATCGACATTCCGTCGAAGGAATCGCAAGTGAAACGGTGCGAGCGGTGGGGGAAGAGAGCGAGAAGAGAAACGTCGAGAGATGTACGGTGGTGGTGGGGGAAAGGCCCCGGGGTAGGCCCCTCGGCGCGAAATAAACGCGAGTTTAAAAACTGGTTTTTAGTAGACACGCGTTGTCCTGTTGCCCGTGTTCCAAACTCGAATTGACACCGCGCCAAGATAAAGCACGGAAAAGAGAGGGCGAGACGGACACACGCGCGCGCCCGTACACACACACACGGAGAGAAAAAGAGGAAGAGAAAAAGATAGAGGAAGGGGGAACGAAAGCAACGAACAAGAAAGCTGGATGACAGAGCGAGAGAGTGGGGGGCAAAGGGGGTTCGGGAGGGGGGGTCCCGATGAAAAGCTAGCTGCTCGAACGCTGAAGGGAGGCAGGGAGGAACGAAGACGGACGAAAACACACGGCGAAAGGATCCAGAGGAGAGAAAGAGAGAGACAGGGGGGAAGGTAGGGAGACACGGTGTTGGGTTAGAGGGAGGGAGTGGGGGACAGACGAGGAGAATTGCGAACGCCTTGCACATAAATAAACGCGAGGACACCGTTTGCGAGGCAGCCGAAAAGCCGCCTTCGCTGGCAACCGCCGGCCGAGATCGCCGGCTTCGAAGACTCTCGAAACTTATTAAAAATACATAGGCCCGCGCCTAATGGTGCATTTCGGTGGGCGGCTGAGGGGCGACGAGGAAGGGCCCCGGATTGGCAGGAGGTGGACGTGGAAAGAGTCGAGAGGGGGCGAGCTCCCACGGCGACGGCCTCGCGAAATTTGCATCTCCTTCTCTTTTATCGTCTCTTCGCTGCCCCTCGCTAACGTGGATTCGGTGGAAACGAGCACCGAACGATGGAACGGGGGAAGGAGGGACAATGGAACGAACCACACGGGGGGAGGAAAAAAATCTTGCGCGAAGTTGATCGATAACGCCGCTGGTACGCGGTCAAGAGAGACCGGGGAGAGAACGAGAGAGACGGTGAAAGAGACCGAGAGAGAAAGTTCGTTCGTTGCAAGCTCTGGGACAAGGTCTTCCAAGTTCGGTGAAATACACGGAACGGGTACAAGGGCGAAACGAAACGCTCGATTCGTCTCTTTGTGGATTTCGCGAACCCGACCGACGAAATTCAGGTTAGCTTTCACGACCGCGTTTTTATCCGCGGCTTTTACCGACTTACGCCCCGTTGTACTTTATGCCCGCGTACGGACTAAGGACGATTAATATCGACGAGAACGATAATAACTCGCGAGCGAGGCAGATCCAGCGAGACGAGATTGGCTCGCGCGCGTAATAGAGACGTTTAATAATCGATAACGATAATAACTCGTAGCGACGTGGACGTAAGGTGGTGATAAAAATACGAATCGAAACGAAGATAAAAATAAAGAACCGAGCGAAACGAACGAACGAACGAGGAGAACCGACGAGGAAAACGGTGCTTAAAGTAGATAATATGTCTACGAGTCGACGAGCCGTGGAAAAAATCACGGTGGATCCTTCTTCTTCGGTTCCTCGTCGGTATTTTCATGCCGTTGCGGGTCGTTTTTCTTTTTCTTTTCTTTCTTTTTTTTTTATTCAATTCGCGGTGATAAATGCCGAAGAAAACGGCGAGTATCGTCCACCTGGCGCGAACAATTTTCGTTCCATTATCCCCGATACTTAGCGATGGAATCTTTAATCATTCACGTTCTTCCGTGGTTCGTTTAAACGGTACTCTTAGCGTTGCGCGAATCCGTGTCTCGTCGATCACTCTTCATCCCCACCGCGCGCGAACCACTCCTCCTCCTCCCCCTCCTCCGGAGAAGGAGGTTTTTCAAACGGCCGAGCTATAGCGTGGATCGTTGCTCGTGCCGGGAAAAACGATGAAAATAATAATTAAGAAACTACTCGAACGCACCGATCCTTTAGCGATGCGATATTTAACGATTCTCTCGTTCTTCTGTGGCTCGTTTAAATAATACTCTTATCGTTACGCGACTATGCGACTCATCGATCACCCTCGATCCCTGCTATACTCGAACCACTCCCCCGGAGGATTTTTTCCAAACGGCCGAGGTATACGGCGGGTCGGTGCTCGTAACGAGCAAAAGGTGAAAATAATAATTAGAAACGCGGCGAGCAGGTTGCACGCGCGTTGCAACATCGATGCGTCCGCAGATATAGGAAATGCCATGCAGCGGTGCATACATCAATCGGCACCCGGGGAACCGGTTAAGAGAAAGAGATATATATATATATATATATATATATGTATATATATGTGTATATATGTATATATACATCGGGAGTAGGAGTTACGAGTTCCGCGAGTCTCGCGACGTGTCGACGAATTTTCATGGTGTTTCCGATTTCACCGCGCGTAGCCAGCCGGCTCGTATCGCGATCAACGGAACAAGGAAGACGAGTTAATCCGGCGATTATCAAAATCGTATTAAAGTGTCTCGGTTGGGCAGTATATATACTGGAAAGGGGGAGGGGATTAATGAAGCGGAGGGGGAGAGGCCTGGGCCAGCCCTCGCTGCCGGTAATAAGAATTCGTCCCACTAAGGCGTCGTGACGCGAACACGCATACTCCACGGTCATACGCACCTCGCAATAATTATAGAGTACCTGTCACTTCTCGGTTAAGATCCCTCTACCTCCCCCCTCCACACCCGCCTCCTCCTACGAGGTCGTCCTACCACCTCGCCACGGACATCCCCAAAGGGCTGCGCGTCCGTGAAGTTTTATTTCGGTTTCTCCTCCTCTTCGCCCTTTTCTCTCCTTCTTTCTCTCCCTCTCTCTCTCTCTCTCTCTCTCTCTCTCTCTCTCTCTCTCTCTTCTGCTCGCGTACTCTCTCTCTCTCTTCTGCTCGCGCTCTCTCTTTCTCCGTTTCTCGCTCGCTCTCGCGTCTCTCTTTGTCTCCCTTCCACGCTTTAGGTCGGAGCTTGGCACATTAATGCCGAGTTATCCGACGATTTGAAACGCATCGAAATGATTTTTGTACGCTGTAGCGGAGCCGGGGCCCCACGGCTCGGCCGGCCGAGCGATTTATACAACTGGTTATTATTTCATACTTCCGTTCAGCCCGATGTCAGGACGGCTTATCCTCCTCCTTTACCGAGAAAAGAAAGAACTGGAGGTGGTGGTGGTGGTGGTGGTGGTGGTGGTGGTGGCGCGGCGGTGGTGGTGCTCGAGGACGTACCGCCGACAAAAAGAGGCAGAGGGTACTTGACCTCGCGCCTGTGATCCCCGATCTTTGTCCCGGGCCGTTTTCGAGCACGTTCGAGCGCCTCGCGCCTCGCGCCGAACCGAAAATCGATCCGGAGCGTTCCTCCTCGAGCGCGCGGATTTTCCCGCGCGCTACCTCCACGCTCGGATCGATCGAGCTACGAAGAGAAACCGTGCCACGACTTCTACGGTCTCACGAAGAAAACGTGTAACCGAAATTGTCCATTCAAAGCTCACTCGCGGATTTGAATAACTCTTCGCTAGGATATTCCCGAATCTGGTCCTCGAGGTGATTCAAATTTCAGGATTCTTAGCTTCTCTCGTATCTTAGACCTAGAGGGTACGAAGATCTGTAGAACGTCTTGTCCAATGCTAATAGTCTTTAATAGCGATCCATATTTTCGAGTTTGAAGCATATTTTCGAGCTTTATCGACAGGGAGAAACCTCGTGCATCACACTCGACCGTGTGAATAAAAATGACTCGTTCGTTCTTCTTACGTTTCTTCTTTCGCTTTTCCAACACAGAGGGACGCGGAGACCTGCAAGAAATCCTTACGGTGAACGCGACCGACGACGACCTCACGGAGGACAACAGCCGCGTGCGATATTATCTCCTGAAAGCTACCAAGGGCTTCTCGGTGCATCCTGTGACCGGTGTGCTGACGGTTAATCGCACCGCGATACCGAGACCCCAGCCGAAAGAAGTGGAGCTGGCCGTTGTGGCGGAAGATTACGGCAAACCGCCGGCGTTGTCCGTCTGCTCGGTCGTGGTGAGACTGAGCAGCCTGAAGAGCTCGCTGCCCGGTAAAGAGTACAAGATCACGGCCAAGGAGAATTCCTTGAGGGGTACCACACTGATGAGGTTGTCCGACGTGGACCTGTTGGACGGTAGCATCGTTGCCGGTGACGACAGCGGAACCTTCGAAGTGTCCAGGGGCAAACTGATCCTGTCCAAGGCCCTCGACAGAGAAACAAAGGACAGGTGAGAACAATAAAAGCTCGAATATCGGAACGAATGACTTTCCACGTCTCTTCGATACCATCATTCCGTAATTGTAATTTTTACCGCAAAAAACACTTGCCAATCTTGCGCTTTTTTAAGTCAACCGAGAGTCCTCGACCTAAAAACAACTGTTGCTTTCAGGTACGTTCTTCGCCTGGGTTCGAAGAACGAGAACATGACGACCGGCTCGCTGGTTGGCGACGAACCGGTGACGGTGATCGTCACCGTGGAGGACGTCAACGACAATTACCCCCGCTTCCTGGAGGAGCTCCACCAAGTGTCCATCAAGGAAAACGCAGTCCGCGGGACGATCGTGGCGACTCTTCGAGCCAAGGACGACGACCTCCTCGGTAGCCCAGCGGCGAACCTGGTCTACGAGATCACGTCGGGTAACGACGGGGGTCTCTTCAGGGTGGAGAAGACCACCGGTGCGGTTTTGGTGAACGCTACCCTGGACTGCGATCTGGAACCGGAGATTTACAATCTCGTTGTGATGGCCTGCGACAGCGACCCGGTGTCGCCTCTCTGCGCCCTGGCCAGGCTACGAATCCGTCTCGAGGACGTGAACGACAACTCGCCCAAGTTCCCGGTCTCCGAGTACCTGGAGTTCGTCGGTGAGAACGAACCGATCCGAACCACAGTGTTCTCGGCCCGTGCCTCCGATCTGGATCGCGGTATCTTCGGATCGTTGAACTACTCGATAGTGTCGGCGGCAGCGACCGGTTTCTCGGACATCGACGACAGCTGGAAGCTGTTCGCCGTGGACGCTAAATCTGGCACAGTGACCACCCGAGCCGTGTTCGACTACGAGCTGAGGAACCGTTACGCGTTCACCCTGCGCGCCACCGACACAGGTGGCCGAACCGCCGCGGTCAGAGTGAGAGTGGAGATCGAGTCCAGGGACGAGTTCTATCCGCAGTTCACCGAGAGGATGTACAGATTCGGTATCAGAAGCGGCACCCAGGTGTTACCCGGCACGGTGATCGGTCACGTGACGGCCACCGATCGGGACAAGGGCCCGGACGGTCGAGTGGTATACCAGCTTACGTCCCAGCATCCTTACTTCAAACTGAACCGTACCACCGGCGCGTTGATCGTCAAACAGAAGCTGATGCACATCGACATGGACGTGGAGGAGTCGTCCAGGTTGGTCGTCAGCGCCAGTTCCGGCAGACAGGGTTCACTCTCGAACATGACCGTGGTGGAGATCACCTTGACCGACGACAACGACGTCAACGAGGCCAGAGGTGCGACAGCGTTGGCTACCCCGACGGACGTCGGCTCGAATATGGCCGTGGCAGCTAGCGGTGGTCTGGCCGATTGGGCGTTGGGATTGTTGATCGCTCTTCTGCTCCTGGTGGTCGCGTTTGGTGCCATCTTCCTCTACCTGCACCTACGGAATCGAAGACACAAGAAACCGGGAACGAAACCTGGCCTGAACGGCGAGAGCAACGCCACCGCGTCCAACAGCTACGTGGACCCCAGCGCTTTCGATACCATCCCCATAAGGAGCGTGGGCGGTGTCGGTACAGCAGGAAACGGAGGATCCGGGAACGGTAACGGTGGCGGTGGCGCTGCTTCCTGTCAGTTCGCTCCTCCCAAGTACGACGAGATACCACCGTACGGTACCTCGGGTCAATCCGGACAGCAACAAGCCACGTCGGAGTTGTCCGGTAGCGATCAATCGGGATCGTCGGGCAGAGGGTCAGCGGAGGACGACGGAGAGGACGAGGAGATACGAATGATCAACGAGGGACAACAAACCGGTGACTCGGCCAGCGATCTATCGGTGCACAACACACAGGAGTATCTGGCCAGGTTGGGTATAGTCGATCCTCCGGCCGGTACACCGCGCAGACCCCCGGAGGCATTGCCACTGGACAGTCTCCACCTGTTCGAGGACGAGACCGCTACCGAGGCGGACATCGCCACCTTGATCTACGGCAAGATCGGTGAACCGGGTAGACCGATGTCCGGGCTAGAGGTGCCAGGTGGACCGTCGATGAACGGTTCTCTGAGCTCCATCGTCCACAGCGAGGAGGAGCTCACGGGATCGTACAACTGGGACTACCTCCTCGACTGGGGTCCCCATTATCAACCACTTGCCCACGTGTTCAGCGAGATCGCTAGGCTGAAGGACGACGCCGCCAGCGTTCAGAGCGGAAACTCCGGCAGCAGCGGCAAGACCAAGTCTGTACATAAAGCTCCGCCCCCGCCGTTGCTGACCTCTGTCGCCCCAAGGTCGCTGGCGGCACCTGCATTGGCCAGGGGAATCCTACCGAGGTCACCGATCAGTCACGACGCTTCCACGTTCCCATCGGCGGCCCTCAGTCCCAGTTTCTCACCGTCCCTGTCGCCCCTCGCCACCAGAAGTCCGAGCATCAGTCCCCTGGTGCCCCCTGCCACACAGAGGTCCGGTCAGACCGCCAACAGAGGGATCCCGGTCACCGACGCCGAGCTGAGGATCTGAGATGGGACTCTCTCTCTCTCTCTCTCTTGGTACCGATTCCAGGAACTCGAGATAACACCGGATCGTCTAAATGCGAGAGATCCGTTCGTGAGATCAGCGTGTGTATAAAATAGAGACTGTAAGTTGACTGACCTTCGACGAGGGGCTCGTCGGAGGCGCCAAGGTGCAAATTCTTTCTGTATTTTTTTTTGTTTTTTTTTTTTTTTTCGTTTTTACTACCCCCGTGATATATGTATGTACACGCACATATATGTATGTATGTATACATAGGCAAGCGTCTCATCGTCGCGCTATTTGTTGTAGATAATCTCGTCTTCTCGCGCCGAGCGAGACGCCCGACGCCGTAGAAATGTACTTAAAAGCGCCATCGAACGTGACGAACATGGAGGAGGCGATCCGACGATCCTTCTCCGCGATGATATTATTACTTTCGATTTTTTTTTTTACGTATCTCTTTTCCCCGTTATTTTTTTTTTTCTTTTTTTTTATTTTCGTTTCGTTCTCTGCGCACGTGCGTGGTACGATACGACTCGTGACTCGCCGCCGCGTCGATCGTCGGCCGATCGAAAAAGAATACTCGATAAACATTGTAAATAACCGCGCGCCAGCGCGGGACGCGCGTAACCGCTAAGTAACCGGTGTAAATAATACTCTAACGAAACGGACAAAGGAGAAGTAACGATATTATTTCGCCTTATAATCAAAACGATAGACTGCCGTTTACGCGAACGAACTCGACGCTCGCGCCATACCCGTCGAAACGCGCAATTGTACAGCGAATCTAAACCTTTTTCTATACATTTATATATATATATAAATTTGTTTTTCTTTTTTTTTTCTTTTTATTCTCGTTTCTTTGTCTCGTCGTGGACCGAGACGAATCTCGGTACGACGCACGGATGAACGTTTCCTCGAGCATGGCGCGACGTCGTCGCGTCGAGAATGCGTCGAAAATGCGTTGAAAATGCGTCGAATATGCGTCGAAAATGCGTCGCCACGAGCGGACTGATCATTCTGGAATTCGTGGTCGCCGCGACTCCAGACGCGCCATTTAATCCCTCACCTCTCCTTTCTTTCTTTCTTCCCCTCTTTCTCCCTTTTCTCATCTAATTTTTTACTTTGCGTTCGTCTGCCCGAATGAAATCTCGATGTAACGGAAGACGAAACGGTCAGCCAGGTACGTATACATAAATACTAGAAAATAGATATGTCACATTTTGTATAAATAAAACAACAAACTCTTTGTACAAAGACTCTCCTGTGAGCCAAGGATCCACGTGACGGTGGATTTTAAATAAATGAATTTTTTAGGAAGTTCTCATCGTTCTTTCGCAACCCTTGCGTCCTGTCACGATCGAGGGGGGTTCATCGGGGTAGAAGTGTCATTGAACGAGATCATTGCGACTTACCTTCGTTGGTTGACGCGCTGGAAAATTCATTCTGTGTTTGCCAAAAAAAAAGTTCGAAGTATTAAGTTCACTTTCAGCTGTTCGTTCGTAAATTATTCCACGGTGGTCGAGTTTTTCAGTCTTCGAAGCAACTGGAAGAAACAAAATGGCCGCCACTTTGAGTAAAAGGTTTCTTTGCTTTCTGTCACGCGTTTTCGATTCTTTTCGCGCAAGAAGTGAAAACAAACTGAAAAAAAAAGACTTCTTGGACAGCTGTTTAGGAATCTTTTTCAACGATACGAAACATACGGTATAAATATCTCGTATGTACATCAAAAGTACTTGGATGGATGTTTGTGACAACTTTTGCGAAAAGGTACCAAGTTATTCGGTTACAAAAAAAAAATACAAATGTTTAAATCCAAACAGCTGTGTTCCCCCAAGGTATCTAGATTCGTGGTCGAGCGAGGACGAGGGAGTGATAGATATTAAAAACTCACGTTCTCGTATAAACCTGCATCTTGTTATACAACACGTTGAGCCTTATAAGTATATTCACACATAGTCTTTTTTTTTTTTTTTAAGTATTTCGATAAATTCTTTCTCTATTCTCCCCTCCTCTCCTCTAGGCTATAAACAAAGCACTCTTCGCATTCACTGTTCGAAAGTAACGTAAATTAGGTATCGCACGGCGAAAAGTGTGTAGCACGGCAAAAACTTCAACGTGAACAATTATGGGTCCGCAACGCAACAACTTCGAAGAACCGAGGAAACCAGCGAGGCAAGAATTATTCGTTCGAACGAAATATCGACGCTCGGGTGGGTGGATATGGGACCTTGGGGGGATGGGGGGGCTTGAAAAATCATGTTTACGGATCTTTATTTCAAAATGTGTTCGTGTTGAAGGGGTTGGACGGGGCGGGGTAGTAGGGTTAGGGTTAAACAACGCACTACGAAGCACTATTTATCCAGTTAATTTGTACATTTAAACAGTCTCTACGATAGAACACGTATCGACCTACGGTACCTAGTGCCTAGAATCAGTGAATTCTTCTCGTAATGATTTCCTATAACGTTATACGGTAGTTATTTATTATAAACGACATATTCAAATGGCATGTCCAGTCTTGAGGCTGCCCGTCAAAGAGCGCTAGATGATCTTCTCTTTCGTTTGTTTCGTTCTCTTTGGTAACTCTTTTGTGTGTACGCGTGTGTATGTTTTTTTCCTTTCTTTTTTTCGGTTTTTCAATATTTCTCTCTTCCCCGTTAAGGATCAGGAGGGGACGGTGGTTCTACGCTACAAAACCGAGAGAATCGCGACTCTCGATACTTAAGTTACTTCTAACCGGGTTGGGAGGGAACGTTAAATCGTTGAAGTGCACAATGGCAGAATCGTGAACGCAGCGCCACCGCCCCCCTCGACGAGAGAGAGCGAGGGGGGACGGTGACTCGAACGAGGAACCCCCCGAATTTTGCAAACGGTGGTGGTTCGTCGTCGAACGCTGCTGGAGATATCTGTGCACACCGATTCATGCTCCGTCAATGGTCCGACAATTATAGTTTTTTCAATACGACAGTTTTTAAGAGCTAATGGAAACCTACGGTACGTTTCCAAAAAACGGTTCGTCGTCTACGATCTGGTAATAATAATCATAATAATAATAATAATAATAATAATAATAATAATAATTCAACGGCATTTGCACGCGGCGCTCGAACGCTAAAACGGGTGTGTGTATGTGTATGTTTGTTTGCTCGCGTTTGCTCGCATTTGCACGCATTTGCACGCGTTTGCTCGTGTTTGCTGGCGTTTTCTCGCGTTTGCACGCGATTGCACGCAATTGCACGCGTTTGCACGCGTTTGTTCGTGTGTGAATCTACCCGTCTCGTCGCGCGATCGAGCGCACCCGCGGCGATCGTTATTGGTGTCGCGACGATCCTAAAAGCTACGTGTCCCTAAGCGGAACGTTAATATCGAACAAAGTCATCGCCGACGTTCCTGGAACGTTTACTACCGCGTCGATCGTCGACGATCGATCGGTAACCGACGAACGCGGTCTGGTACTCCGATCGAGCGTCGCGCGAAAACTCACGCGCAGGGGTGTATCTGTTGGAGGTTGCTGTGTGTGGATGGTCGGCGTGGAACGTTTATTCACTCGTGGTCCAAGGAACGAGAACGATAGCTGACAGTCGAAGTGTGTTCGCGCATCGGTGGAAAACTCTTTGTGGCAGTACGACGATCGATCGCCAACAGCCGATGACTGTTCAGCCAACGAGCCCGGAACGCCTTGTCGCGAGTTTTCTTTTGTTTCTTTTTTTTTTCTTTTTTTTTACTTTTTTTTGTCGTTTTTTCGTTTATTTTTCTTTTGTTGATAAATTAACGGAAATCTGTTTCTCCTCTACGTTCGCAGCGGCCGTCTAAGTGCCGTGGTAAAATAAGGCACCACACTCGACGCTGTTTGCGCGATCGATCGCGAGTAAACGATCATTAATAATTCGGGAATGCGATCGAACCCGGGGGTGGGTGTGTAGGGGGCGACGATGATCGCTCCTCGATCGACGCGTCGACTCGAGGAAATCGTTACCCAGAGCCTTCGAAATACGCTTTCGTTATTGCTGATGTCTTCGTACGCGATCGTGGCCACCCCTTGATTATTGACTTGTTGTGTTCGATATCGTGTTTATGTTTCTCTCTCTCTCTCTCTCTCTCTCTCTCTCTCTCTCTCTCTTACTCTCTCTCTCTCGCGTCCATGTTGCGTCCACTTTGTGTCCGTGAAAAGTTTACAACGGGAGGTAATGCTTCTTAAACGAAGACGGTCGCGTGACGCGATGTTTGTTCATCGATAGTAGAAAAGACGACGTGATTAGAAGATGGCACTCGCGTGCCCCCCGGGTGTACCCTTGATTTCTCTTTCTCGTGTGTTTTTTTTTTTTATTTTAGTTTTCTTTTCATTTCGTTATTTCTTTTGATCCTCGTTGAAACGCATCGTTCTTTCAACTTTCCCGAGATTGAAAGCGTTTGCGAGTTCGTTAGCAAAATTCGGTCGGTGGATAATATCTAGAGCTAAACACAGGGCGTACCACTGGGTCAGACAGTCTCTTCCGTGACGCTCCTGGGCATCTGCAACACGCTGATGCTGAAACGAAACAAGATGTTTGAGGGTGGTTTGCGGCGTCTCTGGACGTCGACGTTGCTTTCGAAGCGGCACTTTAAACAAGCGAATGGGGAGCTCGAAGAGATGATGAGTACTTGGACGCAGCTCGTGAGCGTCGCAGCGCTACTGTGCGAGTGCACTCGCAGAACGATACGTTGCAACGATCCGAGATCTATGAAAGCCTCGAGCGGATGTCGCGTTTAACCTTTTCATGCCCCCGGCGTGTGCGATCAATCGTACGCGAACCCCAGCCTCGCGGAAACGATCGTTGGAAAATAAACGCGACGTCGAGCGATCGTTTCTGAAACGGAAACTTTTTCACTCGCGGCCAGGTCGACGTGTCGATCGGTGGTTCTCGAAATAACTACGGGGAGGGGACGCACCCTACCCCCTTCCTCGGAGAAAGAAAATTGATTTATCATAGTGAACGGTAGCTGCGAAATATATCGGTTATGTAAAATATTCCTCGGTAAGGAAAACAAACCCAACAGGGTCCCGCCTCCCCGATTTCGCGAAACACCGATTCGTATAGAGACACTGGTTTCGTTAATTTTCCTTTCGATTTCGGGTATGAACGGGTTAATCCTGTCGTTGCGAACACTCGGTCCGTCGATTTGTTCAAAAATGTCGATTTGTTGCAACGGTGGTCGAGAAATTCGAAGAGAGAATATGATCTACCCTCAGCTGACGCAGAGCCTCAACTCGCTGGACCGTGGCGCGTAAACAAACGATCGTCGAGAAGCAACGTTAATTTTTTTTTTTTTTCAATGTGTATATATATACTTTTTTTTTCATTTTTTTGTTCACTTTTTTCTTTCTCTCTCTCGGCATTAAATACGCTCGCTTTTCCCCGACGCCACGCTCGATTGATCGTGCCGTGCGCCCTTAAGGTCAGTGCGCAACGATTTCCGTAATGCGGGGTACGAGGGTCCGCCCTGTTTCTCGCACGAATTCGTATCCAAGTCGCGCCAGATTTGCGATTGATCGGTTATTTATGCGTTATGCGGTACACATCTACGGCTTCTGGCTTCTCGAGAAGCGGCCCGATCTCTCGCTGCACGAACACGCTAATTACGAGCGAGTTACAAAATGGACGTCCGCGAAAGAACACCGTGGGCGGACGCGATCACGTTTGCCACGAAAACGCTGCGCGCTGTTTACCGAGGGGTAGCTCTGGTGATTTTCGGATGAAAAAATTGATTTCAGCCGCAATTTCTCAAAGATTCGAGCACTCGAAATTATCCTCTCGTGGTGATCGCGGAGACGTTTTAGAATTTTTCCCATTGCGGTCCAATTGTTTCCTCGTGAGAGAAAAAGATCGCAAAGAACGCTCAATTTTCGCCCCAAAAATACCAGACTTCCCCTCTAAGAGGGGTGACCACGACGCCGGGTAGAAAATAACGTCGTTACGCTCTATCGATAGTGTGGAATAAAAAAGAAAAAGAACGGTTGAGAAATATGAATTTTACCCGAAGTTACCTGCGGTCGAAATCGATCTCCAATATAGAATAATATGAAAAGAAATTGAAGAAAAAATGATAGAAAGTTCCTGACATTTTGGAAAATATACCAAAAGTTTCTTATTTTTTCTCACTTTGAAATGGAACTGAATGAATAGTTTCAGAGGAAAAAAAAATGATAGAAAACTCAAACCTGAAATTTTGAAAAATGTATCCAAGTATTCGTTACTTTTCGTTTCGGAAGTTCAACGATAAAATATTTCGCAGAGCGTTCTGCGCGAGACCTCGAGGAACGAATCCTCTCTGTAGATTTTCGATCGGGCGTCGTGGTCACCCCCCTTAATGTCAAGCGACGATGATCGATACAGATTGACGCGAAACGTTGATATCTCGCGAGACCTCGACCGCGTCGAGGAGACAGCGATTTGAAAAATGACGCGCGAAAGCGAGGAAACGTGAAGCTTACGTGCGACGACAGTGGCCTGGCCATGAATCGTTTATAAATGTCGACGGAATCGAGCGAGCCGTTTGCAATATGCAAGTTAATCAGCCCCCGTCGACCGGTAGCGAAGCGGAATAAAAGACGCAGCGAAAACCAGGATGAATGCACGCGATCGTTCGTGATCGTACAAAGTGATAGCCTAGCCCTACCAACAAGCTTGTTTACTTGGCGATGCCGGCTATCCTCGTATCGTCCTGCATCTCGACTACGATGGTGTCAGGATCAGGTACTCTGTTGGCGGAAATGCATCCGTTCGCAATGGTCGTCGGCAGAACGGTCTCCGACTGGAAAAGACAATGGTAACAGCGATCACTATTAACCTTCGAATTCCCGAAAACCATTCACGAGTATCGTTTCCTTTTTCGTGGATTTCCCACCGTAGAAATTACATCGAGTTTTAAAAGTTATTTTCGTTCCGGATACTGAATCGCGTACGATTTATATCGTACCGTAGACTCTCTCCGAGACGCAACGCCTGTCCTTTTAAAAGTTCTCCTCTTTGCTGAGAAAAGTTAGTCGAATTTTTTATCGCGAAATAGTTTCTTCGGTTTGTACCTTTCGAAGTACCTGGAGGAAGGATTTTCGAGAGATAACACGTTTCGCGAACAACGAAATCGGAAGATCACGATCTTCTGTAACTCGTGTTATTTGTAAGTTTTAGAAAAGGTCATCGTCGGATCGCAGACGTTCGAGAGAGCGGTGCGCGAAGACGTCGAAGACGAGTTTCGAAGCAACCTAATATTTATATTTAGAATATTTATATGAAATATGAATTACGTTTAAAATATAGTAGCTTCTCTGTACAATTAGACATTACCATTTTTTGTTATTTCCTACTACCAAAGAGTGTCAACGATCTGAACTCATAATACGTTAAAGTGCATCTGTAGAAATTGGAAAGTTCGACGATCGTTTCGCAAACCCTCGAGTACGCGTTGAAAATTGAGAACAACGTCCGCAGCGATCGATCGATGACTCGTCACCGGATTCGAACGCGGTGAGCGGGATGTTAAGAGGTTCGAGACGTATTATTACACGTTTCCAAGAAAACTGCCAACTATTTCTAATCTCTGACACGCGTGCTGCGTCATTGGCTAAACGAGTGAGACGTTGCGTGACTCGCACGCCGAGTCATCTCGTCTGGTGCGTGTTAACGCTAAGCAATAATCCACAAAGGACGTGGTATTATAAATCGTTGGTATTTGACAAAGATCGCTGGAATATCGTCTTTGTAAATATTAAGGGTGATGCTGAACGCATCGACGATTCAACGAGAGAGAAGTATCTAACGTTACCGTGATAATTGCGGATTAAATTCCCCTTTTCTCGCGTCGATCGATTCGCGCGATAATCGTACCTGATAGGCTGCCGCATCCAGCGCCATCAGTTCCTTCTTCGACAGCTGCTCGACCACTGCAGCGGCGTAACAATCGCCCAACATGTTGTTGGTGGTCCTTATGCGATCCCTGAACGGAAGTACGAATGTAAAATCCAGGAATATACGGCGATTCGGTAGGGGAAAATAAAGAAAAGAAACAAAAAAAACCACTGGACACTTACACGAACCAGTCGATGGTAAATAACAACGAGACGTTGTAAACAGGAGCATCGATGGCGCTTAAGACGACGAGGAGAAGCACGAGGGCGGCGCTCGGAACTGAAGCCGATGACACTGACGCAGCGGTTGACGTTAAGCTTGAAACAGAACGTACGGATTAACGAAATTTTACCGACTTACTTTTCACCGGCGAATTTCTCCTATCGTTGGTCCCCGAAACCGTTTCGATCGTTCGCCCAGCTCCTCGTCGAACGATTCTTCTACGATCTTCAAATCCAATTTTCACGCACCGTGGCTCCTCGTATTGAGAAAATTTTTGTACTTTGAAATTTACTTCGAAATACTATCCGCGTAAGTATCGTTCGATCTCGAAGTATCTTCTGGTCGAAGAATTTTAATATTTACACTTCTCGCGGGAAGTTCTCTGTAATATCTCCGTCAACTCGTCGAACTAAAAATTTCATCTATAACCTGCATGAAAAATACTACTCCCGATCGAATCGTATCGGAGCTGAGCGAAGACTCGAGCAATCCCGATCAACGGTGGTGGATCCAACGCGGAAGAAGCTCGTCGATGAAAATTAAGCCGGTGAATTTCACCGGGTAACGTTTTCGCGAAACGAAAAGTAAAAAGAAAAATAAAAATAGGAAAAACTAGTAACGGAATCGGAGCCCGTTAAGGTAAGCTGCTTACATAACGGTTATAATCTCGCCGAAGCCCAAAGCGATGCCATGCATCTGCGCGATGAATATACTGGCGACGGCGACGAACAGTGCCGTACCGTCCATGTTAATGTTGCAACCGATCGGCAGAACGAATCTGGTGACACGGGGATCGACCCTGAGCTTGTCCGTCATCAGGCGGAACGTGACCGGAAGCGCGGCAGCCCTGTACAAAGCTGCGTTAGGAAAGATCCGGCGTAGCGCGTTTGCTATATCAATAGAAAGGTCATATCCGCGCGTGCAGCTTCGCCCGGGTGTCCATGGACCACCATTGGTCATTCTGGTGGAAAACTCTGGTCTAAACAAGGTTCTCCCGACGCACGTCTAACCGGAGAACACGTGCGTCGATTTTCGGTAGATCGACTCCGAATGACAACGCAAGGAACGACGATCCGATGCACACGAATCAGGAGTTGAAGAAATATATATATATATATGTATGTATATACACAGACAGACACACACACACGCGCGTATATACATATATATATGTATATGTACGTATGTATATAAATATGTATGTAGGATATACGGACGCGCTAAGGTCGTTCGATCAGGGTCGACGTTCACCGACAGTTAGTCGTGTATCGACACGGGCAAAGGTTTCGTGAAACTAATTGACCAGAATGACCGCAGTAAAGACGAGCTGAAAATCAACCAGGGGTTAATCGGGTCGTGAACGGCAGGCGAGATAAAAAAGGGGGAGTTGCGATCGTCCGTATCCGTCCCGCGTATGTCCGCCATAAACTCCTGCAACAGACAATCGTATGTACCTTCATGTCGCGGCCATCGATTACTTACCAAGGCCACCCTCGACCTCACTGAACCACCTGCAAAAGGCCGCGTGCAGCGCGTGCTCTAATACATCATCATTGATATTCATACAGTCTCTGTTCACGATACACCTGAGAGCCGTGTTCTCTCAGGCACAGTGTACGCACAGTTGTGTACGCTCTTTTCTGGAAAAAGTTAATCCACATAGAAAACATGATTGAGTTAGACATTGGCGTTGGCAGGACGTTTAGAACGATCTCGAGCACCGCGACGATGGGACGGAAAAGGTTTCGAAGCGTGACGTTCTCAATCGAATGGAAACGAAACATCGCAAGCTGTTTACTCGTGGCACGAATGCTTCTCTGTCCCACGATGCATCGGTAGGGATCGTACCGCGTCACGGGAAACCCGAAACCAGGCAGGCGATTCGAAGGATCGAGGGAATTCCGTCCAGACCGGCTGGACCAAAACGTCTCGAAGGGAGGGGAGAACCATCGGGACACGTGGCTCGTCGAAGTTACACGGATAAACTGAAAAAATGATCGTTGCTTCGCGTGATCCGCGGGCAGTGAATAATCATGGATAGAAAGCGTATCGTAGTTCAGCAGTTCTGGCCAGTGATGGACGTCGCCGTGAAACCTGGAAGAGCGGGCTCGACGCGAGCAACCAATATTTTTTTCAGTTTCCCTCTGATTTCTTGGAAAATGTGCTTATGTAATAACATATGGTTGGGCGCGGAAGCCTCCTTCGAGCGGTATCTTCTTCCTCCGCCCTCGTCCCTCGGCGACGAGACGGTCGAGGATTCGGATAACGGAAGCCCTCGAAGGCCTCCGCGTCGAGAATCAGTCCAGGTGACACGGAGTCAGCTGATTTCCGGCTCAACAGACACGGACAAAGACGCCCGTTTCCGTGCACTTTTGTACTCTTTACGTGTCCTTCTCGTTATTCGTTTCGCATACACTTTCTCTCGTGTCTATACGTGTACACGTATACACACACCGTTTCGCTCATTCGCTCGATGTCGACTACGAGTTACACGCCACGAAATTTCGGTCCCCTTTTTTTCGCGAATGCGGATCGAACGTTGTTCGCGAATCATCGTCGATTTCGGACGCGTTTCGAGCGCAAAATCCTGGAGCTGTGCATCCACGTTCCTGGAACGCGTTTTCAATTTTCTTTTTTCTCTCCTCCCGATGGTCGAGAGAACCGTCGAGATGACCGTCGAGACGCCAAGATTCTCTCGATCGATACCGCTCGAGAGACGTACACACGTAGCGGTAAGAATGCACGCGGCGGTAACTTCGATGCACTTTTAAATAGATTCTAATTTTACCATAAGTATCGCGCGTACGTTGTAAATCGTTTTGTTACGCTTTCAAGATGATTCTACTTTTACGGCGCCGACTCTAGTGTATCCGACGACCCATTTACGCGAACAGAGATATCGAACAAGACAATGCAAGCATCGCGCATACGTTGTAAATCGTTTCGATGCACTTTTAAGAAGATTCTACGTTTACCACACCGAGTCTGGTATCTCTCTTGACCTACTTATGCGCACCATACGATGAAGAATTCTCCGTTGCAATTCCATCTCTTTATTACGCTTCGAGAAAGATTCTACTTTCCGCAATACCGACCGGTAATAGGTTGCTCGATCATTTTTTCCATTAGATAACAAACGGAGCCATCGGGTCTATCGTGTTACTTTTCCAAAGACAATACTACCGTTCGATCTACACGTGCAAAGTTTCATACATCGATCCTATGTATTTACAATCGTTCAAAATTGAAACGTCCCGATACTTTTCTCACAATGGATCTAAACCAAAGGAAACTCATCGAACAACCTAGTACCGTCCACCTTCTTCGATTTCATCTCCACGATTCCATCGACCGAGTTCAGCTCGCGAGTACCACCACGAGCAACGCAATTTCGACAACCGATCGAAGCAACCAGGATTCTACGCACGACTTGAGAACTTTTCACCGAAAGTTCGTGGACCATACACCGACAACCGGGAGTATCCGCATCCTAAGTGCCACCCGGAACTGCATACCTCTCTCTCTTTCTCATTGATCATGACGAGATCTCCCCATGAGAAACGCGAGAACATTAAAGAAACGTAATGGGCCCGAAGAGGGAACGAATCTGTGGACGGGATGTAGGAACGATTCCGTCAGCGTTCGACAACGTCATCGGGGTGAAAACAGACCCGACGTTGTGAAACGCTGCCTGAAATCGAAGCAGTTTCGGAACGGAGTAACGGGACCACGGCCTCGCAAAGCCTCCTCTCGGCTGGCTGAAACATATTTGTCTCTTTGTCAATCGATTCGAAATCGTACGCCCCCGACCTGGCTTTCGTGTCTTGAACGCGTTCTCGGAAAATTTTCTAATTCTTTTCTTTTCTTTTTTCTTTTCTTTCAAGGGAAAACGAAAGTTGGACACAACGGAAGAATCATTGGAGAGGCGACCAGGTTGGAATCGAGTGAAAAGTGGGTTTGGAAAAGCTAGATGACGATGACGACCGAGGTCATGTGAGGCAGGCGATATATGGGGGTACTCTGAAGGTCGGGCTGAGTTCGAAGATCGACGACTCACGTTGATGCCATGGCGAAGGCGGTGAGGGTGCCCTGGGCGAGGCCGGCGTAGAATTTAAAAGGGTTCTTTCTCACGAAGGCCAGGTAGATCAGCTGCATGATCACCAGCTGATAGAAAAAGACACCGATCACGATCGTGACGATGAACCAGGCGAGCTGCGACATCACCAGCGCCAGATCGGTCACGCCGAGGATCTTGCCAGCGATCACGGAGGTGATGCCCACGGGTGTCATCCTGCGAAAAAAAATGCAAACGAGGATGTTTCTCGGACGTCTTTTTCTCTTTGATAGCTTTCCATTGATAATAGTATTTTGTCTTCGCGTAATTAAAACTGTCAGAGACCAGCGAACGAACGTTTCTTTCGTTTTGTAACGAGCTACTCCGTTACATCTTTCATTACACTATCTTGCGAACTCTCCTGTATTTACTTATATCTCTCGAGTGTTTCGTAAAGTAAGAACTTGAGTTTCGTTCGTGATATTTTTCATTCATTGATTTTAAGTGTATAGTCGGATGGAAGAACGCTTCGAAAGACACTCGGTGGCTCGAGAACCACTGTCGGATCGGTCAATGGGCGTGTCTTCGTTAAAAGCTCGCGACAGTTCTCGGGGAAAGAATAAATTTTGTTAACAAACGGCTTGTCCAAACACACGAACGATCGATTTCACGAGGTAAAGACACGGCTACCATTGCCGCCTCTCGGCTCGAATCCGACGCATCAAAAATGACACTTTTATTTTTATCGCGCGAAGGTTATTTCAAGATCTCGATTCTCTCTGACGGTTAATCTCGGACGACCTTGAATTCTTACGCCTTTTATCCGCGAAAGTACCGACAAAAGGGGATAGAGTTCCGTTTAAAGAATTACGACGACCTTGGGATACCCTTGGCGAGAAGAACAATATTTTCATCCCCTTACCGACCGAACAATGGAAGAGTTCTACCGGTTGTCTAGCAAAATCGACGTTTCAACGCTACTCGGTCGCGTTCTGCGTGGAACGAACACTGAACAAGTGTGCAACACTTGTGCGATAAATAGAAAAAAGAAAATGTCCGAACGGTCTCGAAAGTAACGGTATCGATCGAGTCGACCGATGCTCGGTTGTTCATCGACGATACGCTCGTACGTACCACATCACTGTCGACACCATGCGCATGATGACCTCGAAAACAGCCTTGAAGAAGTCGATCACAATCTGTCCCTTCTCCCCGAGGGTACCTAAGAACGTGCCGAAGACCAGACAAAAGAAGACGATGCCCAACGTGTTCGTCCCGCTCCTGTACTGGGTCACTCGCATCAATTCCTCGTCTCCCAGGACCTCCGTGGACACCGAGTCGCTGAGATTCCGAAATGGCTGGGTTTTCGGCACGTACACCGTGTGCGCCTATCGAGTGAAAAATACTGGTCGTGTAACGTGGACGAAATCTTCGCGAATAGGTTCCCCCTGTCCCATTTTTTTAATAACGAAACGAAACCTGCTCACCTGCTGGAACGCTGCTTGGAAAATATTGTCCGGGAACATGTTCCTGAAACGTGCGAGAATATTCGTTGTCAGATGAGGAGGAGTCTGTTCTCTTTTTTTTTTTCTTTTTTCTTTTTTACAAGTACTCGATCGATACAGTCGGAGCCTTTATCGGCTTTTGCGGTTAATTCCCGATACAACCGTGTAATTGTATTAGTCGGCGGTGTGCACCGTAGGAATACGTTTTAAACGAGACTCTTCAGGTTGTTTCGAATAAACCACGCAACGATCGATACGTATGCCGGTGCATATTTCTATTTTCATCGCGATGGGTATCATCCTCCTATCGCGAACGGCTTTCAGAAAGGTTCACCGATCGTGTAGCAACGCGACCTTAATCCTCAGCGGGACAGTCGACTCGATAATTTATCTCGCGCGATAGGGTGCGCACTTGGACGACTGGTCGGAGGGCCGAGGAATCGCGAACAACGTCCACCTGAACGGAGATGGTCTTGACACGTTGAACTTAACGGAGCAACTTTGTTTTTCTCCAATTATTTTCACCGCGGCAACTTTGTTCTCGTGAGCGTTTTCTTTTTCGCGGCGCAACTTTGCTCTTTGTGATTATTTTTTTGCGAAGCTGCTTGGTTCTTGTAATTCTTTTCTAGCGGAGCAACTTTGTTTTTGTAATTATTATTTTTTTTTTTTTTTTTTGGAGCAACTTTGTTTTTGTAATTATTTTCAAATCGTTACTTCAATTCCGTAATGAAATATTATTATCCCTCGAGATTGTAGACACCATGAGCGAAAATGGGGGTCAAGGATATTCTATGTCTCGACGTAAAAGAAAAATACAAAAGAAAATAATTGCAACGATATCGTAATCGAGTCAACTCGACGAGTTCTTTCTACCGTTTTTTTTTTCTTTTTTCTCTCTGTAGTAAATTCGTTCGCAGAATTGGTTATTTGTCTTCTCTCCTACTGGATACGTCCCTTTGTTTATTTCCCACGTTTCCGTACGGGCACGTAATCCCTCGGCGACACAAAGTGTATAATAAAAAATGAATAGCATTCGCGCAAGACGCGGTGTAATAATGTGCGCCGAGGTGCCGCCAACGAGAGGATAAAAAATAATTCAACGCGACGCGCACATCAATCTCGTAACGTCGTAAGGTATTATGCATTGTAACCTTTACGGTGATGCATCGCGGAGGCACGTGGCGCTCAACGTGTTAAACGGCATCGCCACGGGATTCGCTTCGTTTGTAATTACTTTCCGAGAGAAGTACCACTCGTTCGGGAAATTTCATACTTTTGTCTCGCGAAAAATCCAATACGATGGAAACTAACATTAACGAGGGAATCACCGTTCATTTGAATAAGAACCGATACGACCGAAAAGTGCATTCGTGCGAAAGTGAATATTCGAACGATGAATTTATCCGCAAAGAAATCTGAACGAAAGTACATTTAATCCACCGAAACGTCACGGAATAACCTTAATTTTTCTACCGGTCGATTGTATCCTCGTTAAAAAAGAAAAAAAAAAAATCGGAACAAAGGTACATTTAACGAACCGAACCATCGCGAAATGTGTTAATGTTCCTACCGGTCGATTGTTTCCTCGTTAAAATTCACCGGAGCGAGAGTACATTTAATGGACCGAGGTATCGCAGAATGCATTAATTTTTCTACCAATCGCGTGTTTTCTCGTTAAAAAAGAACCTGAGCGTACACTCGATCCACCGAAACGTCACGGAATGCCTACAAATTTTCTACCGGTTATTTTCTCGAAAAGAAAAAAAAAAGAAAAAAAGAAAAATATCTGACCAATTAAATCGAGAGTCGACCCACTTTCTCGGGCACAATAACGTGCACCGAATATTTCCAACGAGGGTAGGGTAGACAAAAAGAAAAAAAAAGAAAAAAAAAAGAGAAAAAAGTAATAATCGAACGCGACGTCGCGTCGTAACCCGTGTACGGTAATGCATACACGCGTCTACACACACGCGTCTACACACACGCGTGTACACACACGCGTGTACACACACGTGTGTCTGAACGTGTATCGATGCGTCCGTCGATATCTGCTCGAGATTCGCTCCATTTAGATAAAGATGACCGATCGCAAGGTCACCGCGAAATTGTCCGCGATATCCCCGGGGCGGCAGTTCGGTAGAACGAGTCAAGCGTTGCTCCGACAACGAGGCGCGAGCGAGCGAGCGAGCGAGCGAGTAAGCGAGCAAGCGAGAAAGCGAGAACGCCCTGCTCGCTTTTATCGTGGGAAAATTCCGGAAGGCTGTTGCCATGCGTGACGACGCAAAAGAACGAAAATAACGGTTTACTGATCGATATCTAACGCCTGACGTACCACCGTGTGGAAGAAACGCAACGAAAGAGGGCGGCGATAAGAAGCGAGCCTTTTAGCTACCTTCCCAAATCCAGAAGGCTGTCCAAGATGTTGACCGCCCGTCCGTTGTGCGCGGTGGTCATCGATTTTCTCAGACCAGGATTACCCGGGTGAATCAGGAGAACCAGGACAACGCCAAGGACCGCGTTCAACAAGGACGTGAGTATGAAGTACACCAAGGTACGGACAGCGATCATCCCGTTCATCCTGGCGTTCAAACTCGCGGAACCTGGACAAAATATTTCAACGTCGATTATTCCTCGACTCGTTCGTCGATCTTCTTCACTAGGTGGTTCGACGAGGTTTCGTCGTTCGATGATAATTAACCAAACGGTACCACGTTGCACGGTACCGTTCGATAAGTTCCATCGAACGAGGAAACTTATCGAACAACCAATTACGTCCCTCGTCGAGTATATATCTTACCGGATATCAGGCTTGCGATCACGAGCGGCAAGATCATCAACTTCAACAGCCTCATGAAGAGCTCTCCTGGATAACTGATTAACATAACTGCGTCATCGCCGAGGCCCAAGGGTCGCAGACCGAACCCTGAAATAAAGAACGAGGTTACCGCGACGTATTTCCTGGAGGGTTGCGGGGCCAGCCTGTACACCTTTCAAGGCTGCCGAGTAGTAGTTCTGGAACTCCTCGCGTGCGCAATTACGTCGGTTGTTAAACCCTGGAGGAAAAAGTGGCGCAATCTTGTACGATCGGTCCCTCCCGTGAACGAAATCTGGGTGGTAAGCGTTTTTTTTTTCGTTGAATGAATTCTCCAGGAGGGTACGATTTTAGAAATCTTTCGTTCGATTCACTTCTAATTTCGGTGGATGACATTCATATTCCGGGTGTTCCGATTCTCGAGTAGATTCCGAACGTTCCGTGAAAACCTTACGGTTAATTTGATCGCCTACGCAACTCGGTTATTCGAAGAAACGATCGAAATAGACGCTCGAATTAGCAACGGGCGTTTAAAATTTCACCGCGTGGACTCGGAACTTCCGATGGACGTTCGGGTAAGAAATAAACGTTCTTTTGTTGGTAAGAAACGGCGCGTTATAGAGGAAATTGTTCGATTGACGTACACGTGCCGAGTGTACGAGAAGCTTTTCCATCGAAAGTCGTACGTAATTCAATTTCGTCGGGGTGTCTCGGATCGCTGGACGTTTCGCGACATCTTATTTCGTCGAGGTTTTAGTTAAGGGTGGTACGGGTTAATCAGATGAGAATTTCGAAGGAAACCTCTCGCCGATGATTGGCACCTTTTAACGGGATAACGCGAACATAACCTATTGCGTAACCAATTATGACAAGTCGTTTCGGTCTCCGGCGAGCTTTGCGCGTTTCTATTAAGAACTCCCCTCTTCTGGTAAACAAAGCTTTAGGATAATAAGATGAACGCGTATACGACCCCCGTACGCCACCTGGTGAATATCGTCAAATAAATGTAACCTCGTTTCGTATCTAATAATAGGAACGGAGAAATTAAGAAATAAAGTCAAAAACGTGGGTAAAATTTGTTCGTGTAATGTAAATGAAAACGTAAAAGGAGGAGTAAAGAAACGTGGGTAAAATTTGTTTACCTAGTATAAATAACAAAATATACAACCGTACAAAAATAAAGAAAGAGGGGTAAGAAACGCGTCTATACCTTCTTTTTCCCTTCATTCTACGTAGTATAAATAACAAAATATACATCCGTACAAAAATAAAAAAGAGGGGTAAGAAACGCGACTAAACTTTGTTTACGTAGCACAAAGAGAAAAAAAAGGTATAATCGCACAAAACTTGAAAAGAAGAGTGAGAAACGCGTGCAACTGTTTCCATGTACACAAAACCCGAGAAAAATATGAGAAAAAGGAACAAAGTGTGCGAGAAATGTACAATAAAAATAAAAATTCCCCAGAAGCTTCCCCGTGTGTCCGTGCATATTTATATTCCATTTCCAATTGATCGATTCCCCCCAAAATTGTTCCAATACGTTGGAAATAGGTTATTCGTCGAAATCCGGGGCCGAAGCTCGTGGTCGTTTCACGCGCGGCGAGCCAACTAATTGTTAGTTTTACGTAACCGGTGGGAAGGTCCTATGGCGCAGTTTCCCCGTCGATGGGGTTACATCGCACGAGGGACGAGTCGGGTCCTATTCTTCTTACGAGATTAATCGGTTGAAGAAAAGAAACGAGATCGCGACGTGTAGAGCAGATCGAACGACGATTACGAAGCCCCCCGTGCTCTAAGCGGCGTGCGTAACCAGTCGTTATTAACGAACGAACGTCACGTATGCGCACGTGACGCAATCGAGAAGGGGGCGTGCGTCCGTCCATTCGAATCCGTATTGAAAAATGAAACGACCGAACGCATAGTTTTCGTCGTGTATAGCCTGGCCATCGATTCGGGGCCCCTCCATTCGACCCTCGTCGTCTCGCCTCGATAGAAGTAAAAACGGTTTCGTGCGGGATGAGCTCGACCCTGGCACGCTTCCCCGATAACGGACCAAGCCGTAGCGTGCTTTTGGCAGTGCTCGACCGTTTCCCTCGAGCACGTAACGCGCTTTTCGACCCCGCGCGATACTTTTGCGCCCCTATTCGCGAACCAGTCACTATTTGTCGCCTAGGCGCCCGAACGCAACGACAGTAAACCCCACCTTTCACGGTGCTCGCGCACGCGATTGACATTTAATTGACATATCGACGATACGTTTACCCAACGACGAAGACGACGTTGGAAACTCGCGTCTCTGTCGCGACGCGAACGATCCAGGGAACCCCTCGAGACGTTTCACGGTGTTGGACGCGTGGAGTAATAGATTTACATAGCGGAGGAACGATCCTTGTAGGAATTTTTGATAATTGTTTTTTTAGTAAATAAATGGTCGGTTGGTTTGTTGGGAAAAGATTTAGATCGGAGTATTGCTCGGGTGTACGAATTTTCGCGAGAGGGAACGTTTGGAAATTATTCTTCTGGTGAAATAATGCCCAGTTGTGTACATTGAAGGGAAGAATCCTTTGGATGTGGAAATTTATAAGAAACTTTTGAAAATTTTCTTGTAAGATAAGGTGGAAATTATTTTTCCAGTAAAGTGACGGCGTTAGGTTTCTTTAGATACCTTTCGTGTCGTGAAAACAGTCCTGAAGTATTACTCGTAGATCGGAACAGTAGCTTTATAGTCAGTGTATCGTTGACTGTCGAAAAATTTGTTGAAAAAGCATGGAACATCGATGAGCGACAGGGAAATCCAATCAGCTCGAGTTCGTCGTGTTTGGGTCATCGTTTGCAGCTACGAGCGCGACTACGTGTTTGTCACGTTTGACTCGTAAAGCGGACCACGAGACTCGACATCGCGAATGGTTGACGTTGCACGCTTTTTCTGTGGAATATTCTCTCGAAACGCTATAACCGCAAAGGGTGTACGTTGCATCAGTCTCATACAACGTTCCTTTTTCCACGGTTACAACCTCTGAAGGTTGTATCGATATAGTTACTTTTGTATCGATGTAAAGAATATTTTTCTTCAAGCTGGTATTACGACACAGAGGTTAACTTTGTGCCCTTTCGTAGAATATTTGCTTCAAATGTTCCACACTCGTACACTACTTTTTCCAAAACGAATACCCCGAAGCCCCGAGAGGGTGAAGTTGTCCCCTCTTTCGCGCAATATTCTTCAAAAGGTATTTTACAATCTACAGTATCAACCTTGCACCGTTCCCGTGGGACGTTCCCTCAAACTCGACAGTACAGTCCAAGAGGTTAACCTCGTGCCCATTCCTACGGAACATTCCCCCGAAATGGCACTTTAGACACGAGCCAAGGTACCAACCTTGCGCCATTCCTTCAAAATGGACATCCCGGCCCAAGAACAACCCCTTCTCGCGTACATCTCCCTGCAGACTGTTAACCTAGCGTCTTACCTCCTGTACAACCTTTCGTATTGGCTTGTTCGATAGCTTTTCGTCGTTTTCCCATTACGAAAGAATACTACGCTTCGACTTCGAACAACCGTTAAATAAATCGAGTTGTTCGGAAAATCATTTCGTTTTCCAAAATGGAGAATACACACTTTGATGAAACGTTTATACGCTCTAAAAAAAATTCGTTTTCACGGAAAGAAACGAAAAGACTTTCCAAACGACCCGATGCAAAATCTACGCGAAACTTTGCGCGCGTTCAACGAAGTTGAAAGTAACTTCGTCTTCGAAAAAACTAAAACGAAGAGATAGCTCCGTTTGTCATCGAACGACGAGAGTTGTCGCTCAGGCGACAAGTCTCGCGACATCTTCAACGGTACATTACTCACCGAGTATCACGCCGAAGAGTACGCCGGATAGTGTGACCACGAGCAAGAGATTTTCCCGCATGAACTTCCTGGTGTCGGCGGTCACCTTACGGGGACCCTGAGAGGCCGAGACGTCCTGCCCGTCCATCTTGGCGAACAGGTACTCGGAGAACCGAGCCGAGGACTTCTCCTCCATTTCACTGGGCCGCCAGTAAGCGGCGTAGGTGGTGGCGGTGGAGCCGGTCGCGCACGAGGAGGCCGATCCCCTGGCCGATCGGCCGACCGACTCTGCCAAGCTCCCTTCTCGCGATCTCTCGCGGCTAACGGCGGGGCCCCGGCAGCACCACGACGACGACGGGTTGCCGTTTTGGGGGTGTTTCGGGAAATCCGTGAGGAACGAGCGATCACGCGCTCCCACCAGACGTCCCAATAGCCTGACGGCCCCGCGTGTGCCTGGTAACACGACCGTGGTACCGGGACGCTGTTCAGCAACTTTCGAATCGGTTCGTTGGCAAACGATGTCCGCTCACTCGCCAGCGGGGCCCAATGTTCTCTCTCTCTCTCTCTTGGTTCACTTGGTTCTCGCTCGTGCTCGTACTAGGCTGGATGGAAGCTAGGCTACCTCGATGGTATCCTCGAGAGGGGCCGGTCTGGTTACGTGGGTTACGCCTCGGGACCGATGACGTTCACGGTATTGGAGATCGCCGTGGTTACATTCGCGGCGAGGTTACGACGCGCGCCGTGATCGAATCCGGACAGCGGTAAGCTGGAGGATATCGCGGTACGTAGGAGAAGCTGTGTTACACAGGATCGATCCTCCCTTGTGCTCCTAGGTGGTGTGTGCGCGACACCGTCACACCGTTGCTCGGTCCGGATCCGGTGCTCGAACGAGTCCGCGCTGTTGCACAGGGTCAGTTACCTCCGGGTGCTTGGCAGCCAGCACCCTTGGGCCGATATCCTCCCGCGAGTTCGCGTGCAACGGGGCGGGGGAGGGAGGGACGAACCACGGTACGGGCAGAGGTACCAGGACCGTTCTCTTTCTTTTTTCTTTTTCTTTTTCTTTTTTCTTTTCCTTTTCTTCCCCCCTTCTCACGATCTTCTCCTTTTCCTCGAGGATGACGCCGTACGACCGGGAGGAGGCGCGTGTCACCCGGGCGACGATGGATCCGTTCGACGAGAGAGAGAAAGAGAGAAAGAGAGAAAGATAGAGAGAGAGAGAGCGAGCGAGCGAGCGAGTGACACCCGCGAGCACCGTGTCTCCGTAATTTTCCTTCCTTTGTTTCTTTCCTCTTCTTTCTTCTCTTCTGTGCTCTTGTTTCTTCTTCCTTTTCTTCTTCTTCTTGTTATTGTTGTTGTTGTTTTTCTTCTTCTTCTTCTTCCGGTTCTTCGTTTTTCTCCCCCGTCGTTCGATCTCCTCCTCGTTACACGTCCCCGATACGTTTCGCGCGAAGGATGAGCCCCTACTGGCCGGTTACTGGCGGACATATAGGTATTGATTTGCTCGGGGACTCCCCCTTGCCCCCGGCGGCCCTATAGACACGTCATCGAGCCGTCGCCGGGGTAGCGCGCATGCGCGAACTCCCGGCGGCTAAGTCGGTCGCCAGAAACGAGGGATTGTGCACCGACGCCGATAATATTGCCGCTCGATTGTGCATCGCAAACAACGCTGGATAGAGGAGAGAGGGGAACAGGGGGAGAGGAATGGAGAGAAAGACGGACAGAGAGAGAGATCGAGAGAGACAGAGAGAGAGAGAGAAAGGAAGAGGGAGGGGGCACAAAGGGCTCGAAATAAAAGCACCGGATGCTTTGATAGTGAAAAAAAGGGGGTCGAAATCGCCCGTAGCGAGCAAACCGGGGGCCGACGCGTTTTCGGGACGATGAAAACGCATTAGTCGAAAGAAACGAGACGAGACGAGACCAGACGAGACGAGACGAGAATCCGTGGGAAACGAGGGAGCCTCTCGTCCCGGCCGCGTTTTAAATCTTTCCGCCTCGATGACCCGGATTTCTCCGTTGCCCTTAATTACGTAACGAACGGCTCTAAGGAGCTCTCGTCGATTCGAGTGGTGCCCCCGTAGCCATCCGAACCGCGGACGGTTATAATTGAACGGGAATGCAAATTTATCGAGAATATTCCGAAACCTCGACGAATCCCGATTCCTCGGCGCTTCGGTGCAATTCCGTGGCCGTGAATTCGTCGAAACGGTCGGTGTGAATCCTTCCAGCCGATCGGACACGAGACACGGATAACTGTCCGACCGAGGACGAAGCGAATCTACTCGCGTCCGACCATACTGGTCCTCGCTACTGGGAACACGCGGTAAACGGTTGACACGAGCTACGGGAGATGGTAGCACCGGGGTCTTCGTCGCGGTGATTTGCATATCGATCACGCGCCACCTTCGAAATTAACCCCCGTACGACCACCAGTCGAAACCGTGGTCCACGTTAACGGCCAAACGTGACAACGAACACGAGCCCGCGCTCGTAGCACGGATTATGCACCGAACGTGACCGAAAACTACGAGCGCTCGATACCGAACTAATTGCATTTTATATTATCGCTCAATACGACGAAACGGGGGATACTAAAATATTTACCAAACGTGTCGAATTTTTGGTATTTACCTTGGTGATCGGTCGCTCTTTCAAAGAAACGTAATTATTTCGAGTATCAACACCGAGAAGATTCTCGAGAAAACGATGGTAGAATTTCGCTGAAATAGATTCTCAACGGAAGGAAACGATCGTCGAATTTCGTATTTCGTGTACAGTTATTTTTTCGAATGGAAACTTTCACGCCGGAGAAAATATAGAATTTTGAGTAGAAATAATAAAGAAAAAAAAGATTGCGCAGGTATCGGTCACCGACACGGAAACCATATACCGGACACGTTCCGCGATTGCGCGAAGTAGGTGCATTAAAGCAAGGGCTGCGGATAATTGAGCATCGTTCGAGGTCCGGTCGGACCAAAGTGTCGTGGTAAAAGTTTCCACGGCGGAGATACTTCTAAAGGGACCTCGAACGCGGATAATAGTACCGGGAACTTTGAAAGCTCGGCCCGGTATATTCCCGAGCAACGGTCGCGAAATGAAACGATCAGGTGAACAAGACACCCGTGTCGACTCTTGCACCGTTTACACCGATCGTAAATCGGACGAAAGGGAACCCAGTCTTTCGGAGAGAAAACTTAGAAAATTATGCGCTAAGATCACCGTAAGAAGTTAACAAAGGTTGCCTCCTTGTCGATCTCGAGTCGGTAAAAGGAACGTATCGTTGTTATTCTCGAATCGATAAATAAAGAGTAACGTCACCGCCGTACAAAAATTACTAAAGAGAGCGTATCATCGTTCGTCTCTGATAAAGAAAAAGAAAAGACCGTATCGCGGTTAATCCGAAAGAACGCACAAGTTCGCGGACGAGACACCGATGAAAGTTTCTACACCCTCTCGATCGGTGTTCTACTTTCAAGTGGCTCCATTGTTTCTCGCAACGTTCGCGGAGGGTTTCGAATCCATCATCGTCGAGTTTCGAGTCTACTTCGGAAGCACTCCTATTGTTTCTCGAGGCACACGCGGGCCGTTCGAATCGAAGTTCGGGTCCATCCTCGACCTCGTCGCTAAACGGGGTACCGCGGAATGGCTTTTACTTTCGTCCGGGATCCACCGATCCGGAACTGATAAAGGGGAACGTGTCCCGAAACTTCCATTCCGGCCACGATATCCGTGCCGGAGCTATCCGAACGACGATCTTTCAATTTCTCGAACCTTTGTCGGATTACGCCGAGCACGACGACGATCCCGAGAAACGAACCGTGCTCTTCGAGAACGCAACGGATTCGGTGCGATCACCGGGAGTGTTTATTTCTTCGTTTCTAACCCGACGAAACGACCGAAGGGTTCGTTTCATTCCTGTAACCGTCCTGTAACCGTCGTTTTAATACTTTGCAGCGTTCCCTTATCGCGAAGCAATTTACTCTGAATTTGTATAAATCTCGCCCTTTTGAATTAAATATTTTTCAATTTCTTTCGATTTGAAAATACTCGAATCGTCCGTTTCAACGAACCTTGCATCTGCACGCGAACGTCACCCCTTGGAATTAAACGTTTTTCAATTTCCTTCGATTTGAAAACACTTAAATTGTCCATTTTTGCGCAATCAATCTCCGCGTACAAACGCCACCCCTTCGAATCGAATATTTTTCAATTTCTTTGGACGAGAGTGCAAGACACGAATAGACAAAGGTTTCGGAATTCTCCGCGTGCTCGTTTCGTGTTCGCAACGGAATCGTCGTTCACTCGAACGGATACGTAGCTTCGTTTCCCTCGAATGGCGATTTCAACGTCCTCGCGGACGCATGACAAATGCTCGTCGAAACGCGCGAATTAGGGGAGCCATCGTCGCCGGGAACTCGCGTCGTTGAATAATGGAGGGCAACTTCTCGGGTTCGAGATCGTTCCGGGTAGAGTCGGGTCTCATCCCTCTCGTAAATAATCCACGGCCGTGAGAGCAACAGCCCACCACCGGGTCTCCGCGAGACCTTCCATTTATCGAGTTTCCCCGATACGTGTACCGATCCGCGTCTTTCTCTCCGCGAGTGAATTTTTCACATCGATTTCGGTACAGCGACCAAACACGCCGGCGATACGTACAACTCCCTGGCGAAGCGAGTTCTCGCGGATCCTCTCTTGGTTCGATGTTGCATCTAGAAAGAATTGGTAAAAATTGGAAGAAGAACGGAAAAATCTTCGATAATACTTAGTTGTTAGGAAAGTAATTTCGTGTTTTTTTTTTTTTGTGAAAATGAAACACGATTCTTTTAGGGCGTATGAATATTTGATTAAATTATATATTCTCCGTTTTGGAAAATCACTTTCCGAACAACTCGATGCCTACACGAGGAGTAAGAGAAACTTTCGTAACGAAGAAGAAACAAATCGGTTAACGATTAAATACAGTTACGTAGGAACGTAGAATATAAATGAGGCTGTACACAGAAGGGAGGGAAAAAAAAAGGAGAAAAAGAGGAGATCAACGAAGAGGAAACGAAAGAGGAAGAGGATAAAGAAGATCGGTTCGAATTCGATTTCGCGAGCACGACACCGGAACGAATCGGTGAATTCTTTTCGATTGCCTTCAGGGCGCATTTACCGCCCTTTGTGAGCGCGTGTGAACGGTTCGAGCATCGGGACGCGCGTCTTAACGAACTTGTGAAACGCGAACACGGATTATAGATCCACTCAAGGCGGGTATAGATTCCTCTGACGGAGAATTTTTTTTCATCAATCGCATCTTTTCCCGAGCCCCTGCGATCTTGAAAGCTCGGATTGAATATTTCGCGACGACTGAGAAGGTTCGACGAAGTTCCCTTTCACGAAGAATCGTACACGGGGCAAAATTCGAATTTGTAGAAGCTAGGAAACTGGGTATTTATATTTAAGGGAAGAGTAGTAATCAAGGATAAGGAAATATTTTATTACAGCTAAGTAAGAGGGTATTTATAATTAAGGGAAGAGTGGTAATTAAGGATAAGGAAATATTCTATCATAGCCGAGTAACAGGATATTTATATTTAAGGGAAGAGTGGTAATTACGACTAAGGAAATATGTTTTGCATTTTTTTTAAGTCGTCGGAAAGTATCTCTCAACTAGCAAAATTTGAGGAATCGATCCTTCTTTAAAATATCAGTATCCAATGTATCCACTCGTCGAAAATTGAATATTCCTTCCGACAAAAGTCCGAGAATTTGGGAACTTTCTTCCACTTTCTTCTCACGAATTTTGAAACACCTTCGATACAACGACGTTCGATTTTTCTCTTGTTTACAAAAGTTTCCAAGATCACCTTCGACTTTACCGACGCACAACCCCGTAACTTTTCTCCTCCCGGTGTTTGTTCCTCGACTCGTTGGATTCTTCTCGATACCAGCTGGTCAATGGCCGATAGAAACGAAATAAAACTAACCCGAAAAAAGTACCATCGCGTCGAAGTTCCTTTAAAATCGTATCGTAATAAAAATCGTATCGTAACAAAAATCGTATCGTCCACCGGTTAGGAAAAAAAATAAACTCGCTCGACCGAGATGTTACTCCACCTTGCAAACCACCCCACCGATTGCAACAGACGCATAATTTTCTCTCTTACGTTTCTTCGATCCCCGAAATGTTCCTCTCGCGAACTCTCGATGTCCCCCTTCCACATCCAAACGCAGAACCCCCTCTACCGAAACGTTGACTCTCGAAACTGGCGTCACAGGGGTTGTAAACCGTGTCCCGATTCACGGTGTGTAAATTTAATTCAACGTACGCGCGTGAAACATTCGCGAACCACCAGCCCTCCGTCGAATCTAATGATCGTTCGTCGATGCCGATACGTTCTCGACGTTTCCGTAGTTTCGAATTTGCGTGGTTTCCTCGTGATCGTAACGCGCCGATGTCGATTCGCGGGGCCAGTGAATCGATTCAACGTGGTAGAAACGGGTTGGTTTCGGGTAACAAAAGACGATCCGTGGTCCCCGCGAATACTTGAACAACCCGTTCGTCGTCTCGACCATTAATCTTCCTTCGTCTTGATCCTCGAGGTGCGTGTAGCTGCAGCGGGAAATTCGATTAAACGGTGTCAGGGAGAAACGGTGTTGCGTTTCGACGACGAGGAGGAGGAGGAGGAGAAGGATGGAGGATAGAGGGGGTGAGAATTGGAAAACTCGAACACAATAGGCGTCGTCGCGGTGCGCGTGAAACGGAACCGGGAACGGGCGACGAAGAAAACTGGGCTTGCCTAAGTAGATTTAAGAATCACGTCACTGTTGCACAGTGCTGGTCGGGAGAGTCGCCTCGGGCTTGAATAGAACTCGGACCTGCGGCGGAGACAAGGGCCATTATGTCGGCACGTAAAGCGACGTCAGCCAAAGCTCGAGGGGTCCCGTTCGTTCTTTCTTGCATACCCGACCGGCTTTCCCTCGCTTTCTCCACCCTTTATGATGTGTCGCGGCGGTACACGCCAGTCTCGCGCACCTTGTTCCCGTTCTTCACCTACTTTTTGTCCCCTCGCGCTGTTCTTCTGTCTCGGTGTTACCGAGAGGGGTGTCGGAAAGGGGTACGACAGCATGGACGTTTCGAAATTCGCTGGGACGCGAGGGAACTCTCCCGAGGCTTCGTGTCGTCTGCTATTTTTATTTTTCCGTTGGGATTACGTTTCGGGGAACGTAACATATTTTCGGCCATTTCCGGGGAAAGATTGACGGATGAAAAGGAGCACTTATCGTGAAGATGTTAAGGACTACCCTAGCAAAAGTTTCGAAATTTGCAGAAACACGAGGGAACTTGTTTTAATCGTAATTTTAAAGTCTACCATTTTTATTTTTCCGTTGAGATAATGTTTCACGAAAGCAACATATTTTCGGCCCCTTCCATGAAAAGGAGCACTTATCGTGAAGATGTTGAGATAGTGCAGTAGTTTCGAAATTCATTCGCAGAAATACAAGGGAACTCTTTGTTCGGTGACGTCGAATCGTAATTTTAGAATCTACCATTTTTATTATTCTGTTAAGAAAGTGTTTCGGAAATGGTAACATATTTTCGGCCCCTTCGGAGCAAAATCGACGAAAATAAATCCCAGCTCCGTCGTAGCGTTCCAAACAGGAGACGAAAGGAACACTTATCGAGTGGAACTACGAATCGTAATTTTAATCAAAGTGTAATACTTTCATCGTTCCGTTAAGATAGGTATTTAAAAAGAGTATCGTATATTTTTAGTCCCTTGGGAGCAAAGTTTACGAATGTAATTCCCAACCCTCGAATAAATCCCAGTTCCCTTTATCTTGACGTTCCGGAGAGGGGTCGAAAGGGGCACTCATCGTAGAGAACTCGTCGCAAGTACGATTCTTCGAGAACATCGTTCGACGCGCAAGTCCTATTACATTCGATCGAAGAACGAGAAACACAGATATGGAACACCTTTTGTTAATTCATCGCGGTTCCTTGCCGGTAAACACGGTCATCGATCAAGCCTGTTGGAAACAACCAGCTCGAGCACCGGGCTAACAATTTCAATTCTCGCAGCGGTTAATTTTCAAACGAGCTTACGAAAAGTCACGTTCCCCCCCGATCACGCCCGATGAATAGATAACAACAATCCGATAACAACGGTCACCGACCCGAATTAATTCCTTAAAAAGCTTTCTCCGATTATTTTATTCGCGCCACCGTTCTCCGTCATCCCCGTGTTTCGACGAACCGAGCGCAACGTTTGTTCTCCGCGAAAAATATCGTTATTATTAATTTAAGCCCCGCGGTGGAAGATCGAGAGACACCACCGTTGGACTTTATTCCACCCACGAGACGGCGAACCATCCCGTGGAAGTTGCATTACACGTTGCACCGGTGGTAGCTACCACGGTAAAAGGAAATCAAGAACGAATGAAACGCGACACCTCTGTCGGAGTTCCGTTATTGGATCACGAGTTACACCGTGTTTTAAAATCCATCGAACTCCTGCGCAATTTTTTAATTCGTGTCTCGAGATTACTTCCCGATTGCAATGGAAATCGGATCTCTGTAAATAGAGACCACGATTGAACGTGTTTCTAAACGTAACGAGAACGTGTACGCGTTTGATATTTTGCCTTCGAAGAAAGAATTGCTACCCGTTAGAAACAATGATTTTCACGCTCGATTTACGTGTTCTCGGTTAGTGAACCGTCTTCTCGTTGTTACTTATTCCACGAAATGGAATATACATCAGCTTCTTTAATTGCCGTAAGAACGACGCGTTTCGAAATGTTCCTACACGAGGAAAAATTGCTCAGATTGTTCCAGCACGACCGAAGAATTAGGAATGTATTGACCCTCTACTTCCATTACAATATTAGACCCATTCGATATCCCATTATTAAATTCTATTATTTTAATTTCCTCCGGTTTCGCATTAACTTTATGTCATAACTTTGTCCTATTAGGAAACCAAACATATAGAAAAATCTATCTCTATTAAACTTGAACGCTAAGAATATTTTTCATACTTTCTCAATTTAATGAATACAAACACTCCTATTTCTCCGATTTGCTCAGATTTTTCCAGCACGACCGAAAAAACGAGAAACAAGAGGGTTCGAAGACTCTCGTTTCCTCCATTCGCGACGAGGGAGGAACGCGAACGAACCTCGGTCCGAGCGTTCGAATCTTCCGCGAGGTTGCTCGCGCTGCAAGGACTTATCTGTCAGCGGTCGTGAATAAATGCATTTACCGCGGATGGTCTTCGTTATCGGGAATCCTTATGTTGCGCCGGGGGAACGGTATTGTTGCCGCCACAATACCATTCTCGGTATTAGGTGCATGCAACGCGTGCAGCGCCGTCGTTCGCTATCTGCAACCGGCATGCCCTAATTCACGCCACGCTTGATAAGCGATAAATCATCGACGGTGTTCACCGACGAAGCTCGGGAACTGGAGAAACGCGCGTGCAATTATTCTTAAAACGGACGAGACTCTCGTTATCGAATACGAATCTCCGATCGTTCGAACGTTCGATTCGTCTCTCGCGCTCGTGCCTCGCGATTCTCTTGCGTATCGATTCGAAAACGAAAATCTCTACAATTTAGTGTATTGTAGTGGACCTCTCCGGATAGTTCGGCGAAGTATAACTATGCGTCGAAATACACGGAGGACACGGCGCCGTGTAACACAAACAGGCAAACTACCTTATCGTTGCCGGCGGAGACCTGCACTCGACTAAGATGAGTTACCGCTGTCCGAAAGAAGACGATCGTGAAAATCGGTATCGAAAACAGCAGAGGTTGCTCGTAAAATAAAGAACGAAGGCAGATCCTTTCCGTCCGCCGAACTATTCACTTGACGTTGACTCGTTGTGCGTCAATTATTTAATACCTACCTACCACACCATCCCCAAGGTATCAACGAATATTGTCAAAGCGTAGGTACGATATACTCCGAAGTAATTACGCGATATAATTACGCGAGCGTTGCCTAATGTTGGAATACAACGACATTGAACCATACAGTACTCGAGAAGTCAAGGAATGGTGGATGAGCTCGATACCGAGTTTCCTATTTTTTCCGTTGGTATGCCGACGTGATCGTTACAATTTGTTCAGTTGTTCATAACCATATGACTATATTACTGTATTATATTTATCTAAAAATAAACGTCCTATTTACATTTTCTCTTGTGCTAAACAATTCCATAATCCCACACCTAACAATTTTGTAAATTCTAGACCGTAGAATTACGTACACCGTGTCTCGCCTTCACCTTAGGCTCGAACTCCGTCGATCGGCCGATTTCACCCCGGTTTCGACACGAGGAGATTACGAGAAAGGTTTCTCGCGCGGAATACACGACGCAATTTCGAGTTTCGCGCGTTGGGAATAGCTCGATTCCGCCCCGCCTGGGCCGTAACTCCGTCTCGTTTCAAAACTTCTCGGCAATTAATTGCACCGATACGGGACGAGGAAGGAGTTACCGACCAGGTGAGGGAAACAGGACCGAGCACCGCGGCAAAGGAACGGTGGTGAGATCGCGCGACGATCGAGGCGTGATTCTATTCCACGAGACTGTTTCTACGGTGAGGGGGGAACAGCCACGGGGGGCTATTACACGCTGTAGTTCCTGGGAACTTGAACGAGAGAGAAACGAGAACACAGTGCGAAAGAGAGGCGATCGAACGAACCACCCCCTCGAACCAACGGAGAATTTCACTATTCGGTCATCTGGTCCGATCGTAGAACTTCCGGTCCGACCACCTCTTCTCTAAACGTTTCACAAACGAATGTTACTTTCTCCGATGTCTTCACCGAGTACCAAAATGTTAAAAACGAGTTTCCAAACGATTGGATTCGATGTGAAGATATTCGCCAAATTACAGAGGGGTTGAGAGGAGTGCACGATCTCGAAGATTTGAGGAAATTTTCAAACGCAGAGACGCAAGCTACAATACTGACGAAACTAAACCCTGAAGATGTTTCTTCTTCGTGGAGTACCACTAGAACCGTAAGAAATATCGAACGAAAGTTTGTGTTGTACAAAACAACGCGCAATTGTGAAAAGAAATCTCCTCTGTCTTTCGGTTTCTGTTGCTACTTCGATAATTGTGCTAAAGAAGAAAACTAGATCTTGCAAAAGTGTCCACTGGTTGCAAAAGTATCCACGATTGATACACACGGTGAATTTCGACAGTTCCCATTAAGCACTTCGGCGTCGAGTTGCTCGGACACCGTCGCAACGTGCAGTCGTGTATGCACGCGTTCGCAACTAAGGTTCCCGAGCCGCGTGATGGGATCCTTTTCATTCGATTCCGTGCGAACACAAAGGACACCCAACATGGGAAATTGGAAAATCGGATCGGCTTTGATCTGTCGCCGCGTCGCGTTGAAAGAATTCGACCGAGTCGCCGATTCCGTTCCGTTCGTGACCGGTAGAATGCCGCGAATCGGCGAAGAAAGGAATGCGCTGGTTTTTCTCGAGCACGACCGGACCTCTGGAATACGAAAGTGACGCGGTGGTCTTCGACGGGAAACTATGGTCGCGACGCATCGAACACGTTCACGTGGATCCGCCATTTATTATCGTCGTACTCGTCTTCGTGATTGTTCGTACGATGGACGAGAAACCATATTTTTATATTCATTGCACTCGTCGTAACCCTATTTAGATATAAATATATATTTGATGTATTGTATTATAGGAAAAATATAGCTACACTTATGTAATTCACCTACACCTATCGAACCAAAGAACACAATGGTCGATATCGTTGAGAATCGTTCACAATGTACCGTAGACACTTTTCACGTCGAAAGTAGATATTTAGACGAGACACTCCATATTTTTATATAAAATCGTATATGTAACCTCGTCGTGCACGTAAGTGGAGGTTCAATTAATTTTTTATATTTCCGACCTGGTTCCTCTCGGTAGTTCGGTGTTAAGTACTCTAGAATTTCTCTCACCGTTAATAACCCGCTTCCATTTATTCGTTTCGACGAATGACATTCGTTTTGTACACTCGATTCGAAAATATTTACTCGAAATACGCGACGGTACGTTTCTTCATTGTGAAAAAGAGTCTCGAGCAACGAAACGGAAGAGAAGCGCAACTAGCAACGTTCTGTTCGAACGACCGATGAGATAATTTTACTCGTCTTGTAAAAACCACGGCTGAGGCGCAGAAAGCGGATCGGTGTCCACGCGATCCGTAAAAACGTAACGTTAGGGTCGTGCGAGTACTATGTAGAGATCGTAAATTGCCAACAAATCGGATTAGCCGTCCCGCCTCGAATTACACGCATTTTCTTTATTAGTCAAGACGATCGTGTGTACAAGTTCATCGCGTGACGAATAGGCGAGAAACATCGGCAACGGCGAGACGAAACGAATGGAACCCATTGGCGTAGACATCCACCCGGAATATTAATTATCGGTGGAATAAAAACATTCTGATAAATTCTACGTAATAACAATTATCGTCGAGAACAAATACTACAACACTACGATCGAGTCAAATTTTATTGTACGTTACACCTCTTTAATTATCTACCCATCGTATTGACGACGAACGATTGCGAGCTCACAATTTCTTGGAACACTCCACGTAACGAGTCCTTAATTAGTATTTTAATTACGCAATATATAAAAGATTCCCGTACGGTCTTTTCTGTAGATTTTTCACAGATACAAAGATTCTACGCCTATGCAATGATTTTGGAGGTATGGAGATTCTACTCGTATGCAATGATTTTGTAGATACGAAAATTCCACTCCTGTGCAATAGTTTCGTAGATTTCCCGGGAACACGGATATTCTACGCCAATGGGACACGATCGCGTAGCGCTTAAAAGCGACCATCCCTGGTGAGGATCGGTCGTAGCTTGGACTCGATTCCTTTGCTCTCTGTCGTTCGGTTTGCAGGGACTTGGCAACTTGCGATCTCTGCATAGCACATACGGTGGCTAGAATAAAAGCAACGGGGATGGGGTTCGCGATTCAGATTGGATCGCGGGGAATCTGGAGCTCGAGGTCCCGAGGTCGCAGCAGGGTCTCGCGTGTCTACGATTTCGCGTATCTTTTATGGATAGGTGGATCAAAGGGATCCCTAGGAGTCGGATGTCGGTGACATTCGACCATCTTTTATTTTCCGCTCCTTGATCCTCGGTCACCGGTTTCTGGATCACAGACTCGAACGAGGACCCCGTTGAGATCCTCCTCTTACCCTCGGAATGTTGCTTCGACGCGATCTTCGCAAATGAGTCCAACGGGAATTGCTTCGGCGAGTAAACGAGATTTACGCTGGAAAGGGACTTAATTGAGCACGGAGCAGTCCTTCTTCGTAACAACGTTTCACCGCCCCAAGATTTATTTTTCGCATTAGGCGGAAACGGTATTTAATTTTACGGTACGTCCCGCTCGTCATCCCTCCCCCCTCCTACTCTGTCGTCAACAATTTTCTCAATCTCCGACTCTTTTAATAGGATTACGGGATTCTTGGCTTACGATTCGTTCAACGTCGTTAAAGACACTCCCGACAACATCCCGAGAGCATTCCGATCGGTGTTTTCCGCGTCAAGGGAAACCCTTAAAAGAGTGACCGGTTCGATCGGTGACCCGATATCCTAATGGGGGACGAAACTCGAAGGAGTAACAAGTGGACTGGAAACAACACATGGTTGGTAGCGCTTTTTATTAGGAGACGATCGTAACGGAGAGCGACGCACTCGATATCGGACATAGGAATGCACGGATGACCGACCGATTGGACGAGTAAACGAGTAAACGAGTAAACGAGTGAGCGACCGATTGACTCAGTGTCTAGTCGAGTAACTTACTCACTGATCGAGTGAGTAAGTGTGTAACTGAGTAACTGACTAATTGATTGCAAGTAAATAGGTGAGTGAGTGAGCAACTGAGTAACTAACTGTCTGAGTAAATAAGTGAGTAAGTGAGTAACTAACTGTCTGAGTACATAAGTGAGTAAGTGAGTAACTAACTGTCTGAGTACATAAGTGAGTAAGTGAGTAACTGAGTAACTAATCGAACGAGTGAGTGACTGACTGATCGATCGATCGATCGAACGAGTGAATATCCAGTTGAGTAACTGACCGAAGAGTAAGTAACTAATCAAATAAGCGAGTGTCTAGCTGAGTGTCTGACTGACCGAGTAATCGACCGAGTGAGTTAGCGAACGAGTAACTACTCGCCAGATCGACCGACTCGGTATTCTTTGCTTCCTCGAAACGTTCGATCCCTTCCGCTTCCTTTGATCACCTGCTCGACTCCACAAAGACGAAATAACGTTCGCGTTTCTAAATATCAAAACGAATAACCAAAAGTAAAAAAAAAAAGAAAAATAAAGAAAAAAAAAGTCCCTTCGTTGAATACACGACTCGCACGAAACGAGGTTTCTCGGTGAACGTTGAACCTCCCCTTGACACTTTACCCCGTTAATGCGTCTCGTCCGTTCACCAATGAACGTTCCATTTATACCCGCGCGGTCTTTTTCACTCATTCTCTTCCCTCGTTTCCTTCGAGAATCTGGCGATTCTCCTCGGAGCCTCTTCGAGTCGCGTTAAAATAGTTCGCGACACGCCCGAGCGACAATTAGCACGGACCATGGGACTCGTTAAACATTTTTCGCGACGAAACGAGATCTGGAACGCGAATGGTAAGAAACATACCGGAAGCTCTCTCTCTCTCTCTCGCGAGCGCAAATTGATTCGACTTTTCGCGAAAGAGCGCAACGCGTTCTTCCAGTGGCGCCCGGTGAAAAACGACACCTGCATTCCCTTTGCTCTCGGTGAAACGATGAATAAACGCCGCGTTTGAATAGACGGCAGCTGCCATGGGATCATATCAGGGACACTCGGCGACGTTTAATAAAGCGAGACGACATCCCCGCGACGGATCTTCGTAGAATTTTTATCAGTCCTGCACAATAACACCGTCCCGCTGCAACTTCGAACGTAACGCTACGAATGAAATACTTTTTTCTTTCTCGGATAATATTCGACCCGCTCCTCTTACGGGGAATCGATTCCATTATCTTCGCCGGCTTTGCGACAAGACGATGCGATGAAATTTCTTATCGTTACGCGCCTCGAGTACGGTACACGGCGTACTATTTCAAAATACGATCGTCTCTAGGACACTCGAGGCACGAAAGAAAAATATTTCTTCGATGTGTTTGGAAAATAATTAAAGAAGCTTCGACGAGCGTACCAACACCTTATTACGCCAATTCAAGGATCGTTGAGTCAACGTTACCAGGAATTCGACCTCTATTCTCGAATTATCGAACACTTGGTCGACCTATTCGATAAGAGTCTCGAGCAGGCTGCCTTTTTCACGTCGAATCTCGCTTCCTTCTCAGTCGATCTAAATCGCGCAACGTCTCTCCGATTACAAAGAAACCCATTTCTTTACGCGAAGAGGGTTTCGAAAAGATGCACTTAAATCGAGGGGGCGTCGTTCCATGCGGTTCGCTCTCGCCGGTAATGTCTCCGTAATCTAATAACGTCGAGGATTGGGCGTCTCTCTCGTGGATAGATGACGTGTACAAACCGGCAAAGCAAATTGGAACTACTGCAAGTTCGTAGCGGCCACCGAGTACAAAGGCCATCCGCCGGCTCCAGTGCCTTGTATTCCACAGTATCCTCGGGAGAATTCAAAGCAATCGCCACGCATTGTCGCCGAGGAGCAAAATGGTAACGTTGAGTGAATCGACTGCCCGTGACGGTAAAAAAATAACAGGGTCGAAGGTCCAAGAGCTCTTAAAAAGGGAAGAAATCCGACGCGTTGAAAGAAATCATGTACGATCTGTCGCGCGCACTTCGATCCGCGATCGTCGAACAATTCCTCGTCGCTACGTGTCAGCTTCGTGGAAAACAATTACCAACCGGTGCGGCTGGAGGAAGTTGAAAACACGTATCGATGAGAGCACAAGTGTCGCCTCTTAGAGGGTAGAGCGACGCGAGGAGAAAGCTTCTCGAGCCTCGACGATAACCGGACCTCACCGACGAGGAAAAACCAGGGTCAAGAGGAACGTGATACATCGTGCAAGGAAAATGTGCACGTCGAGGAATTTTTATTACCACCCCATCGAAAAGTTTACCCTCCGTGACTCCCCGTGACCCCGAGGTCACGAGCCCTCGTATCGATATTTTCGAAATTTCGTCCTGCCTAACACGAGCCTTCTATCCAGAAAAACTTGATGTACCTGATACGAGAAAAGAATTGTTACATTATTTATATTTCGCGCGGACGATTTTTAATACACTTTCGAGGATGCACACCATTCGTTACGAGCGGACAAAATTTCTCTCGCGACGAAGTAACAATTTATTTCGCGCCATGGATCTCCAAGCTCTCTCTCTCTCTCTCCTCGTCCATAAGCGCAAACAACGGGACACGTTCCAAAAGCGAGGAGCACTCGGATTCGTCGTTTCGATAGATTAATTACGCGTGTAGTCCGAGCGTGAGAGAAGAGTGTCCAGGAGAAGTATCCCGATCGAAGAATCAATTTATCGAGCAACCGAGTACATTAACCGAATCCGACGAGAGCGCAGATTACGTAGCGGGGTGTAGCAACGCCTCCTGCTTGCGCAATGCAATTCTATAGTCAAACGAGAGACAAACTAAACCAAAGGATTTATAGAATCGATGGTGACCGGCGCACCTAGCGTTGCCCGAACAAGACCAGGTGTCTTCGATAATTAAAACGCGAGCGAAAATTTACTCGCCCCCGTTCCGCGCCTACGCGCCTCCTCGCATTCGAAACGGTGCCATTTGTTCCAGTCGCGTTGCAAATTTTTCGCGGTGTTTGTACAAAGCGGCGAAAGAAAACGCTCCGAGAGAGAGAGAGAGAAAAAAATGTTTAATCAACGCAGATCCCACGATCGATCCTTTCGCCGTGAGATTAATTTTCGTTACCCGAGAATGTTCGATTTCGTGAGCGAAAGAATATTCTCGAATCGTACGCGAAAGATCCAGAGGTCGTCGACACGAGATCGCTGATATTAACAAAGGTTGCTTCGCGAGGGTAAAGTATAAAGCACAAATCGAAAATATAACACAAAGATGTGCATTCAAATGGAAGGAAGACGTGCATCGAACACCCGTTGCGACAAGAGAGGTTGCTGCGATCGAAGAATTACGTAATCTTCGTCGATATCGGCGATCTCGCACGAACGATTTCCAATCGATCGAATTTTAACCAACCAATTCCCGTTTGCATCGAACGATGCACCGACAGTTAATTTTGGAGCGATTAATCGTAGGATCCGTGTCGACTGGACACTTTCGTTCCTCTCGACGAACACCGCAACCCCGTGAAATCTCGGACACTTGAATTTTTCACCACCATCTATATTTTATCCGCGATTGCAACCGAAAAATGCCATTTGGAAAATCGTAACCACCTTCGAGCCGTGCTGGTCGCCGGGGCGCGAGAAATACACGAAAAGTGGCCCGAGTCGCGACCGTTGGTGAAATTGCAATTGCAAATTAGAATTCCGAGCGTCGAATGTCGTTTGTCGATGAAACGAGTTCAGGTTGACCGTAAAACGAGCCGTCGATGGAAATTCGTAACGTTATTAGCGAGTATTAAAGCACGAGGGGGGCGGGGGAGGGTGGTAGGCCGACAATACGCTTACGTGCCCCCGTCAACACTCGTCGCACGGGGGGAGGGGGAGGGGGTGAGTGCACCAATTTGCATCCGCGACTGCAAGGGAGCAAGACACGCGGAAATTGTGTTCACGCTGTTGAATAAAGTAATTTATTCGAGCTACTTTAACCCCCCGGTCGGTCCCTCGTTTCGCGGGGCCACGCCCCCTACCACCCCCCTCGCCACACGCTCGTTCATTTGCATATAAATACACATCGATGCGCGAACTAAAAACGCGATTGGACGGACGTATGTACGTACGTAGGTACGTAGGTACGTAGGTTGTTGCGCGTCCACGCGCGTTCAATTCGTTTCACGTAAACGCGAAAACACGGACGTAGGTGAAGAAGCTTCGAAAGGAGGACCGTTCCGTGAGTAGAACTCGTCGAGGAACCCTTTGAGAAGAGTGTTTCCGGAGCGATAAACTGCTATCCGATTTATTAGCTGCAAACTTCCGAACCAGAAGCAAAGTTATTCGGTAGGTCAGTTTTCTCGAGGTTTCCACGTTGGCCAAGATTAAGGGCAGTAGCTATCGGAGTGACCACGCGCGATTTATTTATTTATCGGGCGCTACTCTATCCACCGTATTAACCGTAAATCGTTTATTGTTTTATCCGATATCGATCCTGTCGGATATCGACTCGTCCGTATTCGTTTATTTTACAGCCCACTGAACCCTCTTACGGTGTATTAACTTATAAAACGGTCCGGTGGGACACGACGGAATTGGTCCACGATTGGTGAAAATGTAGCGCTTAATTCGTTCGATTGTATTTCGATTTATAATGAGCGACAGGTGTCGATGAGTGTGCACAAGTGCGATGTCGGTGAACGTTCGATAATTGATAAATTCCGATGCACGGATAAGGAAAATTCTAATTAATATAGACCGGTCTAACGTTGGGAAACGTAATTTGCTTCACGGTTACAAATGGTGGAAGAAAGAAACGTGATCAAAACTAGGGAGAAGAGAGGGAGGTGGTAAGATCCACATTTTGTAGCCAGGCAGCTGGATAAATCATTCCTAGGTAAGGAAGAATATTTTACCGTGTGGAAGCTGAATGTGGACAATATCGAGCTATTTTTCCTTAGTCACGGGCCCTCGAAGGCCGAATGGAATGTCTGACTCCATACGATCCGAGATTCCTTCCGCAGGTCAATTTCTCAAATCTACACAGTAGCTAGATGAGTATTGTTCCCTCTGATGAAACAATTGTAGTAGATAGTGACTCACTGTCGAGCAATTTTTGATCAGACAGAGGCTTTGAAAAGCTGATTGGAACGTCTGACCCAATACAATCCGAGATTCCTTCCGCAGGTCAATTTCTCAAATCTACACAGTAGCTAGATGAGTATTGTTCCCTCTGATGAAACAATTGTAGTAGATAGTGACTCACTGTCGAGCAATTTTTGATCAGACAGAGGCTGTTAAAAACTGATTAGATTGTCTGACCCAATACAGTCCAAGATTCCTTCCAAAAGTCAATTTCTCAATTCCGCACAGTATCTAAATGAACGTAGACCATTCTGACAAAGTACATTCTTAGACAGTAGTCTTTACCAAAGAACTTTTGCTCATTCGCAAGCCATAAGAACCCAACTAGAATGTCTGACCATATACGATCCGAAATTCCTTCCACAAGTAAACTTCTCAACTCCGCACAGTACCTAAATGGATACTGATCATTCCGACGAAGTGCCTCGTTAAATGGTACTCGTTATCGAGTAACTTTTGCTCATTCGCGAGCCATAAAAAGTCCAACCAGGTCGTCTGACCCTACACGATCCGAAATTCCTTCCGTAGGTCGACTTCTCGACTCCGCGCAGTACCTGAACGCACACCGTTCACTCTGACGAAGTATAATGTTACAAAGAAGGTGAACATTACACTCTCGAGTGCTTCAACTTTCGATACGCAGTCGAGAAAACTATCGAAGGTAGGAAAAAAATTCCACTTGGCGAAAGAACGCTTCCAAGCTCCGTCCAGCTTCGTTTCCAATTTACATCGCTTCCGATAAGCATCGGGTTTCCGCGTTCACCGTTCTCGAAGAGCTTAGCGACTCGCCAAGATTCGTTCCGAGCGAATCGTTCCTGGAAATCGTCTCTCGTCGGCCGAGCGAACGCGCGGTACTCGCGTCTCGCGAATACCGGGGAAAGAGGAGGGAAAGGAGGAGGAGGATACGCGAGATCGTCGTTCTAGGAACGAAGCCTACGGAAAAGGGTGCCCGATCGAGGGAAAATACAAGGGCCGAGGAGCGTCTGCGCATTGCCGTGTTACGGGTTGTCGCGAGAACTCCTGTGGAAGACGGGGCTCGCGGAGAGTTCCACGGAGCGGACAGTGCGCGGACCGCCAGCACGCGACGCGGTTGCACCGACGCGACGCGACGCGACGCCTTCTACGTGTCGATCGTCGTCACGGATACGTCGTTCCTCTCATCGTTGAGCAAAGGAAAAAAAAAACAAAAAGGTAGCCTCCCTCGTCGAGCACGCGTCGTTTACGAGGGGACCAGTGCATTCGACGTAAACGCGCATCGAATTACGCTCGAACGTAGCGATTCTCCGCTCGATCGAAATTTTATCCAATGGAAAGCGTAAATAATTACAACCGACGGTGACCGTTTCTCCGGAAATCGAGCAACTTCTCCACGAGCGATCAACGAAGCGAGAACAACGCGTTCGCACACTTCGAGCGATGCAACGTTAACGAGTTGAATTAAAAAAAAAAAAAGTACGCGCAAAACGTAGCGGTAACACCGCCGAGACAGCATAAAAACGATCCTGGCAAACAGACCCGCGCCGCGTGAGAAAGCAATCGAGATACACTCGTGTAATGGATGTTTGTCGGACGTTCGGAAAAAGTACAAACATTTTCTAGAGAGTTACCGGGAAAAGGAGTCGAAGAAATGTTGATACAGGGATCGGTGGCGGGACCGAGGACCTGGGAAAAAAGTTGATGGGAACTGGACAAACAATCGGCGGTTGACGCGGAGAAACCACCGAAACTGTTGCAATTATCGTAGAGGTGACAAAGAAACGCCGTGACAAAGACCGTGACAAAGAAACGCTGAAATTCCAAGTCGGGGAACCAGCGAGGAAATCACGAGGGGAACTCAACGTCGGGGAGACACATCGGAGCGATCATCGATTTCGTTTGATGCTGCAGCTCGTGAAAAATGCGACGTCCGAGGCAATATTACACGATTTTACGGTAATTCGTGTTCCTTTATATTCTTCCGTATACCCGCGGCTGAACAGTATCGTTTAAACTTTCCTGCGGCTCGTTTTTACAACCATCGGATGCCCGGTGGTTAATGTCTCGATTATGGCTCAAGTTTTCCGGTTGGACGATATTAAGTTTGTTCGAGGAAAAAAAAAAAAGAAAAAAATATACTGTATATTAACGAACGAAAGGAAAATATTACACACGGGGTATCCAAGAGCGCTCGATATCAGCTTCGAAAATTACTGGACAGGAAGCAGGGTAGAGTCGCAACTAAATCGTACCTCTTCGGTTTCTTTGTCGGTATTTAATATAGGCGTCGCGTAGCCGGGAGTATACGGGATAAAAAATATAATGAAAAATCTAGGCCGACGATATTTTTTTATTTTACCGTCGTAAATATTTGAAACAAAATCCGCTCGCGATTGTTACAATTTACGTAGTTTACGAAACCGTGGCAACTCGGGGTTCGTTTTTCAATTATTTTTCGTCCGACGAATAATTTCATTTTCGACCGTGCATCCTTCCCTTGTTCTCGTTCGTGGATTAATTTCGTACGTGCATTTAAATCGTAACCAGTATTCCCTTTTGCACTATCCCGAAAAGAAGCTTCCAACGAAGTAATAAAGATTCGAGACGTTTCCTTAAAGATCGAACCACGGTTCCCGGATATTAATCCGCCCACGAGTCGTACGGTACCGAATAAGAAGATATAAGACACAATAACCGAAGGGTTTTGGCAACTCTCGGGGAAAGTTCCTTCATTTACGGGCCTGCATTGTCTCCCTTGATCCTTTTAAGGAAATATCCCTAAGTTTACGCCCCCGCGTGTCGCGTAACTTTTACAAAGGGTGACTCGTTCGCAAAGGTCACGAAGCCCCTGAAACCGCGTGGAGATTTCAAGGACTCGGTGCCCTCGTCGTCTTTGGTCCAGGGGAACCAGTTCCTCCGAGATCTGTCTTGTTTCTCGGCGTCCCGACGCTTGGCGCGCGCGCGGGGAGATCTCTTTGTGTCGAAAACCGCGGTCGAAAGTTTTCCAATTCTAATTCTCCCATCGCGAATCACTTCTGGAACGAGAGTAAAGGACTCTCGTACCTTTCACGGACGGTGCACACCGACGTCTTCGATATCCTTCTGTTCCTGTTTTAACCGCGATCTAATAACGATAAAGAGATTACGAAGCTGTACGCGCAAAAGCGGGAAACAAAATAAACGGTCCAAGCAGCAAGCTCGCCTAGCGAAGCTTTTAAGGCTGCGGCGACCCTCCGTGTCCCCCATTAATTCTAATGAACGCAATCGATGAAGTTAGATGCTACTGACGGGATCGCGCCGCTTCCTGCGTAGGCCAGTTGCGCCACCGATAAACGAGAAATACCGAAACGATCGTCCAAAAGTTCGTTCGGTACCGCGTTGCTTTAATTTCGTGATCGCGTGCATTATCGAGGAACCTCGAACGTTTCGACGCACGAATTCAATCCGCGAGTCTGTATTTCGACGATGGATAATCGCTTCGTCGAATACCGAAGGGAGAGGAACGTAGAGGGGACGATCGATGACAATCGTTTCGGAAGTCCGTGTCGTTATCGAAATGGCCACGATCGAAAATGGCCATTTTTTTCCACGCCACCGACGAAAAGCGAATATTTTCATTTTTCGCGATTCTTCGTTTCACTTTCTTTCTTTTTCTCTATTTTTTCTTTTTTTTTTTGTTCTCTTTTTTTTTCTTTACCTTCGCGCGAATTTAATTTAAACTTTCCCATTCGTAACGCACCGCGATGATTAAACCTCGTATTTCGTGCGTTTACGCCAACCCGTGGAACACGCGCGTGAAATTTTGTTAACGATTTAATATACATAATTATATTATGTAACTCACTTTGAACCAGTGCGTGTCCCTTTTTACACGCTTCGCGCGGGAATTTTCCTGCCCGTACCCCGTGAACGCGTCAAATTCGCGGTCTGGTAATTATATATTATTTCGCTCGCTTGTTTGTGGGCAATTTTATGCTTCTCCGAACAGGACCGAAACGACGAATATGTATTTTTGGTAAAATTTTCCTCCTCGTAACGCGTCCGTTGTTACCTCAAAAACCAAAGAAATTGCGATCGTTGGGGAATTTTTTCTCTACGGTACGCGCGCTAGAAGATTGCATCTCCGTGAATAGACAAAATTCGCAATCGAGTAATTACATTATTTTACTTGAATATTTACAGAAAATTTTATACTTTCCTGAGCGGAACCTGAACGCACAAATACCAATTTTTGTGAAAATTTTCGTCGTCGTAATTCGTTATTAAACCCCCCCCAAAAACTACAATCGTTCTGTTATCAAAACCAAAGAAACTACAATCGTTCTGTTCTTAAGCCCAAAGAAACTACTATCGCTCGAAGATTCCTCGCTACAGTACGCGCGTGGGAAGATTGCATCCAGAGTTAAAACGGGTCCTGTGCGTTCAGGTGCAATCTCGTAAGCCGAACGGGTTGCATGTATTATCCGCCTCGTACTCGCTCGAGGGAATGGCCCCTGAACGAATAGGAGCCGCTCTACCACCGAATGCAATCTCCTCGGGCGCGTACCGTACACGAGGTAATCATAGGGAAAAAAGTAGAGGACCTTTTATTTTTCCCCGAGTCTTCGTCAATATTCATAACGCGGATCAGTGAGATCCGTTACGTGCTGCAACTGTTAAACATTACCACGGTAACCAGAGCCTCGTTTTCTCGATATCGTCGCGCTTAGGTATCACGGACGAGCTTCCGGTGCAATTTTCGCTCACGATAAGGGAATTCCTACGAAAGGTCCACGCCAGGGAATCCCCGTTTCGTCTAGATCCGATCTCGAGCTATATCGAAACCCGCTTAAAGCAAACGCATCGCGGTAATTCCTTATCGGGGACGTAATTTTCGAAATCTTCGAACCCCTTAAACGTACGTGTACACAATGTGCACGCGCACACACGTACACGTGTGCACGCGTACCGAGCGCACCGGAATCTGAAAGTAGTAATCCCTGTTCCGATACTCCAGGGAGAACGGAAAATTCTGTTTCCAGATGCGCGGAAACAATCGTGCGGCCCGCGCGATCCATCAGCGACACACGTTTTCCACCAGAAAACTTATTTCGTCCATAAATCCAGATGCAGGGGCATTTGGTTGTAAATGGTCGATACCTCTGGACGTCTCCTTTCCCCGATCCGCATACCACCAGAGCGTGGAACGAATCGTATTACAGATCACCGACGACGAAATTGTTACGTGAATCGATAACGTTGAAGAAACGTTCCCGATGATCGTCGTCGTGCAACGACTGGTTCGTTTACTCGTAAGAATTCTCAGGAACGAGTCAAATCTTGCAAGTTCCCCGAAATATTTAAAATTCGAGCACTGGATTCTCCGTCTCGTTCGCGATACCGCCGCGATTAACATCTTGCATCCATTTGCACGCGTATTTGCATTGAGTGAATAAGATTCTAGACCACTGGAAGGAAGTTAGTTTGTAAACTGATTGCAGAAGTGATCTTCGATGATCTCTCACACGCAACGAATGGTTCATGTCTCGTGGGAAATCTTAGCAACGGGTTCGGTGTTCTGAAAATTTCCGAAAATGTTTCAAACTCAAACAATGACGCCTTCTGTTCTACCTCGTAGATTGGATCAAATTACAGACTACAGAGATCGAAAGTGTTTCGTGAATTAACAACGCGGGGGAAGTATTCTCGGCGCGAAAATCGATACAACCTACGGTACATTTTTCATGAGAAATCTTTGCGAACGACTGAAATTTTTTCCAAGTTTTTCTTTCTTTTATCCGCCTCGCGGATTAGCTCGAATTACGAGCTACCGAAAGCAAAAGTGTTTCGTAAATTAACCACGCGAGGGAAACGTTCACGAGCGAGAAGAACGATACGATGCGCGATCCATTTTTCATGAGAAATCTCACCGACCAGTGAAATCTTGTCGGTCTTCAAAATATTAAAAATATAATTTCTCCCCTTTATTTCGTCTCGCGGATTGGGTGAAATTACGAGCCACGAGATGCGAAAGTTCTTCGCGAATTAAGAACGCGAGGGGGGACAAAAATTCTCGACGAGGGAATCGATGCAACGGAGAGTTTTCCCGCGTAGAAAATCTAATTAGCGAGTTAAGTATTTCCATAGCACCGAAAATATTTTATACACGAGCGTTACGTGACCCACCTGTACGTGTGCTCTCCTCCGTTGCAACCGCTGTCGCGATTAGCCCCTTGCCTCTGTCTGCCGTGTGACACACGTAGCATACCGAAGCAGAGTTCACGTGGTGTGGTAGGTCAGGGTGTCGAGAGGTCCACCCTTACACGAGTCTGCGAAGCTTCCACTCCTGTCAACCGAGTACCTATCGGAAGTGTCACGCGCTGTGTTCGGATCCACCCTCTGCTATTCGAGAAGCCCGAAATAAAATGGTGGGCGGGATTAGACGACACCGAGCTGCAGAATGGCTCGGCGGCAGGTATTCAGTGAAATCGTCGATAACCAGAGACGCGATTTACTGACATTCACCGAGGGTTGTGTTATATCTACCGTGTATTGTACCGCGTAAAGATTCGCCATTAAGTAAAAGCGAGTAACGCGTCGTTGAACATTCCGAAACTTTCGATATTTGGTGATTTTTTTCTTTTCTTTTTTTTTCGAGAAAAGTACAAGACACAACGAACCGAAACTTTGCTCGACGGTTAACGTACTCGCGAGGCGGACCAACCGAATTTTTTCGCGTAAATAGAATTCCAGGTCGATCGATGCATCAATTTTTTAGACACCGAGTCGAACGGGGAAGAAATTCGTTCTGTTCCAAGGCCTGTATCTTCGTCGATTCAAGACAGACTGTTTCAGAGGTGTATTCGAAACCCTAAACTTGAGAAAAGTTTGAGAGAGGAGAACAATTTTTGTCACCACGAGACGCGAGGATCTTGGATCTCTTTGATCCTGCGTGCGATTCTTCTTTTGTACATCCTTCTTTCGTAATTAAAGCTACTATAATAAACGTGACCGGATACTCTTGCGTTCTCCTTTCGTTCCATCGTGAAGTCAAAAACACGAGTATCCTCGATTCGTGATTCACTGTTGATCCAAAGACTTCGAGCGTGTGATCGAACACAAAGGATGCGATACGGTTGAGTTGCAAACTTTGGAAAAATCGAGAGACAATAAATTACGTAATAAATATCTCGCAAATTGATCTCGAAAAAATATCGATCCACAAGTGTGTTCACGCACCACGATCTCAAAATCGCGCGATGACGAGAAACTGTTCCAAAGGATCGAAATCAAAGTTTAGGCACCTAGGAGGGAGCGCCTCGCGAGGGAATTGCCAGTGACGTGGCGGAATTTGATTCACGACCTCGAGTTGCACGGTTCGTTTCCCGAAAAGAAGTCGAGCCTCGAACGAGGGCGGACGCAATTACCGTGTAATTAATTTCGTCGGTCCACGATCTTGTCGCTCTTGAAAAAAAAGGAAAAAAAGCGTTTCTTTTTTTTTCCAAGAAATTCGCGCGTCGAGCACTCACCACGGTTCTCGGGAGCGGAGGGAGAGCAAGAGGTGGGGTTTGGGGTGACGGTGGGGGGATTAAAATTGAAAGAAAACGTTCCCTGGCTGGTCACGGAGCGGACAATGCGCGCGCGTGCATAGCGGGGTTCTGAAATTCGATTCGCATTTTCATGCATAACAAAAGGCGCGCGAGACACCGCGTGCAATTGGTCTGCGGGTGTCGGCCCTTTTGGAAAGGCAATTCGATGGGCGCAACAACGCTCTGGTACGCGGTTGGTCGTTAGAACACGTCAATTGCGTTAAAACGTCGAGGAGGTATTGTCATTGTCTGGCCGCTCGCGAGACAGGAGCGTTGCGTAACCGTGAGTTGAACGCGGATAAATTAAATCTCGTTGTGTTTAATCGCTATCGCCGTTTACGAGCTCGTTCGGGCAAGGTCAGGAGGTTCTCCTAACGCGGCAATAAGAGGGCACCGGGACAGGGTGCAGAGGAGAGGGCGGTGTGGGGGCTGGGGAGGGGGGAGGGGGCTCGTTAACATGCCCTGTGTACGATTCCCGCCACGTGCTCCCGTTCCTACGACGTTGCATTAAGCAGATTGCTCGCTCCGATTTTCTGTCCACGGAACAGAGACACCCGGCCGTGATACGCCTCGCTAAAAGCGTATTTGTTTCGCTCCCGTTCGAGCTGACAGATGCTGGGTAGTTCCGCCTCGCGGATAAACCTTACGGCGCTCGGTTAATCGTAATAAAGGAGAGAGCGCGCGCGAACGCGGCACGCGTCGCGGCGCCTTCCGCGATATACACACGTACGTGTCTACGTGTATTCGATCAGGAGTACGTCAATTTGTGCGGATTCGAACGTTTCGACAAGTTCGAACGAGCGAAACGATGCACGACGCGAAGTCGACGCAAAGAAACGCGAAGCTGCGAACGTCGCCGCGACGCCTTTGTGATACACGTTCGATCGGGTAGACGAGTCTGCGCGAATCCACGAGTGTCAACCTTCTGTGAACAAACCCGACGATTTACGCGAAAACGGTGCAAACACGCGCGAACGAACGCGTCACGACGCCACCGCGATGTACGTTCGATCGGTGGGACGCGTGTTCGTCGATTACGCGAATCTGTGCGGTTTAACGTCTTAGAACGAACGAAACGATTCCCGCGATGTCGATGCGAACGAGTGTTTGCGAACGAACGACGCGCGTCGAGGCGCTTTTGTGATACATATCCGATCAGAGAGACGAGTTGTATCTTCAAACGTCTCCGAATGTACGAAACGATCGAGCGGTGAGTTTAACGCACTTTGTGTTCGAATTACGCGCCTTGCCTCCGATTTTTACGAACTGTGATTTGTGGCTTCTTTTAACGGCTGGTGTTAATACGAGTTCCTTCGCGAGCAAAGATCTCGCGAGAAAACCGAGTATTAAAAATCTTTCTCGCGTCGATGATTTTCTTACCGAAAATATATAAACGTATCGTTGACAGTACTCGTGAAAAAGTAGAGATACTTTCCGTTCTTTTTCGGAATAAAGTACGCATTGTATTTTCCCAATTCGAAGACGAGATTAAAGAAAGATTGGTAATTTCCCGTGTACGTGTTCAATTCTCGTTCAAAGACGATATTAAAATTTAAATGCTCGAATAACCAACGAAAACTCGTGTTATTAATATTTCACTGGACCGATATATATGTGAAACGTATTCGATTGAAAGACAGGATAAGAGGAGGGGGGCGTTATTGTCCCCGCGGCATTAATTGCCCGTTACCCGGCTTACGCAACGCCGCACTTTCGCTAAGTAATATTTATGCAAAAGAAACTCGGTTAATGGACAGGGCCCGGTCAACCATAAATTGTTAATGTAATTCCAAAAACGATTTAATGCCGCGCAATGAGCTCGCGCGCGGTTTGCTCCTCGTTTATCCAGATTGTTTTCGGTAAAAACACGTCTATGTATTTGTATCTTCGTTCTCGACGGTGAACTTCGTTCAATATTTACCTTGCCCGCGAAAATCAAAATTAAATATTCCATAGAACGATTTATTTTTCAGCTCGACCGGATCATCTCTCCCCGCAGTATTTTTTCATTAATCTTGATCTTTGCGATCGGACGTTGTTTATGAAAAATTCTTTTCCCATAATTAAAGTCATTACAACAGTACTCTCGAGAGACACTATTGACCCAAAGTTCTCGAAACGATAAGTCACGGAAGGATAGAACGCGTTTCGAGCTATTCCCCCATATCAATTTACGTAGAAATTCATAGAAAGTAGAAAATATCGGACGAAGATATCTCGCGACGATACTGTTTGGCCAATTGAGCCTATTAATTTCACCCGAAAAATCCTCCGAGTTCCCCCCCATTGCGCGATAAATTAAACGACCCTTTCACCGCTCCAGGTCCCTTCGACGCGCTCAATTTCCTAATAACTCTCGCAAGAATTCCGTTCCAATTTCTCGCGCACGATCGATCGTTTCTTATCTCAAAGAACACGCACGGTTGTTCGTTTTCAGATGAGGAGCAACCGGAAGGACGCCTTGAGTCGTCGGAACAGCGACGGCGACTGATTATGACGCGCGTCCGGCCGCGCCGCGATCTCTCTCGTCTCCTCCTGCCATTCTCATCCTCCGAGACCCTTCATCTACCCCGCAGCCTGATCCTTCTCCTCCTCGGCCTCGTCTCCATCCGCAGCGTCCTGCCGTGCAACGAAAGGACAAGGCCCCAGAGCCATGACCTCGCCACGTTTCCGTGCCTCGCCGACACAACGGAGAGAAAACAATACCGGGGGGACGTCGACGAATCTCGAGAGTGGATTGAACGCGGTTTGAACCGGGAGGGATTGTTCCCCGAGATCGACGGACCGCGGAAGGAAACGAATCCTTCGAAGCTGCTCCCGAAGAAGAACCTCCAGAGGAGCAGAGAACTCTCGTACTCTGTGGAAGACTCGCGGTACCCTTCGACGAGGTCCGATCGAACATCGAAGGAAGCGAATCTAGAGGAGAAAAATATCCAGGGGGGCCGAGGACACTTGTACCTTGTTGAAGACTCACGGTACCCTTCGACAAGGTCCGATCGAGCATCGAAGGAAGCAAATCTTTCGGAGAGAATCATCGAGGAGAGCAGAGGACACTCGTACCCTGTTCAAGATTCACGGTACCCCTCGACAAGGTCCGATCGAGCATCGAAGGAAGCGAATCTTTCGGAGAATAATATCCAGAGGCCCAGAGGACACTCGTACTCTGTTGAAGACTCACGGTACCCCTCGACGAGGTCCGTTCGAGCATCGAAGGAAGCGAATCTTTCGAAGAGATTCATCGAGGGGGGCAGAGGACACTCGTACCCTGTTCAGGATTCACGGTACCCCTCTGTAGGCCCCAGTCGAGCGTCGAAGGAAACGAATCTTTCGAAGTTACTCTCGAAGAAAAACATCAAGAAGAGCAGGGAACGCGCGTACCCTGTCGAGGACCCACGGTACCCCTCGACGGTCCCCCATTCATCGAGCAGTCGTCGCACGGAGGCTCGTAGACGTCACGGGAAGCGAAAATATCGTCGCGAGAAGGATGCAACGAGCGAAATCGAGACGACTTCGTCGAACGGCTACGACACCGATACGACGTACGTCGCGCTGAAGGTGGAAAGGAAGTTCAGGGGCGAAGAATCGGAGAGTCCCCTCGAGCATCGAGAATCGCTCTCCGATCGCGGCGAACGCCACGATGTGAACCCCAGATCCGTGAGAAGGAACAGGTCCGATAGAGTCACGGATAATCCGAAACCGAAGGAAAACAACGAGACGGAGAACGCGATCGATCCGACAGCGACGAACGGTGGTGTGTTTTCGAACGAGAGCTACGAGGAACCGTTCACGGGGTTCGAGGGCTCGCAAAAGTTCCCCATAAAAGTGACGTATAAGCCACCGGTGGTACAGCAAGTGGAGAAGTTCGACAGGAGGCACTTCGGCCCGCCGAAAATTGAGCTAACCGAGACCACTCCGGCTACCTACTCGACCACCATTTCCCCCGATTTGCCGAAGAGTCCTGGCAGAGACGTTCTTCATCGACACCGCAAGGTCGATGATAATACCGAGGAGGAGGGCAGGCAGCAGGAAACGATCGATGCGAACGAAAACGTCAACGACACCGCCGACGAATTCTGGTTACCCGGTGCATCCTCGGGACGACGATCCTCGAACATAGCCAGCGGGAAATCCGCCACGGAGGAGAGGCGCGTCTCGACCTCCTCCACGACGTCTTTCTCGACGTTGACGTTGACGAGCTCCGGCGAGAGGGACTCGGAGAACGGGTCGTCGCGCGTCGAGCAACAGGAAGAGGAGGACCAGTACGATGTCACGGCGTCGAGCGTAAAACCGAACGAGAAAGTGAACATAACCATTCTGGGCCTGTTCGAGATGACGCGAGGCGCTGAACCGAGACCCGACGGTCCCAGCGAGCTGCAAGCGGCCAGGTTGGCCGTCGAACGTGTCAACGAGATGAACGTTCTGTCCAAGTTCGAACTTCGGCTCATTCACAACGATACAAAGGTAAGGGAGAGCAATTATTGATTTTTGCTGCGTTGTACTCGAGTGGTGTTCGTGATCGAGTAGCCGAGTATCCGAATGTTCGTTATACGAATAAGTATAATCAATTGTACGAATAGTATTAACACGGTCGAGTGTTCGAATAGTGTTCAAATAATACCCATTCTTATTCGGATAGTCAAGTGTTCGAATAGTACCAATTTGTGTTCCGATAGCCAAGTAGTCGATTGAATAGTATCTAATTGTATAATCAATTACACGAATAGTATTCAAATGGTCACATATTTTAAATGTATTCGAATTCTAATTCTAATTCTAATTATATACCTATTTCTATTCAAATAGTACTCATTCTCATTGAAATAGTCGAGTGTTCGAATAGTACCTATTCCCAATCGAGTGGTCAAATGTTTGAATAGTACCTACTCACATTTGAGTAGCCAAATATTCGAATACTACGAAAGTAGTACCTATTTAAATGATCGAACTTCGAACAGTACTTACTCCTACTGAAACACTCGTCACATTCGAGCAGCACTTATTCGAACAGTCAACTGTTCGACCAGGATTCGTATTCTACTCTCGAAACATCGAAGCCATCGAAGCGTACAAATACTCGAATGGCGAAAAATTCGATAACCGTTCCGCGGCCCGAATACGTGTTACATAAATATTTCCCTGCAACCGCGAGCACGAAAGCTGGCACTATTCGAACACGGTCCTTTACCAGTTCCGCGAGTACACGTCGCGTCTCGAGTGTGTACGCGAGTGAGAATTTCGCGACGGTGACGACACACGTCCGCGTTCTCCACGGTTATCCGCGAGAAGCATAGCGTCCTGTCGCGCGATCAGACTTTCGACGGTAACCGTAAACCGTTGCGAAACACATTACCGCGAAAAACAGCTCCCACGTATCTTCCGACAGCTCAACTAACTGCGGCCCGTGTACGCGTCGCGAGCGTCCTTCCCGCTCGAGAAGCCGTCAGAATTAGAATACGAAACCGACGCGAGACGCGACGGAAAGAAATAACTCCCTGGAACGTTCGCGTTATTTGAAATCGTACCGACCGATTTCTCTAGCCCACCCATTCCTGCATCGTATCGTGGTTCCCCGCCAATGGACGAATCCTCGAGGGAACACGGTTCCGTACCTCGTCCGCGCAACAATTTCTCCAACCGTCGTGGCATCGATATTATGTGCGTCACATCCTCGAACAGGTGTTCCGCGACGATTCCCGCAACACGGTGGCATTTTCCGCGCGACGGAATATTTTCGATGTAAAACGTCTCGGTGAGTTACCGGGCTCGTTGAAAAGGGGGTCGAAATTTTACTTCGAGATTAGCCATCCATCCTTCTTACACCACGAATCATTTGATCGATTCGAATCCAACATCGATCCTCGACATCCGGCCGGTTTGGAATTTCATTTTCGGCGTGTCTCGAGCCGCACGTGTCTCACCGATCCCTCGTTGTAACGAGAATACATATTTAATTCGCGTTAAAGTACGTTATTAGGTGAGTAGCGTGATCCCGCTCCGTGGTTTTTTGTTATTTTCGTCGCGAGCGCGCGCCACGTACAACGTGCGCGTCAAACTGTTTTTCGTCGCGTCGGGGCAACTTTTTCGTCTAGTTTGTGTCAACTGCCACTCCTCGTCCCCCCTCATCGACGAGTTGTCGATAACCGTGTAACGAGACTCGTTGGTTTTCCTCTCCGAAACACGCGATTCCGCGCGAGAGCAATTAAATCGCGCGTCTTCGTTCGACGAGCGCAACGCAGAGCGCTCGTGGTTCTCCGCTCGGTTGTTGTTCTTTGTCTCGTGAAAGAAAAACAACGGGGGGGAAAAAGAAAAGGGAACAAAAGAGAGACACTACCGTCTCTGGAGATACTTTTGACCTTTGCGACACTCCGTTCTCGAATCAACCGTACCGCGAAAGTATATTAAATTTTCTACGCCCCTTGTTCGTCGGAACGGCGAACTGGCAACGGGTGATTCGTCGGAATTTAAACGCGAACTGGTCGTTGTACGATAGAATATGTAAAAAAAAAAAGGATTATCCGAGAAACGAAGCATAAAATTGCACAAAATTATACGTATTACGATTTATCGCACGCCCGAGGGAAAATTTAGAACATCAAAGTAATGGTTATTCGAGCACGAGAGTCTTTAACGTCGTCAAAGACGCGGGAAAATTAAACACCCTCGAACGCGCGATTGATTATCTTCGAGGAAAGACATGCGATTTTAACCGGGAGTATACGAAAAAGAGATCCGGTTAGAAGAGAAATTAATTGAAAGAAAACTTGTTAGAAAATCGCAAAGACTACGGGGCGAACGTTAACGCAGCGTTGCACGTTCGATGGTGATTTAATCGTCCGAAGTAAAAATATTCTTTTATATTCAATATGCAAAGGTGAAACGAGGTTTAGCAATCGGATCAAGTGTCACGTTGTACGTTCTCTTCCCGTGTATTATCAATTATACGGTCGAAAATATTTCATTTTCGTGGGGTCTTTAACGATATTAAAAATTCTCGTGCTCGAATAGCCGTTACTCCGATTTCGTTCGATTCTATTATATTCAGCGACCAATGCTATATTTTCTTCGAAAGGTCGATGAAACCGAAACGTTGAATTTATCGATAAATTAAATTTTTCGTGGAAATCGGTATCAAATCGAACGAAGGCAAATTGCTCGCTCTGGCGATAAATTGTGCTCGACCGTTCCATGGAAAATAATACAATGTAAAACGATTTTCTACCTTAACACCGCGTTGCGGTTTCCATCGGAAGGAACGTACCTCGATAGGTTTACCGTACGGGGGTTGTGTTTTGCGGGCGAGTGGCCAGAAAAATAGGGGAAGAATTAACTCAACAAGTTGAGGGTGGTAACCCTTTAATTCAAGCGAATTACTCTCCCCCGAATGGTTAGTGGTTGCGCCCGCGGTCACGGATAAACGCGAATCGAATACAGATCAGTTTTTGCCCCGGAACTTTCCCGTCCATTTTATACTCCGCCAGAGAGAGAGAGAACAATGTTTGAAAATAATTTCAATCCTCGCACGAACAATACTTTTGGTGGAAATTACCAAGAGGAACGTTTGGTAAAACGTTCAAATAATGCCAAAAAATAACGTCACGAAATTCTTTGAAAATATTTAACGACAATCGTATATTTTTAGAATCGGTGGAATTAACAGGGAAAAAAGAATACGGAGACAAATTACTCTCCCCTTGATAGCGCGAGGGGACACCAATTTTCGAGGCCCCCGGAAAAGCCAATATATTTGAAAATATTTAATAAATGTTGCGCTCGAACGGAACATCTCGCGAAAAAGTGACAGTATCGAAGAAATACTCTTGTAAACGTTCGGTGTAGATAGGGGATGGAAAAATTATTGTAACATATTTTTGTAACATATTTCCGACACCTTCGATTCTTCCCGTTCCCCCCGTATCGAGATACAACGTACGCACAAAGTCACAACGTAGAAAGTGTAAACACCCTCGTATCGATCGCACGATGAGTGTCTCTGGTCCTACCAAATAAAAAATAAAAAAAAATTGGAATTTTTAAATAGCGAAAATTCCTTCGCGAATGAAAAAATGTAAATTTTGTGCGACACAGTGCAATCTCCGAACGGAGAATTAATTCTCGGCGTCCACCTCTCTCGAACGCGATCTTCGAATCGCAAGTACACGGGCCGGAGGAGTTAGTTCAACAAGTAGAGAAATTAACTCCACCCGGTCCGTGACAAGTAAATCCGAAGAAAGAGGACGGTTAATGGCGAGCACGTAGAGATACCACCCTCCGCGAAAGACTCGGTTGTTTTCACGAAAATTTTCATACGCCGCCATTACCGGATTGAGAAAATCCTCCGCGACGGGACGAGACGAGGCCTCGGCCGATTACTTTTCAGTTTGGCGGTTCGTGGTTGGTTCTCCGTTTCCCTCTGACGGAGTCTCATTAAATACGGGCCCGGAGCGTCACGTGGCTTTTACGTGTCTTTGGTGAATTCAACGGAGTGCGTGAGACCGTTTTACGTCCCCTCGATCCGCTGTGTGTGGCGTATGAATATCTTCCTCCGGCCCCGGCTGAAAATGGGATTCGGAACGAGGAACGGCCGTAGGCCATTTGTAATTTAACCAATCTCACACTGACAAAGTTCCACGGTGAAAGCTGGGGTGTTCGTACCCGTCTTCCACGAGGAGTTCGAAAAACCAGAATTTTCCCGCACCGCCCGTTTCCCTCCACGCCAACACCCCCTTAGCCGATCACCGTCTCGCTTCCACCCAGTCGCGAGTTCCTCGCGTTGAAACGGAGCCTTCTTTCGACCAAAATCTCGTCCCCTACGCCCGCTTGATCTCCGAATTATTCGTTCTCTTAACGCGTTCGCGTTCCACGGAAAATTTGCATATCGCTGCGCGCGATAACCGAGCGTCCCCCTCGCTCGAGGGTTCTCTTTTTTCGTCCCGTGGACGATAACTGACACCGTTCACGAAAATGGAAACAGAAGGACGTTGTCTCGCCGTCGTCTTGAAACGCTTTTCTTGTACAACGTGATTTTATCCCAACTTCGATATCCGAGAATAAATAGAACAGAAACATCCCCCCGTCGCGCCACGCGGCGGCTGACCTTAATCATTCACCGAGAAACCGCACTCTCCTGATTCGTTTCGAGTTTCCTGCTAATTAATCAAGAACATCGTCGCTCGGATACTCGTACAAGATCCTCGCGACTTTGTCGATGGAGTACAACGGGGAACGTTTCGCAAAACCATTCGCGAGTTAACGAGTAATCAACCCTTCCACGTTCGGCGCCGATCGTACGTGCGGAACGCGAACGCGGAAAGTATATTGTCGATCGGGGGAAATCGAAATTACACGGAGAGAGAGAAAGAGAGAGAGAGAGAGACGCGAACACACGCACAGATACACACACGTGCGTACACGTGAACAGGTGGAACGCGATTCGTTCGGTCGACGTTTGCGATTCCATCGTAGAAATTGGTTAAAAGGATGCGCGAACGTGATTACTCGGGGGGCACGCACGACGTAATTAAAAAAAAAAAGAGAAAAATCTCCACGAACGGAACGTACGGTTTTCGCGATACAGAAACGGATACGTTATCGGTGCACGTGGTTACGTTATCTCTCGATCGTTGGTCGTTTCCCCGCGATCAATTTTTCAAGGAACACCCCGTTTCCTTCGTAACGGAACCGCGCCACGCGATTCGTCGGATGGTAATTAAAAAAGAAAAAACTGGTTCCCGATTCTATTATATACCTCGTGGACTCTCCTTTCGCGGAGCACCGGCTCTCTCCGCTCACCCCCCTGATCACCCCGTATTCTAAAATGTAATTTTTCTTCTTGCCCGACGAAACGCGAAGGAACGCTAAAGGAAAAGAAACTCGTCCCGCGGGCGTAGTGATTAAAGTGGTACCCTGTTTCGGGAAGTGGGTTAGCCCTGAAAAGCGCTCCGTTATCAGCGATATCGAATTAAACTGGAGACGCGGTGCAAAGGGGTGTCTACGGAGGGGGAGAGAGGGAAATCCCCTTCCCGGGGAGTGTTTAAAAACTGGCGCTCTCGAATCGGATAATCCTTTCCCATCGAACGAAAAACTCAAAGGCTTTTCGAATGTCTCGGGGAACGAGCACGGGGCGTTACGCTTTGTATTTTTTTTTTTCCATCGTTTTTTCTTTCTTTTTTTTTCGTCAAACGTTTCTCTATCGCGGGACTTTTTTTTCCTTTCCTTTATCCCTTCCATTCGCTGGCAAATGGAAACATCCTGATGAAATTCGATGCGTTTCGATAAAAACTATTTGCGCTCATTTGTTCCGAAGCGCGTCCGGAAAGATAAGACGACTGCACGCTCCGCGAGGTTATCGCGGATTGTTTTTTGTCACAGACCTCACCCCCTAAAGGGGGTGAATTTGAACGGATACGGTGGTTCCAATCTCGGTGTCACGAAACGTGGCTCGCGTGCTCGAAAACCGATCGCGGTCGATCCGATGCGATAGGTTGCGTAATTTGTTCGTTAATCGATGGAAAAATTTATTCGCGGCGACATCTGGTGGGCGTAAATCGTACGATGATATTGCAATTAACGACGAACATGACCCCGTCCCCCTCGAAGCCTGAAATTTATCGAGCTCGTATACAGAGATTCTAACTCGAGCGACTCGATTTTTAACGTAACCTGTGAACGAATAAAAATCGTTGTCATCGTGGGATCGTATTTCGAAGGATATTCGCGCGTGAAAAATACTTGAAGGGCACCTTGAGAATTTAGATAAAAAAAGATATACGAAAAATCAAACGGAAAAAATGTTTTAAAAATTTTAATTCGTTCGTTGGAGTTGGTCAGGTCGGGTGGTTCACCCTGTATACATCTCTTTCCCGTGCACTCTCGCAGTGCTCGAAAATTAACGAACAAATACGTGGGACGAGCATTTTTAGCTACTTTCGATAAACAACAATCGATAGAAGATTTATCGATAAATACCGTACCGTGATCGACATTACGAGCCACAATTTCATCGAGTTTTCTGCGAGGAAAAAATGTGCGATTGAAAATTTTTTAATTTAAATATTACAGACAGATAATATTGTGTACCGCGTACCCGCTCGTACACATTCCAGGCTTTGTAACTTCATAACATAATGAAAAGTCCTCCAGGGGGTCACCATCGGGATAAAAATATCGATCGAAATATTTTCACCGATTCGATCTCCTCGCGTCGGTTGTTCTTGTTTAAAAATGGTTAAAAAATACTCGTTCCACTCATTCGTTCGTTAATTCCCAGGACTTGGCGCACCCCGAACGAAGACGAGCTCTCCAATTTTCTCCGGCTCGCCAACAAGTGGAAAAGTGCAATTAAAAACCTTGTAATTTATATAATAAAGATCTATATATGCGTTCAATTGCACACATTCCCTGCCTCGATAAAGTTAACACCCCCGAGTAACCGAACCGACGCTCGTAACGTGCATTTCGCACTTATCATTGGAGGAAAAAAAAGAAACCGCTAAAAAATACTCGTCCAGCTTATTTGTTCGTTAATTGTCAAGCTTTCTGTACGAAGACGGACCGTAATCGCTTAACCCTGTTCTCCATTGGTCGGCGATCACGCGCATCACTTTGAAAGTAATTTAAACGCGGCGGAGATGGCCGTGGACTCGCTGGAGAAAATTGGGCATTCTCATAACCATTATTCCGGTCGCGTGCCGAAGGCTTAGATGAAAGGGTACGTTTGACGTGCCATTTCGAAGGGGAAACGAGGAACTTTGATTAATTGCTACGTACCGCCGCGTGCTCTTCGTACGTCAGCGAAATCGAGGCGAGCCTCTCATTACGCCCGAACCCTTAAAATCCCTTTGTACTTTCATGGAAAGTGGAGCTTCGACATCGTGACCCCCCCACCACCACCGCTACTCCCCCGACTCGCGACCCCCACGGCATATAAAGCGCCGAATTTACGAGATAATCAAACTTCCGTTCCTTACCCCGTTTTTGTCGAGAAACACATCTTACTTGTTGTAACTTCAACGATTACGTTCCGTGTAATCTTTACGAGCCATTACTCGGTTTAATGGCCACATTGTCGACGATCTCTGCATCGAACGAGTCACCCCCCCCCGTCATCTGGATAGCGGTCTGGTACAAATTGGGGAGGAATTAAAGAACATCGACGATGGAAGTACACCGACGTAATTTAAACCAGAACAGTGGTATTTAAATATTCCGGCATCGGTTTGTGCGTGCTCTTCGCTCAACGGGGACTTTTAAACAGTTCTTCTTGCGATACTTGGTTTCTTTTTCTTTTTTACTTTCTTTCTTTTTACTTCGTTTCAGAGTGCCATTTTTTATCGACGAGGACCCCAACCGAGTTTCGAAACGATTCGAACGCGATGCTGTTATTCGAACAATAGAGAAAGAGAGTAGAGAACAATAGAAAAGAGTCTTTAAATTATTGTACGAATTATCTTCGATCGTTGTTCCATTTTCCATCGATGTTCCGTTGTGACGCGAGATCGATCGCGCGAAATCGCGGTCGAATCACTGATTCGCGTGTGGAAACCACCGGTCGAAATCGTAGAGGAATCAATTATTCGAATTGCAGTCGAAAAGGACGTAAAACGTCGTTCCGGAATCGCGGAGGTGAACCCTCCAATTTCGAGAATTCCGGACAATCACAGGGACCGGTGATTTCGGTCCCTGTGTTCTTCTCATTTACCCCATCCTCACCCCTCCTCGCTTCTCTTGATTTTCTCTAGCTCACGACTAAGCGTCTACGAATTCTCGTCACTCGTTCGGAAAAGTAAAGTGGAAAGCTACCAAAACCGAACCCTACAATTGCACATTGTTATGTACTTGTATATGTGCACTCGTGAAGTGCAACGAGATGACTGATGACGAAAGTAACCGGTAACAAAGTACATTTAATAACAAAATCTAACAATTTGCACATGAATAATGTGTACACTATATATATAATTCGAATATAAACTTTCTCGTACTTTAACGTTCGAAAAGTAACCCACGATCGATTCATAAAAAATCGTAAAAAGTGGGAGGGTCAAAGAAGAGACGGTTATCCGAACATACTTTTCTTAATATTCTAAGAAAGCCGTACCAATGATGTAGCCCAACTACAGAAGAGTTTCTCCGAGTCGAAGAGGAGCCGTGCACGATACGAGGGTTAATTGACGAACTATTTCACGATGCGTTGGCGATTCGAGGCCACGATAAATCATCCCCCTGACAGAGCCTCGAGTTTCGTCCAAACGAGGTTCTCCCCGATCCCACGGGCTATCCTCCAGACTGATTATATTTCTTTCTTCCAAAGGGTGGCCCCTTTCGACAATGCTCGTCGTTTCGTTCCACGGTTCGCCTATTTCATCCCCCACCTCCCTGCACCGTCCCCCGCCTCGTTTTCAAAGAGGAGCACGCGCAGACGATACGAACGATTGAAAGATCCGACGTTAAGTCGGAACTCGAAACGACGAAGGCAGCTGGCGCGGAGGAGAGCCTTCGGGGATGACTTTGAGGAAGCTACGGGTTCCATGATCGAAGCGAAAGAGGGAGGAGAAGCGAGCGACAGCCACTCGTCAAATAATAAATCGAGCGCCCGGGGAATCTCTTCTCTCGGCCCGTTTTCTCGATTCGTTCGTTTATCGCTTCTCTTTACGATCACGTCGACGAGCATCCGGCAAAAACATCGATTCGTCTTCGAGCGGGAACCCGCCGGATCGCGCGACCGGTCATCCCGAACGACGTCGTTCCGCTTTAAATGAAAATTCAAGAGCCGTTCGACGAATTATCGCTTCGAAGACTCTCCTCCCGCGGGGTGAGTTTACACTTTCGCAGTCGTTCGAGCGTTGAACGTTTGCGCGGTAAGTTCGTTTCCCCTTCGATTTGTCCCGTTCGCTTGAAATTCACGCGAGAGGGGGTACACACGCCGGGGAAAAGGCACGCTCGAAAAATTTTGATCGCGAAAATGATATCTGAAACGAAATCGATGGCACGAGAGAACATCGGAGGAAAAATCGAGGAAAAAGGGAACATCTCTCGACGGTTCGATGGAGCAATTTGTGGCGTCGCTTTACGTCCGCTCGACTTTGTCCCTCTCGACGTCAATCGTCAACGATGGCTCAAGCGGCCCGGAAACGGCTGGACCGGATTGAATTAGCGGCACCCGTCACTCCTCGACGCCGAGTCTTCGATTTCTCAATTATTTCCAAGAAACTTCGCCGATGTTTCATCGGGGACGAGTTCCTGGTATTCGCGAGTTTCTTCCCTTTCGGCCGAAAGAAAGGGGGACCGGATCGTTGGACGGATGGATGGATATCCAGGGTGGTTTCTCAACCGACCTTGACAGCTGACGAACGATCACGATATTACGCGTTATCGTCGTTTTTACCCGGACGCGGACCAACCACGTAAATAGAGATCGACGACTATGCATCATGCGAAGAGTGAGGTCAGCTTGGGAAAAATTCGTCGGTCGTACGTACACGTCGTTCCAGAGTCCCGTCATATTTCTCGTCCGCGAATATCCTCGACTTCGCGTACCTTCACCCACAGTGACAAGAAGCGTATTAACGATTAATAATACAACCACCAGGATAAATAAATCCCCCGGTGGTTTCCCGGGTGCAATATCCGGTGTAATTTATTTATTTCTTCGTCGTTCCTTGCCAGAACCGGGACAGAATTCATTAAAAAGTTTCCAAAGCAGAGACGTGAACAATCAACGGACTTGGTAATTTCTGAAGAAAATATCGATCGAAGATAAACCGATCGATCAACATTATGGATCGTACGTTGGTTGTTCGTTGCTCGAAAGTTCATTTCGGAAGTGGATCTTGCTCCGGAACAAGTATATTCTCGTTTCGTTGAAAATTGTACCGTTTCGTATCTAAAATGGATTCCACGGACGCGATAAAAGATAAAAATAATGCAGTCTGAATTTTAGAAAGACCCGGGAACTTCGTCAAAGTTTCACGAAAGAGCGCAAAGTCGCTTCCGGCGATCAATTATCCGGCAGTGTACGTAGCTACTGGCTTGATAATTCGATTAGCTTGTAAATGAATTTATCGAACATCTATTACGCGTAATTTTTCTCGGTTCGAGTTCTTCGCTTCAATTATAACGTATTTAAAATTTACAGAGTTCGTAGTTGATCGTATTTCTGGTTGAGAAACTGTTCGATTAATTTTAAGAGTGTTCGTCTTGGGTCGGAGAGTCGAAAAACAAGGTAAATTATCAATTGTTCCTGAATCGTGTTGTTCTGTGAATTCGTCGATGGAGAGGATAGGAAACGTTTCGATGCATCGGTGTCAGAAATACGCGATTCGTGATATCGGTTACGAATACTCGGCCGTAACCCGAGCTCTCGGGTATTCGTAATCGATACGTTGTTCAATTTTTCGGAAGGGAATAATAGAGCACAACGAGCAGGAACGATCCGGTAATTACGTGAATACGCGATGATTAACCACGTGCACGGTAATTGGCTTGTCACGGTTAGTTAACCGACTTGAGCAGACTCGAGCGCGTCACGCGTCCCGATATCGATAAAAATTGTGCAGACGCAATCGGTAATCTCTCCGATTGGCTCGATCTGATAATACACGGAGAGGGAGGGGGCGTCGTGTCGCGTCACGACGCGGCTCGACGCGACGCTATCAAACGAAAGCTGCGTCGAAAGCAATTTTTAAACGACAAACGCGCGTGACGAGTTGCTCGATTAAATAAACGAAGCTGCAACGTTACGAAATAAATTGAAAAGATACGGTTTCCGTTGGGAAATACCGGAGTAGATAACGCACTATCCGCGGAGGTAGGGGGAAGGGGGCAAGAGGGGGAGAGGAACACGGAAAAAAATCTACTCGTGAAACCTCGCGCGTACGCAGGCGCGCGCGCGCGGAAAAGACGTCTGAAATTGATTTTCAAATCGGTGGAAAAAAAATAGAACGGAGAAGGGCGTCAGGGTAATCCTTTAGAAAATGAAAAACGAACGCTTTCCCGTTTCGGAACGTGTTCGTGAGAAAACGTTCTCGCGATTCTAAAAGGGGTCCACACCCACGCGGGCAAAGATTCATCGAGAACGTCGATCGAACAATTCCTTACTTTTCGTTTTGTGCGTTAACCCTCGGTCTTCTTCGACCTGGGGAAATTTTTGTCTTTGTCTCTTTCCTTGGAAATTGAGAAACGTAAAGAGATCGAATTCTTATTCGAAATATTTGTGTGGAGTGAAATTACGGGTCTCTTTGGACCCTGAGAAACCTTTCAATCGAACCGTTTCTACTTTTCTTAGAAATTAAGAGAGGTAAATAAAATTTTTATTCGAAATATTGGAATACTTACGAAAGGTGAAATTACGGGTCCGTTCGGGCCCAGGCGTGGTCTCTCACGCGATCGGTTAAATCGTCGATATTTTTCACGCGTTGAATCCTCTGGTACGGAAAATCCGAATCCCTGATTGAAACGGATTTCGAAACTAACTCACACGCCGCGCGAACTCCCCGTATTAACATTTAAACCGGCCGCGATATTCGTGGGTGGTTTCCTTCGAACGAATCTCCGCGCGTGGAACCTTTTAAATTGAAAGAGACGATTCGCGCGTGCATTTAAAATGTCAACGATTCACCGGGTCGTTGTCGAAATACCGAGTTCCGACATTTTAATCCGAATCGAACCGGACCACCGACGATGAAACTTCCATCGCGGTTAACGCGTCGAATCGCGTTAACGTGTTCGATGTTTCGTTGTTGATCCGAGTTTTGAGAAGTGCAAACAACGTCAAGCGGGAGGGACAGGCACTAAAAACTACGCCATCGAAACTTACAGTAAGACCGGGGACTACGCAGAGGAAACTTCTGCCGCTCTGTGGTATAATCCGGCAACAACGGTGCAAAGTTGTAACCTATAACGCGGAAACGTTAACCTAAGCACGAACTGGGTACGTTCATTCAAGATTACGCTGTCAAAACTTGGCCCGCCCGTGTAAACGCCGCGTCGTAAATCCTTATCGCCAACGAGACAAAATTTACCGAGAATTCGACGCGGAGGAGACGCGCCGGATCGAAACGAGCGAAAGGGTCGTCGCGACGCGATTCGTAGATGGTTTTTTAACAGAGCTCCTGGTTTTTTTTTTTTTTTTTTTTTTTTTTTTTTTGAACGCGTGACGATATACCGGGGGACACGTGTTCCCGTCTACTCAGAAATTAAATGTCCGCGTTTTTAAAATAAACGCGCCCACCGATTATGAATGCGCGTCTACCTGGGGATATTCAAGTGTACGCGCCTCTGAGGCTGTGTACATATATTTCAGTAGTTTACGCGCTTGGCGATTAATTAACATAAAGACGCCAAGCACCGAGTACGTAAGTGTGTTGGAAAAATACGTGTAATACAAAAATGCACGTGTAACGCAGCAGAGTGCACGTTCATACGTGCAACGAAATACACGTGTAACGTGTATCGAAATAACGATCGCTAATTTTTAACGAGCTCGCGCCGTTAGCGCGATTCTTGGAATCTCGGGTTATCGATGCTACGAAAAACTTTATTCCCAGCGAGTAACGTGGCTTTTTACCACGGACGATCGGTTACCGTTAAGCTCCCCTATTATTTCATCGTTAGGGTAAATGTCCCAATTATCGATACATTTTTTGCCCAATAGTCGCTTCGAACGATCGAAGATTCCGTGTGTTGAGTTTTGTCCGCGTGGTGGCGAGATCTTTTACGATGGGTAGCTTCACATTTAAATTCTCGACCCATTGGAGAGAATTACCTTGAAATTATGGTACACCGAGCGAAAAAGAAAAAAAATACATCCCTCTGTCTGCGCGTTCGCGAGAAGTCCACAATTTCGAGATCGCGCGCGCAAAATTTCAACGAAAAACATTTGTTACTCGATTTCTTATAATCTTCGAAAAGTTTCTTCGCACTTTTGTCTTCTCGAGCATCAATGCCTCGATGTTTTCCATATACACCGAGTCTCGAGAACCTCATCCAGTATCGGGATACCGTCGAATGATATTCACCCGACTTTTTTACACATTTCTCGGTTTCAATACCTGCACTTGCTTCTCAAATTCAAGCTTCCATTCTTCGTGAACATCGATTTGCGTTTCTCGCTACGTTGATCCTCAGATTCCCCCCTCACTGTTCATTTACCCACCGATTCTTCTCTGTTGCATTGTTCGACGTATGCACCGGAAAGTATCTTCACTTTTAACGAACGTGAAAAAATATTTAGTCTCGAAGCGAAGATCGATCGACCGTTTAAAATTTTTTCTTCCAGGCGCGCTGTAATTGAACTTTAAGATCGTTCTGTGCTTCGAAATAGTAACAACGACTAAAATGATTCGAGGGGATATTAGAGGGGCGTGTGAAACGTTAACTCACCTCGATCGATGCAATTTGTTGCGCAACGTTGCGATTCAACGCGCGTGCAGACTTCGTGGAATGTGTGTCGGCCTTGTTCATCGCTGTGTGTTTCCATTTCTCGTCGTTTCGGCGCACCGTTCACTGTTGGCACGATAATGGTGGTTTATAGAGAGCACATTGCACCGACGTTCCTGAAACTTTCTAACGACTCGACGGTTTACGGCGCGTGCGATTGTCCTTTAACACCGACTACGGCCGGAACCGGAGTGCACCGGTAAGTAGTTACGGCCGATTATGGTCCGGCTTCGCCTCGGAAGTTCTCGCGTAAGTTCCACGGAATCATTTAGCCTCCATAAACACGTACGGGAGCAACGAAGCAATAATAATGAATTTTAAACAACCGAGAGTACGTAAATATCGTTCCGTAAGTCCGCGTGCTTAATTAACACCAGGTTTACGGGACACATTATTTCGATGCATTTCTATCGACGAGGAAAATTACGAATACCGTTTACATTTTTCTTCGGTCTCTTCTACCGACTTTTATCCATTTAACGAGACAAGTACGTATCGAAATTCATTTTCTTCGAAGCTTTCTAATTTTATAATTCTCTACACGGTATACCTGTTTCTTCTCGATACGCGCCAATTTAACGCAAGAAATATCCGTAAACGTAATGTTAAACGGAGTCACGGTTGTTCTCGTAAAAATCAACCCAAAGAAAATTCATAAGCGTTTCTCGGCTTACCGATGAAAATCGTTTCGAGTACTTTTAGAATATCCGGAAAGCGCGAACGTTTGAAAACCGAGTGATATCTACGAAAAGAAAATCACCATCATAATTATTTTTCGGTGCGCGCGTACATGTTTCTCTCGACTAAAATTCGTTCAATGGTGCAACCGTGTCGATTCACCGTGAGATTAATTAATTAATTAATTGGTAAAAGTTAAATGTAAACGAGAGGAAACTTTTCGTTCCGAGCCCGGGTTAGTTAAAATAATTTAAAAAAGTGTACCTCCCGTTTTAAAAAACTGTTGGGGCTCCCTTCCGAGCAGTTTCGAAAATAATTGTGGCGCGCTGAAAAAAATTTAACTCTTCGTTACGAAAGAATAAATTTTACTCTCGGGACGCGAACGGTCGGAAAATATCCAACTGACTTCACCAGGGTTAACCATTTGGGCTCGAGAGTGGTATACTTTCGTGGCGGAGAATTGAAACTGGTATCGAGACACTGTACTCTTGTAAACAATGCGAAACATCCAAGGAGAAATATTCCATTTCATTGTGTATCGTCAATTATACGTTCGAAAGGATTTCGTCCCGTAGCCGAGAAGCTTCGCGCGGCAAAGTGTCCGTTTACGAACACGTGTCAATTTCTTAACGCGGTCCGTCGTTGTTTCGAGAAATCGTCTTGTTGTTTCCAGGTGTCGAGATTGTTTGGCATCGGTGTATCGTCGAGGTTTCTTCCTTCGTGAGAGACACACGGCACGCGATCCGTTTCGCGTCAACGCGTCGCCAGAAGGAAACGGATAGCTCGTCTCCTGCGATCCCCTAAATAAGCCCCTGCGCCGTAGACGATGCTTTCGAGCTTACGCTTTCGTTCGACCGAGACCCGCGAACTTCGTCCTCGGGAATTCTCGGGCCCGCGGTATCGTTCCACGAAAAACAAATCGGCCGTCGCGTGTTTCCCTTTCGTCTTACGTATCGTTACGCGCGGAACGTATCGCCGTTACGTATCGTTTCCACGACCATGAAATTTTATCCCTCCTGTCGGCCCACCGACAATAAAACGGATCGTCCGTTTCCCATGGTTTCGAAGATTACGTCGTCCCGAGCAACGACTCGTGAACAACCGCGGGATCCGTTCCGCGCGAACGGAAGGAACAACGCACGTGGCGCCGGAAGAGGGTTTCTTTTTCGTACATTTTTCTCTCTTCTTTTTCTCCTTTTCTTCTTCTTCCTTTTCTTCTTTTCTTTCTTTTATTTCTCACCACGGATCGCAGCCGTGCATAAAAGAACGCCGATCGGGTTTACGACGACCTTCCTTCGCGCGAAAACTGTATAATCAAGCGGAGCCGTATCCTGAACGAGGAATGGCCGTCCATCCCCCATTTCTCATTGACCTTGTGCTCCGACTACTAACGAGAGGGTATCGGGACCACGGCCGGAATTTTCCGTGTCGTTGAGTTCGTCGATCGACTACTAGTAGATCCTCGCGCACAATAGCCGACCGAAACAAAACCAACGGCCGGACCACTCGTTCGTAGAGAACGAGGGGGAGGAAGACACGGAAAAAAGACGCTCGAGCCTCGCGGGGTATTACCCCGCGACCCTAATCTCCTACAATTTTTTTCCCTCGGCGAAGTTTTATGAAATTTTCCAGAAATTCGTCGATCGTGCGTTGAAAAGCGATTCGACAAATTGTCCATCCAGTCGTGAATTTTACGGAACACCGGTCACGTTCTCTCCTCGATCGGGGGAAGGAAGCGAACGAAGGATCCGCTCCGAGATCGAATCGAGGGATTACGCTCGTAGTTAAGGTCGACAGACGAGGGAAAGTTTGTGATTTTTTTTTTTAAGGGGGAGAATATACATTGTAAATTATCGGTTAACGTGTTAATAGTGTACACTTTGGATAACAAACATTGAGAAGTCTTATTGCAAGCGAGTCAGGGTCTCTGGATAAACGAGACAGTGTATCTCCCTCCGAGGGAAAGTTTGCGATTTTTTCGCAAAGGGAAAAAGATTGCTATTAATATTTTACGTTCGTAGGTTAGTAATGTACACTTTCGAGATTACATCGAGATAACAAACATTTCGAAATCTTATTCCAATCGGGAAATGTCGCTGGAAATAGACCTCGCGGATAGTCGAGACGGGTTGATCGACGAGACGCCTCTTCTGATTATCTGAAACAAAAACAATTGACGTTAGCTCAAAATACAGACTCGTGGTTACGGCACACGAGTACCGAATTGGAAAGTAAAAGACATTTTCAATTTTCGCTGCGCTTTTGAAACAAACGTTTATCGAATTACATCACCTGTGTGTTCGTAACGTAATCTCTGGAGGGGGTAGCTCACCTAAGCTACTCGAATATATAGTAACCACAACTGTTCTACTCTGTACGGTACACATAATCCACTTTAAAACTAAAGTTTCTCGCCTTTAATCGGCGAACAACCACCAAGGACTCGAATGGTCGAGGATTCCCCTTGAAAAAAATTCTTATCCGCGTTATTTTTTCGACTGGCCGCAAGGGACCAGATGGAAAATACTCTAGGAAGGTTCTACTTAAGGAAAGTTCTTTTCTTTTTTTTAATGCGATTTCAGGGTCGGAAACGCGCACCGTTTAATTCGTTCCCTATTGGACGCATCGTTTCGCGTCAGGTATCCTCTCATTGGAAAACTTTTGCGGCGTTCTTGCGCATATATTAAACCGTGGTAAAAGCACGCGATCTCTGCCACGATGTTTGAACTCCTTTGTGAATTCCTCGAGGAAAGTGAGCCCTCGGATCGTGGCGTCGCGGAATCTGTAATTTTCATCTCCGTACATCTCCTTTGAAACAACGATGTTTATAAAGATTACGTGCAATTGTAATAAAATCCGTGTGTACGATTCGTACCTCGTGATTCGACCACTCGCACCGAAATCGAAAAGTCTCGAAAATAACGAACACTCGATCCTGTTACGTGAACCGAGATTCGTCCCACGTGATCCTAAGCGCATTGTGAATATTAACCAAACGGAAAAAGTAACATCGAGCTACCACCATTTCCGTACCCTTTCATTTTTCCTTCGACCACCGTTACACCGACATTTCCGCTAATCTACCAAAGAAACGCTTCCAGCAAAAGTTACTCAACTCTCGGTCGACTGAACGCTCGAATATCACAAATTTCCGAAAATATACCTCTCCGTGGAAAATCGAAATATCTTTAAAGTAACTTCGATCGTTGAAATCGTTTCGACGATTTTAGCTACACTCTGTAAAGTGAAAACCGTGATCCTTTCGCAAACTCGAGACGATGAGTAAACTATATGTTCGGAAAGTCATTTCGTTTTTTTTTATCGGTGAAAACGAAACACGATTTTTTTAGAGTGTATAAACATTTTATTAAATCATACATTCTCCATTTTGGAAAACGAAACGACTTTCCGAACGACCTGATATAAACCTTCTCTCAACGTCGTTCTATCCGTCCTAAACACTTTTCGATCGCACCGAGTCGTACACCGATATTTATCTCGTACATAGAAGATGTTTCGCGAGCGTACATTGGTTCTTGGACATTCGGGTAACGAAGCACGCTCGAAAACAAAAAACGAAAAAAGAGAGCGCTTCCCTGAATATTCAAGTACGTTCGCAGAATTGGATTAAAGTTGAACGCGAGCACAGAGGGGCGGAAGATGTTTCCATCCCGTGCGGAGATTCGTTCCGTTGAAAGAACACGGTCCGATTCGATGTTCCCTGGACGGAAGTCGTTAACGATGCTTCGATCCTCGGACGTTGGAAAGTTATCGAAACGCAACTCGAAATCGAACAACGGGGCAACGAGACACGAGCAATTGGATACTCGAGACGGTGTCGTGGCTGTGAAGTCGGTTCCATCGCTCGCGTCGCATCAGATTCCACGATATAAGACGAGCCCTTGAGCTTTACGGGAGCTTTCGAGCTCGCCCTAGTCACCACTCGCGTTGAATAATTACTCGTTACGGCTCAACGGTTCGTCTTCCTCCTCGCCTTACCTCGCCAACGAACACACAGAAATACGACAAAGGGAACCCGCGCGCAATCCTTTGCCTCTTCCTTGTCTCTTGTTGCTTGTTACGCGCACCATGTAATTGCTTATGCCCCGAACCACCTACCGACTCGGCTCGTTCGCGCGCGAATAATTTATTTGTTTATTCATTCATTCGTTCCGGTACATCCTCGAATCGCCAGATTATCGTCTTCGATCATTTCGGTGGCTTCACCGAGAGAGTACCAGGTCGTTCGATTAGTTTTGTCGTTTCTTTTCGTTGTAAAAGTGGACTGTGACAGTTCAATTTTGAACAACTGTCAATACTAATACTAAGTCTTTCGATAAATTCTGTTGCTTCTTTTTTCATTGTAAAAAAATACTGTGACAGTTCAACTTTGAACAACTGTAAATACTAAGTCGTTCGATAAGTTTTGTCGTTTTTTTTTTTTTTTTCATTGTAAAAAGATACTATGACGCTTCACTTTGAACAACTGTAAATGTACGAAAGAGTCGTAGTAGCATATTTTGAAAAATAAAACGACGAAACTAATAGCTACATTTCTTATCGAACGACAAAACTTATCGAGCAACCTATTATACTATAGGGATATGTCATGTTGGTAAGTTGGCAAACAAGTTGAATTCATTTCTTTGTTTGACCTTCCATCGATCCTTCTTTCATCGACCTTTAGATCATTAATTATATTTTATGACTCATACTTGTTACCTTTAGATTGTTTAAGGTGTCTTCTGTGCGTTTCTGTGACGTCAAGGTCGCAAGTGATGTCATTTTTCTCGCGATACGATTTCTTCCGATTGCGACACGAATATGTGTTCGAAGATGTGACCCAAAGTGAGCTGGAAGCGTTCTTCGAGCGAACAATTTTTAATCCGAGAATTAAAAATTATTCTCCTCGATGGAGGTTCGGCGACAATGGAAGACAATTGGCGAGTGTACACGAAAACTTTCTCGATTATCGCGGTAATCCGCGCAAGTCAAACAACCGACCACGATTTATCGGACTTTTTCTGACCAGTGTGGTCAGAAAAATAAACCGAATCTCGTACGCAAGGAGTGGAAGAAGGCAGCGTGGACAGAGCCGAAGAAGTAAAGAGTATCTTTCTTCTTTTGCTACACCAGATATAAGATACAACCGTATATACCTAACTACAATACAATAGGTACACCCGTTACTCTCCCACTCGGTTCGTACTACCTTCCTCCACTCCTTACACACGCGACTCGTCTTGTTTCTCCGGTTACACCGTATTCGTCGATCTTTCATCGGTGAAATTTTATTCGACGATCGTAATTTTTATCGAACGATAAGAATCATCGCCGAGATTTCACCCGCCGTCCCCGATACGATCGTAATTATTTGTAAACGAGCGCGTAGAAGGAACCAGTACCGATTTATCAAAGTTTCGGATCGTACGTCATAGCGGAGTGTCTTGGATTTATGAGGGCTCGGTTTTGAAATGATTTCGACGTTTCGTTTCAGTGCGATCCGGGCGTAGCGGTTGATAGATTCTTCCACGCTCTCTACTCGGCAAAGAAGAATGATCTGATACCGCTCCTGCTGGGCACCGCCTGTTCCGAGGTCACGGAAACCTTGGCCAAAATCGTACCGTACTGGAACGTGATTCAAGTCTCCTTCGGGTCGACCGCACCCGCTCTCTCGGACTCGACGGAATTTCCGCTCTTCCTGCGAACTGTTGCGCCCGATTCCAGTCACAACTCGGCCAGGATAGCCTTCATCAAGCATTTCGGATGGGACACCGTCACTGCCCTGTCCCAGACCGGTGACATGTACTCTCTGGTAAGCTGCTGATTCGAGCACCAAACGTCGGGCTCGTTCCACGACAAATCGATCACTTTCGTCACTCCGGGTCCAGGATATTGCCAATGATTGAAACACGTTGCAATCCGCGTCTACTCGTTTCGGTCCTTTCGTATTAATTTAAAGAAAACTATTTCGAGAAACACCCTCGTATCTTGCCGCTTCGAGCTAAGAATCTTTCGCGATTGCAAAAAAATTCAACCAGGTGAAATATTCGCGATAGTGACAAAATAAACATGAACTCGATAGATAATTCCATGGATGAAAATAATTCGTTTGCAAGGAAAATTCTTTTACAATAAATCCGAATTCAACGCGAGCACTCGAAGTCCGTTTAATTTCGAGCTGCACGGTGTTTGAATCGAAATCCCCGAAAGGGTTGCAAGTGACGTTCAACGCACAGCTTTGTACGGTCAGTTGACAAAGCTTCTCGACGATTTGCGTCCACTCGCGGAAAAATGTGAACGCAGTCTTCGGTACGTGTGGTTTCGCGTCGCGTGCAATGCGTCGTGGAACGGTTCGCGTATATGGAACGCGTAATACTCTGCTTTGACGCGCGTTATCTTCTCCGCGTCTCCGTCGTCCCTGTTGCAGGCCGTGAACGATCTGGTCACGGAATTAGAGCAGGCGAACATCACGTGCACGGCAACCATCACGTTCGCGGAGAACGATTACAAGGAGCAGCTGCGGACTTTGAAAGTAAGACACGCTCGAACTTCATTGACTTTTTCATCGGCGAGTTGCGCGCGCGAGATTTGCGAGCGAGCGGGCGATCGGGCCGAGCACGTAACGCCGCTTGTGTACTCGCGCGCGGTTTCCTCTCGCACGACGCGAAGAATTTTACTCGCTGAAGCGCGCGTAAGCCGCTCGTCGCTCGTTCTCTCGCTCGCTGGCTCGCTCGCTCGTGTTTTTTCGCCACCGCGGACGTAAAAAGAATTTCAAGCACGGAATTCCAGCGTGAAAGATTAAACGCGTCGCGAGATGCGCCAGAATACATTCGTAACGCGACAGAAATAATTGACCGATTTCGATGAGAACCGTGGGCAAATATTCGATAGCTTCTTCAATATTTCCGTACGATAAATTATCGATGATTTACAGAACGCTCGATACTTCGATGAGAATGTATAGCGTCGATAAATGAACAAGTCCGCTATCCTTTCCTCGATCGAGTACAAAGGAAGAAAATATTCTTTAGAAAAAGAAGAAAAAAAAGAAAGGATATCGCGCTATCACGGAAATAGCAACATTCGTCCTGTTTCTAAAAATTCTAATTCGATTCGATTCCCACCGCAAGAACCGTGAAAATCCCCCGTAGAATTCCACGAGGTCGCGTGTAGTTCCACCATGGATTGATATTTGTTTTCATGAAAATTCGCAGAAACGTTCTCCAAGATATCTCGTTCTCCACTTTCGAGACGGAGGATCGATCGCTGTCGTAGAAATGGATTCTGTATCGCGCGGAAAAATTTTAACGATATTTCGAGTCGTGTCGTACCGTTTCGAAATCGATGCATTAGCCGATTGGTTTCACCGGCGTAATTTAAAACCGTGGTTAGTTTGATCCGAATTGTTCTATTAGTCCGATAGAGGCGGCGTATCGTGCGCGGATTAAAACGTGGCGTAGCTCGATGCGCTAAATTTAGCGCCTCGTGTGCGAAACGGTTGACGATAAAAAGAAATTGCGACAGAAATCGGACAATTAGCTTCCTCGCGCTACTAATGAACTCCGCGGCGACGATTTGGAGCGCACTATCGAGCAACGCCATACGTTTCGCGAAGAAGATCGTCGGAAAAGAATTTCGCCGTGCATTAGAGCGCGTCAGGACACGTCGAGCAAAGGGAATTCAATTAGCCCCGGTACTCGGCTAGGTCTTTAATTACAGTTCATAACTAATTACACGTCGGCTCTAATGTGATAAACCTGCATGAAAGACGCGAGACGCTTGGGATCACGCACAAGAGAGAGAGAGAGAGAGAGAGAGAGAGAGAGAGAGAGAGAGAGAGAGAGAGAGAGAGAGAGATTGCACGCCAGGTTGAAGCGCACTTTTTATTCGGTTGCAGGAGTTGGACACGAGAATCATCATCGGGAGTTTTTCACCGCGGCTGGCGTCGCGCGTTTTCTGCGAGGTGAGCCCATCGTACAAACTCATACAGGGTGTCCCAAAAGTGACTCCGATAACTCCGAAACAACATAGAAAGAAACGCTCGTTCCTATACACGGCTCGAGAATTCGCACTCTTGCCACGTCTGGATTATTTCGGACCCAGGAAGACTTTTCGCGCGATGGTAGAACTTTCCGTAGAAATCAGGAAAGATACGGAAAATATACTAGAATTTTTATTGGGAGTATTACGGGTCCGTCTGGGCCCACGCGTGATCTATGGATGTCCAAGTTATCGTAATTGCGAGGGTTGAACGCGGTGATTATCCTTATTTAATTGCTCGAGAGTTACGAGTTTGTCGGTGGAACAATAAGAATTCAACAACGATCTTGACATTAATACACAACGATGGTCTCTGTCCAAAAATATTTGTAGTATTATAATTTTCTTTGGAAAATTCAATCGTCGTTGATGCTAATAGTCGCTTCGTTGTATTCTCGTCCACGTTGAATGATAAATCTCCCGTCTGTTTCGCGATTGTAAAATAATCAAAGTAGGAGTGATTTTTGGAACACCCTGTACAATCTTGTAAACGCGAGGCCGCATTACGAGCAGGTTGCGAAGTTACCCGATCACGGTACAGTGTACGCTTTTCGGTGAGTTACACAGTTCTCGACGACGGAGGAACAATAATGTTTAGAGTCTCGGGGAATGTTTCTTTTCGTCCCTTCGCCCCTCCATCCCGTGTCGCTCTTTTCGCTCGTTAAAATTTTGTTCGACGAGACAGCGAACAAAACACGGCTTAGGTTTGTTTTCGAAAAACAACGCGCGCAGCCATCAACGCCACTCAGACGCATCGAGTGAACGAGAACGCGAGCAGATGAGGTCCAACGAGTTTATCACGAACGATAGTCACGTTATTATTAACCAAGGGGAACTCTTTGGTACCAAACGCACAATAGCTGTGCGCACGAAATACGAAAACTGTTCGAAAGAAATGAATAAACCGGTGAAGCGCGTCCAATGCATTCACTCGTTCAGCGTGTAATTAAAAGATTACGGAATTTAATCCGTGAACAAATTTGAAAATAAGCCACGATCCGGAATGGATTTTAATATTCTTTGTGGCACGAATTTTGAAACTTTACCGCCCGCGTTCTATCGACGTAACAAGTACAGAGAACCGGGGGAGTAAAAACTTTCAGCGATTCAAAGAACTTGTAACTTGCAAACGGGACGACAGAATCGAGAGCTCTTCGACGAGAACTTATCCTTTGAGTTCGGTCGCCAATTTTCAAACATTTTCGCTAATCTATCGGAGAAATTCTCTCGCGTTGGATATTAGAAATTTCCGAAAAGAATTAGTTTTCTACCTTGACTCTTTCGAACGTCACGATGCACTCGTGACTCCGTGGGGGGTTGCAACTGACGTCGAGACGAATTAAACGAGCTAACGGTACTACGACGACCTACGTACGAGACGATCATCGATCACAACGCGGACCTTTTTATCGAGGAAAAAGCAGCTTTGGGAAATTTTTAACCTCCAACCTCGTATCGCGTTTGTTCGAAGCGTTGTTTCTTTGGTAGATCGGCGAGTGTTCGAAAAACGATGATCGCAAACTCGAAAGATGTACACCTCGTACAATATCCGCTCGATCTCCCTATCTCGCTAGAATTAGATAAGTAATAACCACGATCCAGAATTCGCTCGTAGCAGAAGTAAATTTGACCTTAATCTTTTAATGGATGTTCGCTAAAAAGCGATCCTCCGCGCGTATTATAATGAACGATTTGAAATTCCGAGAATGGAGAATCGGGTCAAAGTTCAGGTCGAGGGACCGCGGAGACAGTTTAAGGGGGCGCCATTTTGCACGAGTGTAACATTGTAAAGCAAATTCGGCCATTGCGGTGAACCGAGCTTTTCCCAGTAGTTTCCCCCGAGTGTCACCGTTTTCTGTCCACCCGGTCAAGTAGTACTTCAACGATTCCCTTCGAACTGAAAGAAAATAAAACAGTCCGGGTGTACCGTGGGTTTACGAGCGTTTGGTCGTGGGTCGACGACAGCCCCGAATTACGAATTTTCCGAGACGCTCGTAAAATCGGCATTTTACACGTGAACTACACCGTTAGCACCGCGACGTTAAACCACACAGACGGAAGTTATATTTTCCGTTATCAAGACGAGAACACGGTCGCGTGTAGGTGGCTCGATTTTTTTGCCCGATCGATTAACAAACGTCCATCGATCCCACGGTACTTCGCGCCGCCGGTTTTCCAACCGAGAATCGATCAAATGCAAACACACGGTCGCAGCTTGTGTTCCAACTAAGCGAATAATGAATATTGTGCGAAAGTAGGACGCAATCCCTCTCTCTGTCAACCTCTCCCTGTCTCTCCTGTCGTCATCATTATCCCCCAGCTGGAATTATATTCGGAGACCGGAGCGTTTACGAAGGGCCACTCGATGGGATTCGTTTATCGGGAAAGTTTCGAGTATCCGTACGGCGTGGTCGTCAATGACCATATAAATTAGGTTTCACGGTATACCATAATAACCCACAAGGTTCGCCCCGATAGCCCATCGTGACCACTCGTCGAGCCGGCGAACCAACCAACGAATGTTTTTTTCGATTAAAAACGAACGCAAGAATCGCGCGCAATCTGCACGAGAAATTCGATAAAGAATATCGATAATGGTGGTGTATTGTGCGCGTTACGGTTTATTATGTTCGATAAATGGAGACGGAGTAAATGTTACTCGTCGACGTAACAACGGTTGCAATTGCAGCGAACGTTACATCGATCACGGTGCTACATTATCGGATATATAAATTAGCGAACAAGGAATATTGTGTCTCTTTGAAATCTCGACAGCGACTGGCATCGAACAGCTCGTTAGTTGTCTCGTCGGCAACAGCTGCCCATCTCCGTTTATCGACATATCCCGTGGAACATTAGTAAAACATAATTAAACCCTGTAACGTGTAATGCGGTACACGATTGATTTCCAGCGAAAGAGTCGAAAACGAATTTTTGGGAAACGAAATCCCCGAAAACTTGGTGCCTTATCGAAATACTCGAAACGATTCGAGAAATAAAGCGAGCAATTTTTCTGCAAAAAGTCAGCAATGAGAAGAAATCGTAAAAGATTTTTCGCAAGCGCGTTATCCTCGAATATAATTCACCGGTGGAAAATCGCCAAGGTTTGCGAAATGCACCGATGCAACGGAACTTATGCACCGCGTACACTTTGCTCCAAGAAACTTTCATCGACGTACAGGATGGAACGTTAGTAAAATACGATAAAAAATTGCAACGTGTACAAAAGTATGATTCACCGCAAGTAAAAATGTGAAAGACTCGAACGAAAGCAACTTGGAAAGTAAAACTGAGCCGCTTGAACGTAAGCTAATTTTTCGTATACTAGACGGTTAGTAATAAATTGATTCAACGACGGGAAAAATTCGTAAAAGATTTTTCGCGTTCTCGACTATGATTCACCGTGGAAGAATCGCGAAGACTTGCGAAATGCACCGATGCAACGGAACTTATGCACCGCGTACACTTCGCTCGGAGAAACTTTCATCGACGTACAGGATGGAACATTAGTAAAATACGATGACAAATTGCAACGTGTGCAAAAGTACCGCGGATAAAAACGTAAAAATCTTGAACGAAAGCAACTTGGAAAATAAAACCGAGCCGCTTGAAAGTAAGCTGATTTTTCGTACAATAAATTGATTCGACGAGGGGAAAAATTCGTGAAAGATTTCTCGCGAATATAATTCACCGTGGAAGAATCGCGAAGGCTCGCTAAATGCACCGATGCAACTGAATTTATGACAGTGCAGCGCGTGCAGTTTGCTCGAGGAAGCTTCGCACAGACGTCGAACACCCGGAAGCTAAATAATTCGTCGTTGACGATGACCCGATTGCCATTCGAAAATTAAACCGCAAAATGGAGTAGCTGCGGCGCGCAGTGATTCCTCGTGGCCCTCCTCGCCGCCCCTCTTCCGCCCGGTTCTAGCTTCTTCGAAATCGCATCGACGTCGAGGTCCCGCGCTTCTAATTTACGCCTGCACCGCTTGCACGGCACACAGACCGTTTCCTGCGTGCAACGTTTTCCGCAAACATGCTCCGGGATGAAATTGCACTCGTGGCGCAACACACGCAGAGTTCGCGCGCTTACGAGCCATCAGCGCGAAGAGGGGTCGAAGGGGGGTGGAAGTTACAACGGATACGGGTCCGTCCTTGATTTGGCGTACTACGAATCCTCGCCACCGGATATCACGGTTCGTTTCCTGATTGCCAACCCCGAAAATTCGCATCTCGAAAATTTTCACCGGCGATATTTATCTGTTCGCGTTTACCCGCGCGACGTACGAAACGATCGAAAAATGTGGGTTCGTACTTCGCGCGGTGTACACCGCGCGAAAATAAACAACGTCCTGCGAACGTGTACACGCACTGTGTACCTTGGTTTTCGAGGTACGGAGGTTCGAAAAAAATGTGTCAAAGTGTCGAAAGGGAAACATCCGTTTCCGAAAGAAAAAAAAAAGGTCATACTTTGGAGGGTGAATTGCGCGCCAAGACGGAATAAAAAATGTCCCGCGAGGGTATATTCCGTGTACCTTGGTTTTCGAGTTACGAAGGATCGAAGAAAATGTGTCAAAGTGTCAGAAGGAAAATATCCATTTGAAAAAAAAGACCCATACTTCGAGTAGGGGGGTGAATCTATGGGAAAAGATGAGTAAAAAATGTCTCGCGAACGTGTGTCCCGTGTAGCTTGGTCTTCGTGTTATGGAGTATCGAGGGAAACGTGTCAACGTGTCGAAAGGAGAACATCCATTTAAAAAAGAAAAAAAGAAACTTCGCACTTCGTATCTGCGCGAAAAAAAATGAATAAAGAATGTCCTACGAATGCACACCTTGGTTATCGACTTACGAACGATCGAAGGAAATGTGTCGAAAGAGTCCATCGTCCGACGAAAAAAAAAAAGTCCACAACACGTAAACCGAGGTAAACAGTAGGTACACTCGTAGGACATTTTTTACTCGGCTTGATACAAGTAGACGAGTAGAAAAACTCACCCCCTCGAGTGTGGATATATTCCGAATCAGCCTGCACGGTACGTTAACGTTGACCGAGGAAACTTCCGTGTACCGGGCCGGGACCGGTTGGGAACTCCGCCACTCGATTAAAAAGTATAAATTTTCTGTATTTCGCTTTTCTCGAAACCCCGCGACTTCGTTGGATGTTTATAAGGGTAGGAGCGACACTCGTCGCTACGTATTCCGGGCAACACGTAGTCGCTCTCGGTTTTCCGGGGCATTGAATTTTCATCGAAACGTACATATTCGCTCGTCCGTGGTTTCGTCTGTATTATTGCCCGTCGGAAAGTAATTAGCGCGGCCAGGAGGCAATAAAAGCCAGAGATTCTCCACGGGCGTTGGATCAACGATATCCGTATCTTTTCGAACGATCTGCGCGCGGCTCGTTACTCTCCGCGGTGTTTAATATTCGCCGGTCGGGATCGGTCGTTTATTACGAGCGGATATTCAGCCCCCGGTAGCTTTTTCCACGTTTCTTCGGGCCGGTGGCGCGTGCAACGAAACAAGGAACGGCGTAAAACGTTTCTGTCGTAAATCAAGCCGAAAAATATGGATCACGCTCGCACGGGGACGTAGTTAGCGTCCCGCGGTATCGCTTCTGCGCACGCGTATTGTTTCGCGAAATTTATCGGTCGCTCGTTCCAAGTCTTTTAGGGAACTTCTTTCGCGCTGCGTGGCAACAACGAGACGCTATACTCGGTGAATTTTTTTTCCTCCACCGAGACGATAACTCAAATTATTATTCCACGATGCGAAAGAATTATTAAACGGTAAATATACCGGCGAGCAGTTTGTTAGCAGTTTAATCTGGTCGGGCCAAGATAGTGCTGTATTAATCCGGGGCAGCGAATAATAACGTAACGGTGACCAGGACGTAAACATTGGAAAGAAATATCGTAAAATGAAACATAGTTACCGGTTACAAGCAATGAAATATCGTCGGCTCCTTTTTTGCACGTATACGCTGTGTGTGTAAAGTGTTACAACCTCTTCCAGAAAGTAACAAAGATAACGACCACTATTTTTCTTCTGAATTAAATTAGAGGGTCCCGTATATTTTTTCAACGGAAGCCGGTATACATTTTTCGTTGTTTTGAATAGCTTTTACGAAACGGAGCAACGTGTATCTCAACCATCTCCTTTTTATTATGTCTAGTTAAAAAGTTACGACGAGGAAAATGAAAAATGTCGAAACAGTTGTTTCGTTGAACGTTCAAAATGATATCCACGAACCTCCGAGAACTTGTTCGGAAACTGATACTCTCGTAAGAAACAAAAAAAAAACCGAAATATTCGCGTAAGAAAAGATCGACAATTTGAAGAATCTTTCACCCGTATCGGTCGTTCGCCAAAACTTTTCAAAGCCTCGTAAGATCGTTGCGTTAAAAAAAATAATAAAATCGATATCTCCGATAGTTTCTAAGAAAATTGCAACACTTGTACGGCTCGCCCTGTGTAACACGGTAAAAGGGAAAGAATATTAGGAAGAATTCTCCCGGTAGGAAAAGTAATAGATAATAAAATTAAGTCCCGGTACCCTTGCAGTTACATTTTATTCGACAAGGATCCGCGAAGGGAGTCGGCATTTACATAGCGACTTTCATTGAGCAGTTTCGCGCGATCGTTTCGAATTTTTCCAATTTCGATCCACCGCGTTAGAAGGAACTTCGAAAATGGACTACCCTCTTCGATTGCGAGGAAAACTCGTGTAAGAAGATTCGGGTGGATCTCGTAACGAGCGAAAGTCGTCGAGAGCGTTACTCCTGCTGTCTCGATTGTAAATAAACCAACCGTGCCATTACTTACGGGATTGACGCGTCCACGGCACACGTCGCTCCATACCTCTTTATTACCCACTTTTATCGCTGTTCCATCCGGAACGAACGTAAGGGCATGATTTACGCAAACTTGTCCCGGTCGACGGGACAAACGACAACCGGAGCATTTCACTCGCGCTTTTCCGTCCGTGGTGAACAACGGTGTGCGTTTCTCCCCCAGATTTTCGCGACAATAATCGCGAATTCTCGGCCTCCGTCGTCTCCGTGCAACGACTGACACGCGGCGGTGCTATTCAAAACGCGCGACCCACTTTTTTTTAACTTCGCTCGTACAACCGGATGACAACGAGGACGTAACCACGACATCGAGACGATCCACCGGTATCATCGACTCATCGACGATACTCGGTCGACGAACCAGCTCGACGAAGAATTACCGAACTTTCCAAAGACTTGGTAACGCTGGAAGAGATAGCAGAGAGTTTCGATCGGCGGTGCAACGTCGATAACTCCGATACCGTGGTGTGCGGCGGCTTCTGTGGTTCGAAAGGCGGTCGAAGGGCTCGATAAGGGACTCGGTTCGCTCGAGACGCGTGGGAAATTGATTGCCCTCGGGGTTATAATTTTTATATATTTTTTTTATTTTTTTTTTTTTAACGACCCCTTTGGCATCGAAGAGACAACTGACGTTCACGGTTCCGTGCGAGCGCGTCACTTGTCAAACCAACTGACAGCTGACACCGCGGTGTAACCGATCTCGAAACACATCGGGGAATGAAATTGTTCCCCGCGAAGCATCGTTTTTGGGGAAATCGAATTTTCAAAATTCCACACGGTCACGCCCCCCTCCCCCTCCCCCTCCCCCGTTTACGTTACCCGATCGGGCGTGTCTGACCATTGCTCGCCGTTTCTACTTGCACGCTCGGGCTCATCCACCGTGGCGAGCTATCCGGTTTAATTGATACTAATTAGCGGGGAGACCGAAAGCGGATAATTGTTATTTATTATCGTTGTTGTTAAAGCTCTTTATTACACGCTTGTACAGCGCCGCGCAAAAGTTTCGAACGACCGAGTAAAATAAACCAACCTTTTTCATCGTACCGTGCGCAAACATTTTAATAGAAAAATATTATTCTTGTACAGGTGGGGGCCGGGAATCGCGGTACAATTGGGGGAAAAAAAAGGAGACGATTCTTCGTGTAAAAATACATGGAAAATCTGGAATAACATTTTTTCCACAACCGGCGATTTCCTTTCTCGGGGAAATCGGTCTGGAAAATTCACAGAGCTGTCGAACACGATTTGGCTAATTGTCTCGCCGTTGTATGAATAGTTTTGGTTGTTTCCGTGTTTGGACACGAGCGGAAAGTTTGTATCGTGGACAGACACTTTGGTCGAGTCGTACGCAATTGCACGAGTAATCTACGAATTTTCAAAATCAATTTTCTTCGAAAAAACACTTGTTACGAACTAATTTTTTCATTCGTCACCGGAAGGAACGTATTCGAAAGAATTCGATGCTTCGTGTTTCTTCGAGAAACTTTTGCAAAGTTCCCGGATTTTTTGAACAGTATTTAGAACGTTCTTTCGGTCGCAAAGACCAAAGAGTGTTCCAAATTTCAAAGCGGCCGTGTGTACACGTACATCTGGCACCCCCTGTGTACCATAAATGCGAAAATTTCCTCTTCTCGAGCGAAGATCTGTCTTTGTTCCACGATAAATGTGCACGTTGCGTAACAACGGTCATTATACCACTCTAAGCTTGACACATATTTTACATTCAGCCGCGAGTTTCTAGAATTTATCGAATCGTGTGTTCGCGGTTCCGGCGTGGGGGGAACGATATATGTATTATACAAGGAGCGAGTTAAAAAAAAACTGCCATTACGCGACCTAACCTCGGATGCATTCGCGCCAGAAAATATACAACCAAGATATTACCATACCAGGGGCAAACTTTACGAGTAAAAACAACCGGTAATGAAGCTACCAATTATCACAATAGCGCCCCGAAGAGTCATCGAAATCGTTTCTTTCGAAATCGAAGACTCGTATCGAAAAACATCGTTCCACATTTTCGTTTCATTTTCGCAAGCTCGATCCTCCGGTGTCCCGTATATTTCATAAAGACATCGCGAGAGAGTTCTCCCCCACCCTAACCGGGAGTCATTTCTCATTACGCAACGCGTTCGTTCGTTCGTTCGTTCGTTCGTTCCTTCGATCGTAAATATTTCCGATATGACAACGCATTGCTTCGATCCCTGGTCTGGTCTCGCGTTCCATTCCCGGAGAGTTTTTCACAGTAGCGTAGGCGCGACAAGTGCGACCCCATTAACTTTCTTCGTTGGCGAGAGCAGTTGACGATCGATCCACGAAACCGGACCGTATCGCGACGCGTGGGGAATGTGCCCGACACGGCGTTAATCACCCGGTGTGCACGATACAAGGCACGAAGGAGGGGGAAGGGGTTTCCCCCACACCACACCACCCTTCGTAGAAATACAAAAAAATAACGGCACTGTAATGAACCCGTTTTTCGCGAGATAAAAGACTTATCCGGCCGAGCCGTATATATTCGAGGGAACATAAAGCGCGAAGCTTCCAGCGCGAGCCAATTCTAAAGCCCCGCGTTATCTATTTCCCGTGCCTCGGCCAGACGGCCATCCTCGGTAAATATCCTTGATCCCCCCTTAATCGTTCGTTTTAACGACTTCCGTCCGTTCTCTGTCCGCAATTAGGCCTGGAAACTGGGTATGCACGGTGGCGACTACGCGTGGATCCTGCCAGGTGACATGATCGACCTGTCGGGAATGACGGGCAATTGGTGGCACTCGGAGCCCGAGGAGTGCACACGGTCCCAGCTGTCGCAAACTTTGGACGGTCTGATCATCGTGCAGAGTTACGGATCCGCGTTGGGGAACGAGATCAGCTCCTCCGGTCTGGTAAGTATTTCTTTCGATACTTTTTGCGACGGAAACTTCCCACCCGCGACGGAGTACCTTCACTGTGGGCGATGCAATATTTGTTTTTAATTTCGTACCAATGCGTTCGCGAACAACCTCCTGGGGGTGGATATATCGGTTAACTCTCACGGCGCATGGGTCGGTGGCGACCCGTCGGATGGATCCAACTCTAATTTTTAGCAATTATGATAAAGCTAGGTCGACAGTGGCCCATCTTGGTAGATCCAATGCTAATTTTTAGCAATCATGATAAAGCTAGGTCGACAGTGGCCCATCTTGGTAGATCCAATTCTAATTTTTAGCAATCACGACAAAGCTAGGTCGACAGTGACCCACCATGCTAGATCCAATTCTACTTTTTAACAACCACGATAAAGTTGGGTCAAGAGTGATTCATCTTGATAGATCCAACTCCAATTATCCTCGTAAAGAAAAGTCGTCTTTCACGACTAACGTTCTAATTGAGCAATCCCAATAGTACGTGATCATCGGCTGCTAATTCGAATCGCGAGGGTTAAAGACGTCGAAGCGATGAAACGAGCGATACGAGCTTCCCGGAGGGAGGTACGGGACGTCACCGTGCACGAGCAATCGGGCTAATGACGAACTCACGTGTCGCTAATTACGTTTCGTCGGTGAGGCGCCCTTGTCTCGATGAAACTCGAGTCTCCCCTACGAAATTGGTCGCGTTTCATTCGATTCGTTCGCGCGAGCCGCGGACCAACCCTCTCGGCCTTTATCCACGATGAAACGGGACCCACCCCCCCTCGTCGATCGTAAGATCGTTTTTATTCTCGTACTCCTTTCGAGGGACATCATGAATAATTCCGCGCGCGTTTCCCGACCACGCTGAATATTTACACGAGGACGTGGAAAAATAGAAACTCGACTCTGCGTGCTTCCGCGGAGCAAAAAACTGCGTCGCGTCAACGTATGTCGGTCGTCCCCTCGTTTGCATACTCCGCGAGACGATGTACGGACCGGATACTGAATTTTCCCGCGGAAGAGGGACGTCACCTATCGTCGAAAAAAAAGAGGATACGTTCCACGAGACGATCCTCCCGACGAGTTCCATCGAACACTCGGAACGATACGAGAGATTTCACGGTAAACGCAGAATTTTCAAGAAAATTTTCACGGCCGTTTAAACGCGCGATATCGTATTAGCTGTCGAAGGATGTTTCATCGAAAGCGAAACGGTAAATTTCCAATCTGTCGTAGAAACCCGCGCGGTGTGATCCCCCATGCTCTCGCGACGCGTGGATTCGAACCGTTTGATTTGTTAATAACTAACGTCGCGTCGAAGATGCATCGTCGCTCGTTGGTACGAAAGTGAAACGTGTCTTCCTCCGTCGTTGAACAACCACGAACCTTTATTCCAACGAATAGGAGACGCAAGGTTATTCGTTTTCTCGTCCACGAGGTCCGTACTCTCTCGTGGCAACTTTTTCGAAACGACTCGTCCAACCGGCCAGAAAATGCAGCCAACAAAGAGGAAAAACCTCCACGACGAAAGGAATACCCGAGAGCTCGCGAGAGAATGTTCTTTTTATTTAATCTTCGCGCGTTCTCTCTTCGGATTTTTATCGAGCCGGAACGCGCGGCTGGAAAATCTCTCTCGTATTTTCCACGGATCGCGCACATTGCGAGAGGACGTAATTATTGGAACGAGGGAGAGGAAACTTCGAATTAAGGAGCAGGAGTGTGACACGAGCGTGTGTTTAAATATACACGCGTTGTACGTCGAATCGACCGATTGGTGTTTCGTTCGAGTCTTCTTCGATGGCGTTAATCCGATGGAAAATTCCTGGAAGGAAAAAAAACTGGGGAAAAAGGTATCCAATTACGCGGAGGAGAAGAAAGATGGGAAATATTTCGTGGAAAGTAACCGAGTGGAAAACCTACTATGCCCGTGTCGGAAGAATTAAAAGATTTTTTTGTTCCAGCGTCTCCATCGAGTATCTTTTTACGATTATTACGATTAAAGGGGATCCGAACGAGACAAGGTTGAAACGGGTGAAATTCTTTTATCGCGGATAATACAATATCCAAAGAAAATCACCTTGGCCGCGACAACGTTCAATTTTTTCTACGTCTTTCTCTTCGCCTAAGTTCTCAAAGTTACCTTCGACCGCTCCTCGCGTAATCTTATAATTTCTATAGAGGCCGTCTCGGCCAGAGATCACCATCGCGAAGAATACGTTCCCTTGGAAAACAAAAGAATAAATGGCCCTCTTTGACCGAAGCGCGTAAAACTACCCTATACGTAACAAAAAATGCATCCTTGGATTCGTCGATAGACGTCAAAATGATAGTCATCGTACATTCAAAAAAAAAGTCAGACAGCCCTCAAAAATAATAGAATCGCGATGAAAAATAATCCAAGATGAACTCGAAGAATGATCCAAGGCAAATTAGAAAAATATTCCAAAAATAACAGTATTTCGCGCTAAAGAAAATAAAAACAAAGAAAGTCAAAGCCATCTCGAAAGTCCTTTCGGATCGCCCGTAAAGAAATCATTTTTCCCCAGTGTTGCGTTAAAGAAAGAAGAAGAAAGAAAAAAAGAAAAACTCGATCGAGTCAGGTGGTCCACCCTGTATATTTAAACGCGCGGCTTGTTCCCGAACGAAGGTCGTCGGATTTTTGTTAGTACGGCCGAGGATGAGAATCGGGAATGTCCCGGGTCCGTGACGTGAGACGGACGCGCGTAAGCACGGTGGACCGCTCGCTCGTTGTTCGTCCCCCTTAACGCGACAATAATATATCTTCCGCGCAGACGAGCAGCAAGTTCAAGACGGAATTGGCAAAAAGAGGCGTGACGCATTCGAAATTCGCCGCACAAACGTACGACGCGGTCTGGGCGATGGCACTCGCCCTCGAGAGGGCCGAGATCGTTCTGAACGAGGAGAACTCGAGCGTGGCCGAGTACACGCACGCGAGGAAGGACATCGCAACGCAATTATTGGAGCAGCTCAAACTGCTACGTTTCGTCGGAGTATCGGTGAGTAGGACACCGAACAACACCCCCGGACCGTACCGCTAATCGGTGAAACAAACCCGACCGAGTTAATGGCACGAGAGTCCTAAAGGTCGCTCGTCTGTTAAACCTTTACGCGGACCGGGGAACTCCCATGCGCAAATAACATACCTGCACGTGCACGAACAAAACAGGAAAACGAAAATCAACCAGCTTTCTCTCTCTCTCTTACACACACACACAGAGACACGCACACTCTCTCTGTCTGTCTATCTCTCTCTGTATCTCTATCTCTGCCCTCGCCTCCAGACACTCTCATCAATCATTTACGAAAGCAATAATGGTCGGTCTCGCGCTTTCTGAACTATACGTGCAACGAAATGTACGCCAGCTGCGCCGGCTGCGTGTAGTTTAAGAAGACGAAATTCATTATTCGCGGAACAACAGTTTTCGGCGATTAGGGTAGGAGGTAGCGGATGGGGTTTCGCCGGCTCGAAGTTCGCGGGTCGATTTGGAAGCTACCGTTTCAATTCGTTCGTATCTCGGGTAATTTATTAAGGTTTCGTTCGTGAAATATCGTATCTCCCGAGACACAGAGAGACCGGTGCGAGAAAGATTGAAATTTTGATAAATCGTGTACCCACGGCACCGGTTTCGGTGTGCTTGATATTTTTTCGAACAAGCTCTAGAGAATTGTTTGTATTTCTTATCGTCGATTGAGAATACAAAATTGATACGAGAAATCTTAGGGTACACGGTGATCTCGTTGTATATCTTCGCGGACGATTTTACTTACTTCTTTCTTTTTTTTGGTCAATTTTGTTTACCGATGTGTTTACCGCGTTATTGTCCGGCATCAACCGCGCAAAATTCAAGTTCGAGAGAGAGCTACGCGTAACGTCCAATAATTCAGAGATAGAATCGGAAAGCTGAAACTTTCGAGGGTAGTTTCACCCCTTAGATTTACCGCCCCTGGAGAAAACATACACATACCTCTTATTTTGACCGTTCTGCAAATCTGCTATGTAATTTAAGCAGAGCAAAACAAAAGCGTTACTCCGATTTTATTATCTCGACGATCGTTTTCCAACGGAAAACTTCATTCACGAGTCTGTTTATAATTACGAGAGCTGTCTCGAACGATTCAACTGTCCAACTTGGATATCGCTCTGTTCGTTCTATAGAAGGTTTTTTTATTAGAAACGAATCGTTGAATCGTATCGTTCGTTGCAGGGACCAGTCTCGTTCGACGGCGCCGATCGAGTGGGTATCACGGCGTTCTACCAGATGCACGGTGAGTAAATATTTATATCGCCATCGACTCGCGGAAAATACCGGATGGACCTTCAAAGAATGCCCCCCTGAACGATACCCGCGACGCGAGAGAACTAATTCCGTCGCAAATATCGCGCAACGTTATTAATTATCGGTCCAGACCCAACAACGGAATAACCTTTCTCGGAAATTTTAATCAAGAGAAGGTGGTTCTTTAAAGTGGGTAGTCGAATCTCGAATCTTCGCGAAAGAAAGAGCCGTTCTCGGGATTTTTATATAATTCAAAACCCGAGAAGCTCGATCGCGTAGTTAAAAATTCTCCAGGTAGGTAAAGAAGGTCGATCTTTTTAATTCCAAGGCTTAACCGCCCGCTTAAATTTGCATCTCAATCTAGAGACATACCGAACCCAACCTCGCGCAAATCCTCGACCCTTTCTTTCTACCCTTCTCACGACCCTTCGTCCCCCCTCCCACGTCCTCTGCGATGTTCAAGCATCCACCAACCCCGTTCCCCTGACCGCACCCGATATTTTTCTATTTTTTTCCCCTTTATCCCGCGAGACGAGAAATCCGAGACGCCAGAAACCGGCTGACATTCTTGCCAAATAGATCGTACCTCGAAATTGCCACGGTACGTATCGTCGCGAGTTTGCGAACAAATACACCGAAATTCGCGATACGAACGGGGTCAGGGTGATTCCAACTGCGATAATACCTAGACAAAGAAGAACAAAATTGCATCGGGGGATTCGTTTGCGCGAAAAATGCATTGCGATTGTTTTTACGCGGAATGGAGTATCGGACAGTGATCGATGCTTAGGCGTAAATGTACGAAAGACACGCTTGAAAAATCTATAGCAAAATACGTAACGTCATCGGTAAGGTGCACGCGTGTTAAATTACCAAAATGCATTCTTCTCGTTAGCGTAGTCTCCGATGCAATTTTTGTATGTATTCTATATATATATTCTCGTCTTATTTCAAACCGTAGAATATATCGTATACACATATATAATATATACGCACCTCGATCGCGTTTGTATCGCAAACTTTGATTTCGAATTTATCTTGTTAGCGATCGCGAGCGTAATTTATCATTGACTCGTATTCGTTGATCTATTCACGTGTCATGTTCATCCGGCGAAATCTCGATCCGTGGTATCGTCGTGTCTCTCCGTAAACGAGACGTACAATCTCGCGAAATTCCCAGGTATTACGAGTATATCGTGTCGAACGTCAGAAACGTTATTTCCATCTCTCCGGGTGTACCGGTTCGATCGAGTGCCGTACAATGACACTCGCGTAAGGAGTCACGCATAAAGAGAGCAACTCGGGGAGAGAGAGGGGTCACGAGCTACGAAGCGCTGACAATCGCGCGCCGCTTCTAACGACGCGGTACACCGTGTGCACTCGCATCGTGGTTAACTGACACGTGTAAACGAGTGGATGAGCCCATTTACAGGATTTCCATTGTTGAACGATACGAACGATCCCGGGCCGCGATGAACGCGATAACGCGCGGTACGTCCGAATTGCTCGTCCTTGCGTCAGTTCGTATTGTTGTCCAAAGGTGGGATTTTCCATCGGGGTCGGTACGCGAACGAGATTTTCTATTAACCTTTCGCATTATCAAGAACGAGATACCACGTTTATCGCGCGTACGACCTTCCCACCAACGAGTCGTCTCGCGTATCTTGCGTTCGATTATAAAACACATTTTATATACAAACAAGGTATAACAAAGAATACCTCGTATCTTTGCAAATGGATTTTACCAGTTTGCGATGTACACCTCCGCCCAGGAACATCACGATTGATAGATACCTCGTACGTAGTTACGGGAGGGTCAATAGCGAACTCGTGACGTTTCGAGATACAATTAGGGACACTTTTGCACGATACGTTGCGCGGCGATTGTATCGACAACAATATCTCCGAACGGTACAATACTGAACGGAGTGTACGATCTAACAACGCGTTGATCTTGATCGGATCGGGAAGCTTACGCAATATAGAAAACTTCGAGGTAAGAGATAGATCCTTCGTGGCGTTACGAGAAGCGATACACAGTGGTAAGAGAAATATACGAAAAGTGTCGCAAGGTGAATTTTCTATTAATGTCACTTGAAAAGAAACACGCCTAATTTATTGTCAAAAATCTTTTCAATTTGTCCAATGTGCCTCATCCGCGTGTTTTCTTTAGTAATAAAATTCTTGTTCGTCGTTTAGATCGCGAAGCGTGCTCTAATATTGTTTCGATCCTCCTCGAAGGAAAATTGCAATTTCCTCGATATTTTTATTAAACGAATGTCACTGTGTTTGCGTCTGGACAGCTTCCGAAGGGAACGATCGTCATACGCGTAACGTTTGCCGAACGCTCGTAGGAAAACACCGAGCATACTATACACCGGTTGCATCGGTGTGGTGCGTCTGACGCTTCTAATCCTATTTTAGGGTGCATGTGACGTCGCTTGAAACTCGATCGGAGAGAGTCACGCGTCGTTCGAGCCACTCGACGCCCATGTCTCCGTGTGCAACACTCGAAGAATCGAGTACGGGATCGTAAAGTTAATTTAAAAGCGTCCCGTATCCTTTTCACAGGGGTAGGATACACGCTCCGCGAGCTATGGAACAAATTTCAAACGAAATGGCACGCCTTGGCGCAAAGTGCCGCGCAAACAGACCGAGAGCTCATTGACTGTACCACTCGTAGCTCTGCTTCGACGCCCCAGTTTAATGTTTTTTTTCTTTCTTCTTTTCCCTTTTTTTTTTCTCTCTCTCTCTCTTTTTCCACAACTTGAAACTAAAAGCGGCCGGGAGAAACGCGGCGAAAGTGATCGAGTAACTTGGCGCGATTCGCGAGATTCCGCCGGGAGATATTCCCAGATTTCTAGAGAGTTTCCGAGCGGTCTTTCGAGAAGCTTCGAAAGCGCAATACAGGCCGAACCGGGTAATCTGTTCGCCCTTTGTATATTTTACGCGAGCGAGCCTATAAGAAATTTTACGACGACACGGTTCTTGCATTCTTTTCTTTTTTTTTCGAAGAAGAAGAACTTTCAAAAGTTCGACGCCAATTTTGCCGAGTACCTAGTGTAAATCTTCGACGAGAAAAGGATCCTTGGTCGACCTCGATCGTATTGTATTTTTCCAAGATGATATCGGCTGAATAGACTGCAAACTCGAAGCGGAATTTTTTTAATCAATTTCTAGTCTCATCCTAGCAGATTAGTTGCCAAAGCTACTGACACAGCTTTCAGTTTGCAAGCGTTTCAAAATTTAATCGTTCGTACCTTGGTGTGTAGATACACCCATACCGGATCAACTTTCGAACGAATTCTTGCCGAAAATAAACTCTTCAACTTTATCCAAACTGTAACCCCATCCGCACCGCAAATTTCCCGTCCGCTCGCGTACAATCTCCGATCGAAGCGAGTACATTGATCGAGAGAAGCTAACATCACCGTGGAATATATTCCTCGTTAGGACGGGGGGATATCAGGATGACGGGAGGGTCGTTCGGAGGCTCTTTACCCCGATGAAACGTTGTCGAATGTCGCGATAACTCGAGATCCGCGCTGGAAACTCGGCCGGTCTTCCATCGGGCGCGTTTGCCCCGAGATTGTCCAAACACGAGACAATTACACCTGGTCCGCACTTAGCCATGAATTCGGTATGTGTTTACGGTGCAGCGAGAGTGTAATTAACGCTGGAACAAGAAACAGAGGCGCAACGGGTCGAACAACGTCGCGCGAAACGAGTTACGAGGACGCGCCTCGAACGCCGGCTGGCAAACTTCGTGTCCGTACCCCGGTCCCCCCTCCCAACTCGTTGCAATTAATTTCCAACGGTGAAAAGAAAATATCGGTACACTCGGGAGCGACGTGTCCGCATCGATCGCGAAAAGTTCCGTGGCTAGGCGACAACCTTCCCCGTCTGGTCGCGACAGGACGACGTTAACCGAGTTTTAAACGTTAAATTAATCAACGATTTCGCATCAACGTCCGGGACGTCCTCCGCGGGGACGCGATACGCGTACAACACGTCACGGGAGAATCCTCGCGGATACGCGCGAATCTTCAGCTTCTAACCAACAAGAGAGAGGGGGCCCCCCCGAGTGTATCGTGGGGAACTACGAAACCGAGCGATCGGCGCGAGCTTCGTGCGAACACGATCGAGGATGTTTGCCATTCTACCCGCCGGATGTCGGTAAGAAGTCGATGAATAATTAATGAGGCCCCCCCTCTCTCTCTCAGCGGCGGCGAAAGGGAGCGTGCTGGTGGAGAAACCGGGAGAAAAAGCGGAGATGGAAAACAAGGAGGCACGGAATGTATTACCTCCGAACCCTGTCCCGCTATCCCTTCCCTTCTCGGTATTAATCGTTATTCCGACGGACCGAGTATGACCGTCCAACGATGAGTAGCGTGTCAAATTTTTTCTTTTTTTTTTTTTCTTTTCTTCTTCTTTTCTTTTTGAGCGTTAAGTTTCACAGGCCGCACCATCAGTGACAAATTCGAGTCGTGTAAATCGTCCCGAAAGTCCATCGTCACGAGGCGTCGAGAGTCCGCCTGCACTCCTCTCTCGGCTAACGACGCGAGCGCATAATTTGCGCGGCCTCGAAACACGACGTCTCGGTGCAACTCGCGCGAAATGCACCTACCTACGTACGTGTATATGTGTATACGTGTATAGATGTGTGCACGCGTGTTCGTGTACGGTTTCTTTGTGAAATCAAGCTTCTTTTCAGCCCGCGTGACCTCGATGCATCGATGTCAACGACACTCGCCCCCTCCTCGGCCCCCGAACTTGTCACGGACCGAAATTATATTCTCGTCGCTCGAATTCCTTCGATTCGCGGCGCAATGGGACGACAAGGACGAGATGCGCGCGATCGCATTTACGGGTCATTGTCTCTTTAGTATGATCGAAAATCAATCTGCCGGAAAGTGGCCACGCTTTCACGAGCCCTGCCGTGAAATTGAGACCCAGAGACTCATTACTCCTCTGTTCTCGTCTCTCTCTCTGTTCCATCGTTCACCGTGTAGTTCCACCTCGCTCGTCCTTGCTGCTCCTTTTTTTCACCCCGCGCGAACACGATCTTTTACCAGACTGGATAGAAAATGCTCTTCCCCGTTCCTTTGTACGAGGTTACACCTGTACTTTGGAGCGTTGAGTGCTCGATGGGATGTTACGTTCCGCGACAGCCATCGGTGGCTGATGTTTTTTTTTTTAACACGGTCCCGTAAAGAAATCCACGTGCTCGATAACAACTTCCGAGTGACCCCACTCGCCTCGTATTCAAACGTTTCGAAGCAGTTCTGGTCATTGCTACCGACACTGGTGAAACGATTGAAATGTCTCGTGGTAAACCTAGTAGTCGCGTTTCAATCCTGGTGGTAGTAGGTATTGACGGTATTCGCGCTGAAATTTCACGCACTGGGTCTGGTAAAATTATTTGAACGTCTCGTAGTAATCGTAGTAGTCGTGTTTCAATCTTGGTCGATTTTAAATGCCCAATGGCGATTCTGATAGTTGGATTTAAATAGTAAATGATGAGCCTAGTGATTTTATTTAAATTCCCAAAGTAACTCTAGTAATTATATTTAAATTCCCAAAGTAACTCTAGTAATTATATTTAAATTCCCAAAGTAACCCTAGTAATTATATTTAAATTCCCAAAGTAACCCTAGTAGTTGGGATTAAATACCCCGTAGTAATCCTACCAGTTGTAATTGAACGCCCAAAGTGATACAAATTGGCGACGATTATAATTTTAATTTCTCCAAACACCCTTCTCCAAGAATCTTTGTTTATTCAAAGTTTCGCTCGTGAATTTATTCTCGTTCTCCTTCTCTTGATTTTATCGTTCGATCGTCCTCGCCCACATCTCATCCTTTCGTTTACTTATTCTTATCGAGTCATCCCTCAAGTAACACGATTGTATCTCTCTTTCCGAGAACAGTAAAAAAAAGTCACTCCAGTTAGTACCATTAATCATCGATACGTACTTCTTCGTTTACCGCGCAGGGTCCCTCGGGCGGTCCACTAATTTTTCGAGCCCTCTTTTGTAAAAAATTCTTCGTACTTCGACGCGAGGATTCCGACGCGCGGGTAGCTTCGGGCTGCGTCGATATTTCCCAACTCGTTCCCGACGAGATGCTCGTACACAGACTCTTGAATAACAATCCCGAATCGTGCGTAGATAGTCGAGACGGAGAATTATTTTTTGCAACCCTTTCGATCCGATCCCTTCTTTTTTGCCAAGTTTCGTCGCGCAACAAAACAGTCTCCCCTTTCGTCGACCGATAAATAACCAAATACGCACAAAGGGGAATCAACTCGTGAATAAAAAATGATTACCGCTATTCGAATAAATCAACCTTCGAAAATACCCGTCCTAGTAACGAATACACGAGCCACGGAACGTATCCGATTCTCGCACGATAATTCCAACGAACTTGGAAGCCTTGTTTCCGAAACTCCGTTCCGACGTGAAAAGACGGGCGTGAAACTCGACGATCGACGCGCGAAACGATAAAACTCTCGAAAAAGCAACGTACTTTCGGAATTTCGTTGCGGAACGGGGCAAGCAACTATTCGCGCCACGCGAGTACGACAGGAAAAGTTCAGGCGCGGGTGCCGAGCGGTGCTTTATTCGAGGGGTTTCGAGGAGTTCTCCAACCTGTTACGATCCTCCCGCTGGGAAAATTACGACAATGCGGTGAACGTTCCGTGACAACGTGGTAGACGATACACCGAAACCGGAAGATTTCCCCTGTCTTTTCGCGAAATGTTTCCACGAGATTCGAAAGTTGCCGAGTTCCATCCCCGATGGCCCCCTGCCCACCCCACTTTGAGAAAAGGGCGTACCCCGAGGGTCTACGAGACAGGGTCGAGGCAAGGTTTCCCCGTTGGCATTTTCACGTAATTCGAATGGCTAGACGACCGTTTCGCGACCGTAACGGCTCGTCGTACGGCTCGTTAACCTTGCACGAGCCTCGAAGAAGCAGCTCCTTTTTCTGGCTCGCGTTTCGAGCATCGATTTCAGATAAAGTCAACGAACTGGCACGAATTTCCGCCAGCGATAGGTAACACCGGCTCACAAAGAACCCACGGCGGTACGAACAAATTGGATACCATCAACTGCTTGCTCCTTTGCCTCCGGTTTCCGTTACCTCTGTTCTGTGTTTCGTTTCTCATCCTCTTCTTCGTGTCTCTCGCCCCCCCAACCCACCCTTTCTTTCTTCTCTTCCTTTTTTTTTTCCTTTTCGACCTCCTCTTTTTTTTCCTTCTTTTTTCTTTTTTTTTTTCTTTTTTATTTATTCCAGCTTACCGCCGCCGCGCTCTTTCATCCATCTAACCAGTCGACAGAGGAGGTCCTACGGCTGTAATCCATCAAATCCTGTAGCGGATAACAGTCACATCGGCGCGGGTCTCGGATTTAACTTCCGAGCATAATCTCGGCGACAGGAAAAAGAAGGAAAAAGCCCCGCGCGCACCGACTGATCATTTCTTTCCCTATCGCGCGACAAGTCGAGTGCAAAGAGCAATTTTTCTGTCCGCGACGGATCGATGGGGGGGTTAGAGAGGACGGGACGGTCGGTCTCGCACCGTGCGAGAAAATAAAAATGCAGCCGTGGATCCTTTCTCGTTTTGTTTTTTTTTTTCTTCTTTTTTTTACGCGTTACCTCGTCTTCGAAACAATATTCTCCGAATGAGCCACAGAGACCTCCGTTTCTCAGGGATCTAGTTGTCGTAACACGTGTCGGGGAACAGCTGGATCCAAAATCTCCCGAAGAAGGACTTGGCTCCATTGTGCAAAGAATGCAACTCATCGGTGGCAATTGTGCATCTAATCCTGCATTGTTCGAATCGTGACGGAGTTTCGTGGAAAATTTAGCCTCGAAGACGATGTATTCGAAGAAAGTAACACAAGAAAATATGATTCGTCGTTGAATCGAGAAATCTTTGTATAAGTAAAGAACAAGGAAAATATTCCGGATCTACGCACCGGAGAAACATCTAAGGAGGTTCGAACTTACTCGAAGTTTTATTAATTTTAGAAACTATTCTTCTTTCCTCGTACCTCGTTACTAATCGTTTGAATATTTTTGCATCTAGATACGCGCGAAAGTGCACGGCTAATCTTCTCGCGGTTGAACCGAGATTACGAATATTGCGTCAACACGGTCGATATCGCGACGTGTAAAATCCGTAAAATTTAGTATGATTACGTGCACCGTATTTTGACAATCTCGCAGCACTCCATCAACGCTCACCGATCCACCCTAAACTACCGTGCGAGTCCCTAGCGTCCCTTTCTCCTTCGAGTTTGTAAATTCTACTGTAATTTCCTCTTCCCGCCCGATATGTAAAATTCACTTACGCCGCGCTCCGTTCAAAAGTACCGCCAAAGCCTTCGTCTTGTCACACTTTCGGTAATGTCACCACCTTGTCCTCGTTCCACATTGATGTTAGGTTTGGGAACACCCCTCGAGTGCTGTACCTTGCCTCTTTGCTCACTTCGTTTCACCGTTATCTCGTCTCTCCCGGTAAACGAATGTTTACTCTCCGCGTACCTACTCGCTCACCTACCGCAAACTTTGCGCGATGAAGTCGTTAGTTGGAAGAAGAAAAAACGAAAAAAAAAAAAAGAAAATGAAAAGGAAAAAAATTGAAAAAGAAGTATCGCCCTCGAGAGACAGGGCGAACGCGTCGGGAACATTTTCGTCGTTGCTCCCGCGAGATACGCGGAACACGATTGATCTCTCGTGAAATTTATCGCGACGAAGACCCGTAACATCGAAAACGGTGATCTATCAACGAAGAGCCAGAGAACCAGAGACAAAATTGACGCTCGATAAGGTCCCTTATCTCGGAAAATTATCGTTTGCTCGAGGACGCGTCGAACATGGTTGTCCGATGCGAACACTGGACGCGTTACGTAGAATCCTGAGCGTTGTATAATTGTCATGCTCGGTCTACACTGATTAGCCACGCGAAGTGGCCCTACGCGAACAAATGAGAGCGGAAAGCAAACTCCCGAGCTGGAGGAAAACAGTTTCCATTGGACGCTCGTAAACGACGGGAAGAGAGACATAACTGCAGAACCGTAAATTGCAAATGTTCTTTTTTCCGCGTAGTTGAGAACGTGTCGTAACCAGTTTCTCGTCCGGCATTCGTGAAGTAAAACGCTAAGGTTGTAACTCGATACAAAGATTAACTCCGCTGTATAAAATTCTAAAACAATGGTACTGGAACTGGAACTGTTCCTCGCCGGTCGCTCGAAATAGACGATTTTTCGATCTCGAGGAACGATCCACGTTTTATTATTTATCGAGTCGGCCGATTGGTATTTGTACGAAAGCTTCCGTTCGAACACCGTTCGATCGTTCGCAAGATTACGTACGGGAATAATTTATCGATTAACGCGACGAACGAACTGGAGATTCATCGACGAGGTGCACACCCCTCCGGAGAATTCGTCGGAGAAATCGAGTTTCAATGATGAGAAAACAAACTCGGTTGCATCTGACCGGGGAAAAGTGCATCGAATCCACGGGTGCTTATTTCGATCGTAGAAGTTCGTCTGGAACGAAGTTACAGCGGTTTGAAGTTTCCCTAACGAAATCGACCATTTCGTATGCAACAACCTGATACAACAAGGAGAAACGTTAATTTTATTCGGAAAGTTTACAATTTCCTTTATAACTAGCTCGATGGATCAAAAAAGAAAACTTCGACGGGTGTGCAGAGACTGCAAAACTTATGGTTAATTAACTATAAAGCGAGCGGTTTGGCGAAGAGTCGGAGAGAAGGGCGAATAATAAAGCCCTGGAAAAAGTGTGTCAAAATTTGAATTGCCGTGCGATTCACCTGAATCGTCCCTCCGGTGGAGCACGGAGTAATTACGGAAGTGCTTTTAAAATAAATAAAAAATAAAAAAAAGAAAAGAAAAATATGAAAAAAAAAAATAAAGAAGAAAGAAGAACGAAGTTGAATACCTCGATAATTAACGTCGAAGCTTCGCCCCGGGAATCCTCCGAGATGGTAACAAACGGCGGACCGAAAATCCTTTCGGATGGGTGCTTCGTTCGATAATTACCGAGAAAACTGCGAAAAATGCATTGGCGATATCTCGGTTTAAAGACTCGCGGCGAGGAACTCGGCGCTCGATTCCCGACGAAAATAATCCGATTCGCGAAAGTGGTCCCGTCGATGGTAAATTATATCTACGTCGACCGGCTCGGGAGCCGAGAACAGGAACAGGAGCTCGTTCAAAGATTCACGAGGACGTTGGTGATATATACCACCATCGGCATTTTTCCGTGGACGGAAACTTTGAAAAACGATCGGTCGACCTCCATTCTTGTTTTCAGCACGCGGAAATAGCCCGCGCCGTTATCCGTCGGCCGAAGATAGAACGAAATGAGTAGTATGTATTATTATCATCCATCCGGCGTCATTACGTTGATGAGAAAAATCCCGATACCGAACGTCTCGCGTCTCCCGTCTCTCGTCCCGTGAATCTCGGAAGACGACCGTAATGGAACTTCCCGAAACCGAGCGACCGTCTCTCTCTTGGCTCGCGTTCTCGAAAGAGTTTCCGTGACGTGCCCCGGGATTCCCTTTCAGCCGATAAAATTCCACCGACGTTGGAACTGCTCGAGAAAAGGGTATTAGCGCTCCTAATTGGCCCGAAAATTCGAGGGTACTTTATCGCGACCATTTTTTCCCCTACGAAAGAATAATCGTAACGGAACGAAAATTAGCAGACGGAAAATTGCTACCGTTGCAACGGTGACTCGACGAATCGCGGAGAGTGTTACGGAAAACGCGACAGTTTGAAAACACGTGGAATTAAATGTTCCACGAGTTCGAAATTACATCGTCCTCGCGCCACCGAACGGTGATGCTTCGCGACCGTTGTGCGTATTTATTTCGTGCATTCGAGCCAAAAATAATCGTCGAATATTTCGAGCCGGTAGAAACGAAAATATCGGTGAAGTAATTTCGGAAGGACGAAATATGCACTCTCCTGGCAGTCTGTGCCGCGAAATATATGGCAGCGAGAGGGTTACGCGAGAAATCATCTCCTTTCCGACTCTGCCGTGGAAACACTGCATACAGCGTGTCTGAGTTATCTCGGCACGGTGGAGATGGTATAAAAAATAAATGTCCGGAAAAAAGATCGTTTCCTACCGAGGAACGCGTTACACGTTACAAAGAATAATTCCATCCACCTTCCCTCGCACCGAACAATATCTTTGTACACTCCGAGACGTTCCACCGTCGCGTCGAGACGAACACGCGTGTATTATTTATCCGAGCAATGTTTACGGTAAAGAGAATAAAACATACCCGAGAGGATGGTTGAATTTTTCCAATTTCGAAAGCTGATTTAAGCAAATGGATTACGCGTATTCCCGAGGCTTGGAGAGAACGCAAAGAAAGGGGAAATCGATCTCCCCTGCGAAATTCGAAATTACCAAACAGGCCATTTAAACGCGCACTCGCATCGACACGAACAGGAATTCCATGGCCTCGATTCCGTGTGTCTCTCCCCCTCCCCTCTCTCTTTACGAGGCCCGTGTATATCCGACTTTATCGGCGACGTCGAGCAAATGGCGAAGCACGAACGAAAAAACGAATTTTATAGGAGAACGGATTTTTCCAACGGATGCCAGAGGAATCGGGAATAGGAATTAAACCCTCGTCTTGATCAGCCATTTTTCGTCGATAGCTCCATGTCCCGTTACGGTGGAACTTATCATTGCTCCGTAGCGGTGAGTTTCGGGATTCGTTTCGTCGTACACGCGACACGGAACAACTTTCTCGAACGAAGAAACGAAATCGCGAATCAACGATCGTTTTAATTACACCACGGTCCCCCCGACGCTCGCGAAATCTTAAACGTTTAAATTTATTCCCGTTGAAACAATGTACACGGGAACGGAGAATAGAGAGAGGGGTCGGGTCAGTACGTAAACAAGAGAGGATTAAAATCTCAACCGGATCGAGATACAGCGCGAATCAGCGAGCGTAACTATCGCGATAAGTGCGCAATCTCGTCGGAACGGAGCGGACCTCCTTAACCGATTATTTAAGTTATCAAGTAGCGGCTCGTTCGCGAACCGAGGCGAGAAAGGTCTTAAAGTTTTCCAATTACAGGCCACGTCGCCAGCAGGATAGCGATTTTCAGCCCGGAAGATGGAAAGCTGATAATGAATTGTCCGAAATGCGTCCCGACGAGATGGCCCGACGGACATCCACCCGCCGCACGAAGAGTTTTTCGGTACGTATCGTCGTAGAAGAGATCCAAACGAGGCGGTTCGAGAACAACGAAACGCGATTATCGCCCACCGATCGAGAAGAGTCGATTCTCGATTCTCGGTGTTACGTTTCGGACCACAGATCGGTCGAGGAGAAATATGGAGCACTAGGTCTCGAGAATATCGAGATCCACGAAACGAAAAGACTCGGTACTCGATAAGTGTCTCGTAGCTCGAGGATCTCCAAAATTTTGAAGATTCTCCAGTACATAGAGATTCTAGAAAATTTTACAAACTCGAGCAAACGATTGGTGTATCTGCTATCGAGTCTCGTATACCGTGTAACGTTTCTTTTTTATATTCATTACCTTTTCATACGATTTAAATGGAATTACCAGCTAAATTACCAGTAAATAAAGTAGTAATGATAATACGTGATAATAATAATGACTTAAAGAGACATGGATACATAGGTAAGTAGACGACAGGTAGATAAATTTCAAGAACCCGAATAAACGACGGGGATCTCGATGTACTCGAGATTCTCGGATACTTCCGAAACATTCGAGATTCTCGAGGTTCTCGAGCACCGCGATACTTTCGAGATCTCGAGAAAAATTCCATTCCAGTCCCGACTCGAGATTTTCGAGACCTCGAACACCTCAGTCGGTCAACGTTACGTACAAGTATCGGAGCATCGTTATTAAATCTCACCTCCCCCGATCGATGATCGCGCGCCCGCCGCCCGCCACCTTACGAATTTGATTAAACAATTAATAACGAACAAACGTTTCGCGAACCGTGCGCGTCGCGAATCGTTGTACACGGCAAACACGGCAACATTATCACCGTCCACGGCCCGCTACCGACCGCGTAATCATTTATGACTCGCATGATCGGCTCTGTATGCTAATAACCGTATTATTCGTGGGGCAAACGACGTGGACGACGTGTTTCGGGCGAATGTCGAAAGTAGGGAGGATTCTCTCGCCGATGCTAACAGCGATTTCGCACGATCGCGTAAAATTTCATCGCCCGGTAATTCAAGTTGTAAAGGTGGCTTTTATTAAATGGCGTCTTTACGATACGGCGTGTACGCGAACCGATACCAACGATAAAACTGTATTCGGAGGGCCACCGGCTCGTCTCTCCTTCTCCCTTTCTCTCTCTTCTTTCGGGAAAATTTCATCGATCGTTCCACTGGTCAAATTGTACGGTAAAAGTTACTCTTAACAAACGTCCCAGAGTCATGCGAACTGCCCCCCTGAAAAATACCGTGCAACGAAACCGAAGGATTCCCTCGAACGAGATGTTCGGTACTCCTCGTCGTCGATCGGTCACGCGATTCGAATCGAGTGCACCGAATTTCATCGCGTCCTATTTATTTCGTAAATATAATTATCGACAGCTCGCTGAATTATGTTTTTCATTTTAACCGACTGTGCATCGTGAATTTATCGATACCGAACCAACGGTAATCATTATTTCGAACGTGACGGTAAAATCGCGAACGAATTACGTTGTTGGAAAATTGTAAACAATTTCGGTAAACAGAGATTTATTGCATCTTTCGCTGTACTGTGAACGACAATACCGATCGTATAATTGGTAAACGATTCCTTGAAAATTTCGATAGATTTGTACCGTTAGTTTTTTAAGTCGATGTTCGTGCCTCGAGAAATGCTCCGTCTTCTCGCGCTACAATGTCGTACCAAATAACGATCGTCGAGAAATGTGTAGAGCGTTTAAATTGAAAATGTGCGTTCAACGTTTAATTTCTATTCGACCCGTTGAGCGACCGAGGATACCGAATATCGTTTATAAACGCAGTGCCGAACAAAGAGAATATTTTTATCGTTCAAATTTTTCCGCAACGTTATAAAATCTATGTTTCGGTTTTAAATCTACTAGGACGGTTTATTTATTTACCGTTCTCCGCGCGTAATTTTATCCATTCGGTGCCGGCCAAATAACAATTCGGAATATCGCAAAGCGTGTCTGTCCGAATACATTTGCCCGGTGCGGTGTGTTCGAAAATTTTCACGCGATTGCTTAAAAATTGAACTCGAAACGTACCCGATGAACCACGGAGCACTGTAACGTCGGATTCGCGCAAACAAATAAATCGTGGAACGATTTACGGTCATTGTGGCCGGAAGGCGAGTTGTTATACCGAACGAATCAACGTTCCTTCTCCGGTGACTTAAAACGTTCGCTACGGCCGCCATTACGCGTTTATTGCCGCTCGGGGTCGTCCGAGGAATACTAAAAGGGTCGTTCTTCTCGGTACACAGGTTAAGAGTGGTGACTGTAGCACCTGCGGCTTTCCTCGCGGTCACATGCCTCGCCAGTATCGGTGTCACCCTGGCCCTTGCATTCCTGGCGTTCAATCTGCACTTCCGCAAACACAAGTAAGTCCTCCGCGATCACGAGACGTGCCGCAACCTCGCGTTCTGTCCGGAAAAATACCCGAACTTTCTAAAAAGAAAATGAAACGCGATTAACTTTTGAGAAAAAATATCTCGTGTCGTTGAAAATACTCACCTATCGCAGCGGTGCAACGATTTGCACACCGGCCTTGTCTCGTAACGACGTTCGAAAATTCTGACTGCGGTTATTTTTACGCTTTTATTTCGAGTCGTGGAAACGAGAAACAATCACACGGTGTCGAATGCGCCGAATGGTGCAATATTGTAACTTGTTCCCGTGCCAAGAAAACGGTTACCGCAGTCGATGCACAGGTGCATTATCGCGCAACAGAGGCCAACTGCCAGGTTCGTGATATCGAGGACGACAGAATCTTCGTAAGAAACGATCAATCGTGTTTTCGATAATCGCACGATTTTTACGTTCTATTGCTTTACGGCTAGTATCCCCCAGTGGTAATCTTACGCACGCGTTGAACAATTATCGCTGTGCACTTTCCGCGTGAATCGACGCGTTTCAGGAAAACTTTTCTCAAGACTGAAAAGTGCATTGATTGTGATAGATGCAACTGAATGTTTCTGTATTTCCTTGGTCGTCTCGTTGCATTACAAAATTAAAAACACGAATTATACTTTCAACCGAAAGACTTTGAGTGTACAGTTCGAACGTAAGACTGTTTGAAAATGAATGTCGGCCCCTCGTTCGAAGCTTCGTTTTTCAATTAATCATCGTCTCTCGCTTTACGCGTTGCAGCCCGACTTCGGACACTCCCACTGTCTCTGTTTTTCTCCGCAGCGGAACTTTCGCGTGGATGTCGCCAGTGATTTCCTTGGTCGTGAAAAAGTTCGGTTATTTTTTAGACGCGCCGTTGCACGTTGTAACGTAGTCTATCGTCGAGTGTAATTTTTCCACCGGTACAAAACTGTTTCGTTTCCTGCAACCGACAGGAGTATAAAACTTTCGAGCCCTAGGCTGAATAATATGGCCGCTGTCGGCTGCGGTCTCGTCTACGGTGCGGTTATCCTTTTGGGTCTGGATCACGCCACGCTACCGGACAGCGACGATTATTATCCTGCTGTGTGCACGGTGAGCATGAATTTTCTATATCCAAGACGACATCGCGTCGCATTTCGAACGATTCATTGCACCGTTTCAGGCGAGAGTCTACCTGTTGTCCGCCGGTTTCTCTTTGGCTTTCGGCTCGATGTTCACCAAGACCTACCGCGTGCACCGAATTTTCACCAGAAGCAGAAGCGGTGTCGTCAAGAACAAGGTATTATTTACGCGACTCTGACGCGTCACATAAAGCTCTCTTATTCTGTATAACTTTAAAACGCCACGTAAGACTCGATTGCTCTGTGTGACTCTACGTCGCGCAAGACTCTATGCAATTCCGACGTCACGTAAGACTCTACGCGACCTCGATTGCTCCGTGTGACTCGACGTCATACAAGGCTCTATGTAATTCCGACGTCACGTAACACTCTACGCGACCTCGATCGCTCTACGCGACCGTGACGTCATACGTGACTCTATTACCCTATACGACATTAACGTCACGTAACAGTAGAGCCTCCCATAATCGAATAACAGAAGCGTTCTATTAATCGAATGTGTTTCCCTATTACCTCGGATACAGAACGCTCTACCGTATTTACATTTTTCCACGTCCAATTTCACCACTGTACGGTTTCCACGTCACCGTAACTTTCAAGCAACAAGTAATCGACGAATTTGTTCGCGAAAGCTTCGCAATTCTTTCGAACCGGCGGACAGGTTGCTTTTATTAAATTTCGCTTTTCAATTTGTATCCCTGTTACGAATATTTATGGAATACCGAAAATAATTCGGTTCATCGAGGTTCGACACTGCTCGCGCGTTTACCTCTTCGCGATGCGTTATAGTTTCTTTGTGTCGCGAGCCAAAAAAAAAATCCATTCCTTTTCATTATACTTTCGCAGAGTAATCGAGAGTGTCGCGTTCGGAGTTCGGCGAAATTTAGTACCTAAAATCCTTATAAATATCCATCACGCGTAATCCTTGATTTACTGCGAGTACAATATGTCTTCGACTCGCGCACAAGTGTACCTTTATCCTTCGAATCGTAGTAGCTTAACACAGAGAGACACTGTTCGCTCATTTACCTCCCTACTTGTGCTCCTTAAAGTTTCTTCGTACCTCGAGCGCCAAAAGAAAGAAGAAAAAAAAAATCGATTCTTTTTGCGTTACGGTTCTCGCAACGAGTAATCCAGAGTGTCGAGTACAAAGTTCAAAGGTAATTCAGAGACCGAAACCCCCAGAAATATCTATCACACCTAATCCTTGATTTACTACGGTTAAGTCCTCGAGTGTCACGCACAAGTGTCCTTCTGCTACTTGCAGCTACTCCAGGACACCCAGCTGATAAGCTTAATCTGCGTCCTCCTGCTGATAGACGGTCTCGTGGTGACCCTGTGGGTGACTTTCGACCCCATGCAGCGTCATCTGCGGAACCTGACCCTGGAGATCAACCCGCAGGATAGGGGCGTCGTCTATCAACCTCAGGTATTGAAATCGAAACGGACCGTTCGGAAAAGAGGATTTCGATCCCGGTTGTCGGCTCAACGGCCAGATAACTTCGTAAAAATATCGATATCGTTAACAGCGGCCGACCGTGGCCAATTAATTTATAACCTCTTGATTACCAAACGCAGGTAGAGGTGTGCCGTTCTCAGCACACCAATAGTTGGCTGGGCGCCCTCTACGTTTACAAGGGTTTACTGCTGATCGTCGGTGTCTACATGGCCTGGGAAACGAGGTAAAAATACTTGGACGACTGCTTTTTAACGAACACGGGTCCTAAAAATTCTGTTACGACAAACGCTTCGGGGGGAGTCCGCGCGTACGTGGGAAGTTCCAATTGGAGGGGGCGGAGTCAGAACGGAATTGGAGTTTAATGAGGGATGCCATTAGGACGTTCATTAGCAAAGGTGTTTCCACTTTTCTTTTCTTTTTTTCCCTTTCTTTTCTGTTTTTCTTTCTTCTTTCTTTTTTTCTTTTTCTCTTTTTCTTCTTCTTTTCTTCTCCCTCGCCGATCGGAACTGTCGTCGAGGTATCGATACATTAACCCGTCGCGTCGTCGAGATCGAGTCAAGGACGAAGCCGTGGAAACAAAGCAACCGGCTGGATTCTCTCGCGAAACCGATTCGGAGTTTATTCGACAATGTTACCCGGGAAATGTCTAACCTGTATGTTTTACGTACTTGTATCTGCAGAGTTTACCCTGTGTGTTTCTCCGCGCGCCATGCATAATTCCAGGCACGTAAAAATACCGGCGTTGAACGATTCGCAGTACATTGGCATGAGCGTCTATTTCGTCGTGATCACGTCGGGCATCGTGGTGGTCTTGGCTAATTTGATGTCCGATCGCGCTACCCTCGCCTTCGTCACCATAACCGCCCTGATATTGGCCTCCACGACCGCGACGTTGGCTTTGCTCTTCCTACCCCAATTGGCGAACATCTTGGCCGGCGAGAGGGCCGATCCCGTTGTGCAGAGTCTCGGCTTGAAGATCGAGTGCAACACGAGGAGATTCGTGACCGACGATAGGACGTAAGTAACCGTCCTGCTTCTATCCCCGGGATTTGTTCGTTCGATAAGAGGCTGGGGAGGAAATGGGGAAACGTCACGTCGGAAAAAGAGGGTGAATCGGGTGAGGACGGTGTCGCTCGAGATGACGATAAGGGTCCGTCACTTCCGAAGTTAATCGTTCGAACGGATAAACCTCGAGATGGGTTCACAATGGGCGTATTTCGAGCTACGAACACTAATATGAACCACGCGTACCAACTTCGGGGATGCTCCGAAGAAAGTTAAATATCGGTACCGTCGATTCGAGATACCGTGTAAAACGATTCGACGATAAAATACGTTGGAGAAGGAATAGAAATTATGTAGAAAGATCCACCGATACGGACAACTCGGTGACGGATGATGTAATATCTAGCGAAAACAGTATCTAGTGTTATTCCATTCTACGTATTTTGCACCGATTGCGAATATAATATAGAAATAGAAACAGGTGGGAAATTAGTTACCAGCGTTCCGTGTGTATCGATATTAGAAACGGCAGGAGAAACATATGCCAAATGATCGCACGTGAATGACTCGAGCCGTAAATTTTAATGTCGTTTTCGAATAAACGAGAATCGCTCGAACAGTGTATTAAATTCGATTCCAATCTGCTCGTCTTCGGAACGGTGAAATATATCTTTGAAAAATGGAGAAGAAACAGTCTGGGCTGCGGTATAAATTCGCGAAAAACCGGAGTCTCGATGCCGGAAAGGAATTCCGTTCATTTCCAAAAGTTATGGGAATCTGTTCCCAATATTTATGTTATTTATGCCCGGTGGAATATTTCCGAAAATTTCACGCGTCCTTTGGTACACGCCCATCTAAAATCGCGCACCCGTAAAAGAAAGCTCCACGAGTATCGCTCGCTGTGTATATATATACACATATATCGAGACACGGACGTTCAATTGTCCCGTAAGAAAGTGCATGATCGACGATACTCGATTTACTCCTAGCCCAATAAGTGTACGGTCACCGTTGTACCTACACTTGATCGGATTCCGGGTAGCCATTCGCGTTACTACAACGGTACGGGGAATCGATTCGCTTTAAACCGGGTTACAGATATCGTTTATCATATTTTATTCCACTCGGCTCCGACTTTCGCTGAATTTCCTATAAAAGCCCCGACCGCCACGGAAAAGTTTATTTAATTTTCCGCAGAAGCTTATTCGGCGTAAAGTTCAGAAACGAGATCGCGTTACGTCGTTCGGAGTTCCCTTGGCGAAATCCAGCCAGGAATTAAGGGGGCTTTCACCTTCGTGGGGCCGAAAAACCAGGGTTTTCTTTAAAGAAAGATCCTTTTTTTTTCGCCCTCACTGGAGAAACTGCAAAGCCGATCGCTTTCGAACTTTCCCTACCACTTTTCGTAACTGGTCAGAAAAAGAACTCACGAGAAGTAATCCCGGCCAACTTCTGCCGATTATTCTCGTTCATCGCGGATCATCCCGAGGAAAAAGTATCCTCCTGGAACGAAGAGCCAAATATTCGTTAACCGTGATATTTAATTTACGAAATAGAACACCGAGGTATCGCCGTTTGTCAAGATCTCGGTGTCTCCCGGTGGGGCGAGTATTCGTTGAAAAATAATGGAAAGAGACGAAGATGGTAATTTTTGAATAGTTTCGCCCCTCTCGGGGATCGATGGAGAACGCGAGCCATAAATCGAGCGTGTTCGCGTGGATCTCGTTGACAAATCGACGCGCGGTGGTAACTTTTCGTCGAATTTAATCGAAATGACATTTCACGGCGGGTACAGGGAGCTCCAGTACCGCGTGGAAGTGCAGAATCGCGTGTACCGTCGTGAAATGGCGCAGCTGGAGCTGGAATTGGCCAGATTGGAGAAACAATTGGCACAGGAGCCCGTCGGACCGTCGCACGCTTCGTCGAGCGCATCGATCCCGCAACGCAATCCTAGCATCGGGGGTGGTCTGCCTTTGTTGTTGCTCAGTGTCCTCCCGCCGGTCATCCCTAGGGCTAGCTGGCCGTCGGCGGATCCATCCGGTAAGTGAGACCTCTTCGTCGCGTACTTGGAGATTCGTTGTGCAAATAAATCCACGCGACGCGGGGGACGGTTACTCCGGTGGCGGTGATGGTGGTTCGCCAGTCGTTTGTTACCCTTTCCTCCGACGTTCTCGCGAGTTTTACTTCTGCTCCCGTAATATTCGACGATATCGGGGCCACACGCGAAGGATACCACCGCTTCGAAACCGATTCGGACGAAAGTAGGTCGTTACGGACGATTTACGAGCACACACTGGGTGTCGTGACTGACCTAACCGTACTAAATTTTTCCGGATTTGCTGCGTCGCGACCGTCGATGAAGCGATACTTGCGACTAGGTCTCGTCCAAAGTGCGTAACGACTTCGTCGCGTATCCCGAGACGTATTTGGATCGTTGACTGCGAAGAGAGAAACGAGGTGTAAGAAAGTTTGGAAAATTAACGAAACTTCGAGGATTCTTCACTTTCACCGTGCGTGGATCCGAGACTGGTTCTTTGTATTCTTTTTTTTTTTGTTAATTTGTTATTCAGCGGTCGTTGCTCCGTTATACTTTGTTATTTCGATCGCCTCGATGCACCTCGGAGAGAAAATTGTATTTCGTTTCTTTCCAATATCGTTTAAATTTTCCAAGTAACGTCATACATTGGGCAGACCCGAATCAGGCGATCGGTCGTGACCGTTGCATACGATGCACAATGCAGTCGAGTCCTTCGACAGCGGACGGAAGTGGGAGATTTCGAGGCGACCCACTCTAATACGTGTTGCGACAACTTAATCTTTCCCAGGTAGCGAGAGAGATTTCGTGTACATTGAAGATGAATTCGTCGACACTTGCGAGAAGTTAATTTCCGTTTGGTTTCTCCCTCGAGTGGTTAAGTATTCGGTCATTTTTATTTTCTTTCCCTCTGCGATAACATCTCGGTCGGTTTTCGCGGATTTTCTTATTCATTTTCAACGGTCGATGCAGTCTGCGCTCTTTCGAAGCGAGAAATCAGAGTCCGGAGCTCCGAGGACACAGCCGAAGATCGTTGTCCCAAGTCCAATGAATTACCAAGTTTTTAATTTAATCGATACCCAACTTCTCGGCGACTCGCGATTACTTTCGCAAAGAAACGTTCGTTTTGCTTTCACGGTTCGCTCGCTACGATTCAATTCGAATCGCGACCCGTGGAGATTCGGAAATTTGAAGTCGGTTGCGTGGTTGCGACACACGGAGTGCGCGGTACGTTTTGCGTTGCATCGTCGGACGGAAAAGCGAAACGTTGGCGGGGACACGTTCGCCGCAAAGCAAAGGGCCGAACCACGGCCGAAGAAAGAATTTTACGTTTCGACGTGGAATCGTGCGTCGATGGGGAAAACACGCGCGAAACGTTTCCATGTATAGCGTAAATTTGCACGATGAATGAACCTGTCCGCCAAGAGGAGAAAGAAGGAACGATACATAATTCAATGTTCTTCTCGCTTCGTCGTCCCTCGGTTGTTCAGGTATTCGAGAAAGGTGACAGAATTCCGTTTATTGCACGCACGACAGGCTTGAACCGTTTCCGACGTTTACACGCTTGCCGAGGAAAGACTGTTCGAAAGATACAAGATATTAGAATAGGACCGAAAGTGTCGTATCGCGTCGATTTGAATCTTTCCTTGCTGACTTGCGCGCCAAAAGGATTGTTGTTTGGATTGCATGGAAACGAACGATGCGAATGCCACCGAGATAACATCGACCGAACACTCCGATCTGGTATCCAACGGAATCGGTAATTGATACGCAAACCTACTGTCCGTCAGCTAGAAGATGGCCGACGAGCGTTTCACATCCCCACTCCGGTCTACAAGCTCCCCTACTATCGCCGCTGTTAACCAATGTCCGTCTTCGCGCAATGGTGGGGGAACTGGTGGACCAAAGTGGGGAAAGGAACGCTCGTGAGCCTTCTTCCGACGGACGAACAGTACACGTTTCCTACTCGAGCGAACTTCCTCGAAATTTCAAACAAGAGACGAACAATGCTGACGAAAACAATTATCTCCGCGTCGAATTGTTAAAAAACGTTAGAAAAAAAAAGAGACTCGTCACCGAGTAGATCGTGTACTCGTCTCCGGAGTGTCTCTATCGAAAATTGATGCAAAGTACTCGAGAGATTTCGATGCCTTTCGATACTCCCAATTAGGTACTTCGGTATCGAATTGCTCGAGTGTCGTCGACACCTAATCGTATCGCTCCCATCGCTAATTAAAGCCCACGTAAAAGCCTATTGTTCGACGATTTGGAGCAATCTGTCGTCGGTGATCGTAGTCGATCCGTACTCGCAAAGCGGTTCCACTCGCGCGGAACGATTCAACGCTTAATCATCGTACGACAGACGCGCGCGCCGCTCGAAAATTTATCGACCGTTGCTCGAGATCGCGGATGAAAACAGTTGACACGAAATCGCTCTAATTGTCACCGTGACATCGGCCCGTATTAACCGGGACGCGGTAGTCTAGCGAACACAGTTCGCGCATTCCCTGACATATTAATTGCCATTCGAGATACCGGACTGCACACACGTATCCCCACGAGCCCCTTGACAAGTTCGAACGAGGCCCCCTGACAGGGGTGTGTACATGCGCACACCTAAGCTTTGCACGCCAAATTGCACGTTTCGCCCCGCCGCTTCGGAATGCAACCAACCACCGAATAGAATCGATGATCGGTCGACGATCGAGGATTTGTATACGTAGATACGATTTTCAACGGCCATTTTTCATCATCACCGAGGTGTACTCGTAATAACGAGTGTTCAAAGAACACTCCCGTAGTCAATCACGCGCGCGTTTGCGCGGTTCGCGTATCCTTCCGCCGTCTCGATGTATCAGTCCTCGATCGCTACAGCAGCGGTGCATCATTTTGCGTGCATGTAACCGTGCCAAATTAATTCAATTCACGTACATTCGACTGTGATGTAATTATATGTACAATCGAACTCCGTTATAACGAGCGCCGGGGGACTGACAAAATTTCCTCGTTGCAACCATTGATCACTAATATCTGCGGTGAGTTAACCCTTTGAGTGCTGAATATTCCCGAAGCAATCCGCATGGACGGAATTCTTTTTCGCTAGCATGAATTTCGACGATTGAACGCGCAGGCCGCAACCGAGTTGTAATTGTTATCCGTTTACCCCGAATTAAATAATACGAGAACGTTATCCTCGAGCACGTGTACACGCGTCCACGTTCCGCACCGATAGCTTTCTCGAAACGCATATACGCGTACACGGTCCGCACCGATAGCTCTCTCTCTAAACGCATATATGCGTTCGCGGCACTCAAAGGGTCGACGCGTACACCCGCGTATTGTTCGATTCCCGCTAAACTCGGAAAGACACGTTCGTGGATAACCGATTTCTGTACACTTGCAACGAACGATTAGAAATTTGGAAAATTCGTTTCCCGAAAGATATTCAATTCGACGGTTTCTCCGTGTCCGTTGCACGCTCGTTATAAAAGCAAACTGTCTTGGAATAAATTACGATCGTCACGGTACGCGATTTACACGCTCGTTGGAATCGAGTTCGGCCGTGTTCGACCGTCGCGTTCATTTTACACGCCGAAGGTATCGAAAAAATTGCTTTCCGTTTCCGCTACTTGTTGTCGAATCGGTCGATCGCGTCGTGGATCGTGTCCCTTCGGTCGTTGTTGCACGCGCGAGAACACGTATCGGCGATGATATCGTTCGTAAACACGCGTGAAAGTTACGCTCCCACGAGGAAGATGCGCAATGCTCCTCCTTCCTCTTCAGCGATTGACGTAGCCACCTGCTTTCGCTTCTGCGTTGCGCTTCGATTCGCCGTATCGGCGCGAATGTCAGTAAATGCTACGCGGCAAAAGGATTACACGACTCGACTTGGCCCTTCTTCAAATTAGGGATGCGCCGAGGTACCGTAGCGTTTAGCAGCCAACCGGACCTGGAACCCGACGGTCCCAGAAGAAGTCTCGCCGATATATACAAACTCCATCGACGAAGAGAAACGGAAGGACCGAACCGTTTGGGCGTTTTTCAACGATTCTTCGGTCTGTTCGGCAGTCGTCCTACCAGCAGAAAAACATCGACCGCGTCGTTCACCGGTGAGGATACAATTAATCGTTCTGAAAATACAAGCCGACCGTAAACCAATGGTATCCACCGTGTAAATGCGTACACGATACGCCCCGCAAGTATCCGCGTACTCGGTAAATACCATTCGAGAAAAATATGTACGTACCCGTGTAGAAAAATCTATCGATCATCCCGCGCGACTCTCGCGTCGCTCTGAATTAATTTATCGATGCTCCGGTTCGTAGGAACCGGTTTATTTCCGAACACTCGTCGAGTGTCCATTTCGACGCGATCGGACGTGTCGAATATTTTTATTCTCGGGAATGGAACCGTAACGACTCGAGTCCGGTTCGCGATGAAAATTTCGATAACGGTGTGCATCCACGGTGTAAATTCTTGTTAAAAATCGTGTCTCTCGTTGGTCGGGTACGGAACGGGGACTAAAGATACTAAACGAGACACCCGGTACAATGTACGACTTAAGAGCGATCGACTTCATTGTGATCCCATAGGAGTAGCGTCAGCACTGCGGGTTCACATGGGCTACATCGCTGGATTGGTGCCGGGCACGAAAGCCGCGTCTACCTGTCAGGTTAACGCCCAAGGCGCTCGTCCCCCTCATCCCCGGTGTGGCTCAGGACCAATAATTAGTATTACTAGTGAAGAAGATCGCAGATTAAGCCTGGGGCTGCGCCGTAAAGAGAGCAGCGAGCCCAGAGTCAATTTCAGCCTACCGCCCAGTAAGTGTACCCGGACTGATCATCTTCGACGATTATTATATTTGGCGATGAAATATACTACACGCGAACCGCCGCGTACATGTCCAGAAAATATACCGAGAACCTCGAACAGTTTCAAGACTTTATTCTTAGTTTACAGGCGTTTGTCCAACGCTGATCCTCTTCTATTTTTTTTTTTTTTTTTTTTTTGAAAATTCGTTTCCCGTGCGGTCTCTTTCCTAAAATCGTGTAATATTTATTTTCAACTCGAAGTAGAGTCGTCTCGATAATTGTACGATCAACGAATCAAAAAACATTGTTACACTTGGAATTCCTTTTTATTTTCTTCGATTCTCCAAACATGAATGTTCCACTCTGTCCTAAAATTACAAGATTTTAATTTAAGAGAGTTCAAAGTTTGGCGAAAAATTCCTGGATAATTGAACAAATTGAGAAACCTTGATTCACGCTTACTGTTTTCTTCGATTCTCCAAACAGGGATGTTCCACTTCAAGTTTTCGATCGTAGAAGTAATCCTCCGTTCTAAAATTGCAAGATTTTGATTCAGGAGAACTCGAAACTTGACAAAATATTGTTCGATAATTCAACAAATGAAAGAACTTTAATTTACGCTTACTACTATTTTCCAAGATTCTCCGAACACGAATGTTCCATTCCAAGTTTTCGTTTGCAGAAGCGAGCACCAGCCAAACATCCTCGCGGGAGAAGATCCGTGGATCGCCGCGGTTTCCCCACCGGATAGTTCCAGCGAACAGTTTGAACGCGATCGCTCCTGGCTCGTCGATCTCGCGGTCTCAGCGATGGCACTCGATGGAGGACGCGAGAAAAACGAGGGTCGCTGCTCAACTGCCACGCGGCTCGTCGTGCAGCCCTAGCTGCGACGTGTGGTCGACTCGCGAGGCTGGAATACCATTAAGCGAGCTGGGTAACATCGCTCGGGGCAAGAAACCGCCGGAATCGTTGACCTTACCTGCTACCGCGGAGTCCGACACGCGTCCCGACGACTCGTCGTCGAGAGAACGCTCCGAAGAGGAGAACGACCACCACGAGGAGATCCTCAGCCCGGCCGATTCGGAGCTGAAAACCGCACGATCCAGCTCCTCCGCGTCGTCCTCGCCGATCAACATCGGGACGTCCAACGACGAGTCATCCTCCGGGAACAATTCCCGTTCCGAATCCGCGACAGGGGTCACTCGACCGGATACAAGTACAAACTTCCCTCGGGAGCGTTCACGATCGTCGAGTCCTCTCGCGACCACTCCGGAAACGGACCTTCCAGAAGAAACGGAGAATCGTGCGAACGCCCCGCGCGATGATTGATCGTCAACTGCCGTGTAAAGTGAAACTATCAATCATCGGAAAAGAAACTTCCCGCTGGAAGTGTTCTTTTTCCCTGTAGCCGGCCACCGATGCGTAATTCTCGCGACACGTTACGCGTCCATTTCGATGGAACTTGGCGGGGGATCGACGAGTATCGCGAAAGCGACCGAACCGAGACTTTCGAAGTCGCAAACGCGCCTCCTCCGTGGCAAATCTTTGTTTTCGTTCCGAGAAACGAGAACGGAGCCGCGGATTACCCGAATCGGTCGAATACGGAGGATTTTCGTTTCTCGTGGAACGAAGGCAAAGGTCAAAGGGCGAAGCGTTCGATCCACCGGGTATATTTAAGAATATATGTATCTAGGACTCGGGAACCGTGGATCGAGTTTCGAGAATTTTGCGCGGGAAGATTAATATAACGAGGTGTCTCGACGGAGTTTGGAATAACGTATTCCAAGTTGTATAAATTTTGGAAAAATTTAAGTAAACGTCTATTATCTCGAAGGGTAGCTCTCGCGCCTTGAACACGACTATCGGCTCGTTGGTAAAGAGTTCGCGGTTAGTATTCGCGCGATAACCGAGCTTTGTCGAAATCGACGCGCAACAGTTGAGTGCGATGTACCTTGTTAGTTGAGGAGAAACGATCCACCTTCGATACTGTAAATTCGTAAGGACGGTATACGATATGTACGAGGCGGCACGGTTATAACTCCAAAGTACACGACACCTGCATGCATAATCGGTCGATTCGTTACGTCTTTTTTCCTTGGAGAGGATCGTGCGGTCCTCGGCGCACGCGACAATCTTCCGTAATCGTGTCCATGGCGTGCAGGATCGAGCTCAAGTCGATACTTCGGCCCGTGATCGATGAACTCTGATCGTTGTTTAAATCCAATCGTGTGTGTTCCTTAGTAATTGTGCCAAAGACAAGAATCCAGGACCCGTAACAGTATACAGCTGATCGACTTCATGGATTATGGAGGGACCAAAGTACCAAAAAAAGTTTCTTCTCTTCGTTGCCCCGAAAATTTATTTTTAATCAACGATGAAAGTTCGTAAATGTAACTCGTTGACGTGTCTAAAACCCCGTGAGTGCAAGCTGTCGCTAATCGCACGTTCGTTGTTCGCAGCAATCGTTCCGTATAATAATTGTACAATTGTAAACAGCGCGAAGTCGTGGCAAGCGAGCTGGGAGTACTCTTACAGGTCCAACGTCAAAGTGTTCAGTGCCCTAAAACCCTTCCTCCAGTACCTGCACTCGGTGTAATTACTAACTAAAAAAGAAAACAAAAAAAATATTTCTTCGTAATACAGAACCATGGAAACATGAATAAATCGGTGTCCTCTGTAAATGTTTCGGGGATGCGAGATTGTACTGATATTTTGGATGGCGACGCGCATAAAAGTACATACACGTATATAAATATGTAGATAAGTACGAAATAAGCGCAAACGTTCCCTCGTTTCGTACCTCGAATATCTCTCGATGTGTCAATCATTGAACCGCTAATTACTGAGCAATAATGTTCGTCGGTGCAATTAAAGATGGTGTAATAAAGATAAATATATATTCTACGTGTCTCGTTGTTGCATACGTATAATTTCCCCCGTTTCGTTGCTAACCGAAGGGGGGGAGGGGGCCAAGCTGTCGATACCCGTGGGGAGCAAGCAAGTACGTAAATACCGCTGGAAAGTAAATCAGAATATTTTATTTTTGCCTATCTTTAGGTACAACGATGGATACGAATTGGTAGAGTACAAAAAGTTCATTTTCAATCGTTTTAAAACGGAATAACTATTTACAATGTGCTGCGATCGGAATCATAAATCCTCTTGGATATGAAGAACACGGACATACAGAATTACTATGACCAAAGACTACGAAGTATTTAATTCGTCCCTAGGCTGCAAAGTTTGCAATAGATCAAAGAACCAAAGATTTAACGACCTATATTGTAAAATAACTTGGACATATATTTGGAATATACATTAACAAAGCAGTTATAACGAAATAAACTATACATTTGCTTACGATTATTTGTACGTATGTACAAGAAACATTTATGCTTCACATTTTCTCTAGAAGAAACTAGTTATGCTTATTAAATTGAGCGGTGATAAAAGTTCGATTGGATTCCCGATGCAAACGATCAATTCTATCCCCCCTCTCTCTCTTCTCTCTCTCTCTCTCTCTATCTATCTTTTTCTCTTTCACTCTCACTCTCTCCATTTCTCGATACTATAAAATAACTAACCTCCTCTTACTAGTTTTCGCTACTTGAAATAAAAACGAAAATTTTAAATCACAGATTCGCGGCCATGTTTAAAATTGGAAATCACTAAGTATGCGCTATTTTCCGGTCGTCTCTGCCTTGGACAATCGTGCTGCCTCCATTAGCTAGATGGTCGCCTGAAACGATAGTCGATATTTGTATTTTGTTTTTCGTTTATATTTCTCCTAAATTAAACAGAGTGTTGCGAGAGTATTCTTCGGTAATCGGAGAACCGTATAGCAAACTCTACGTTTCTTTTCCTCGTCGTGATACGGAGGAGGCGTATTTTTAATTTCAAGTGTACGTGTCCGTACATATAGTACGCGCGCACGTTTCCTTCGTTATTCTTTCTGCTACACAGAGTTCTCTCGCATTGCCAAAAAAAAGGAAAGAAAATACTCGCCTATCGGATATCGGTACACGAGCAAAGTTCACCGATAACCGAGAGAGAGAGGAGAGAGACTCACCGTAATTTTCTCCAATATGGTCTCAACTGGATTGCTATCCTTGCGGACGGGTTCTTCCTTTTGACCGGTTTTAACCGGTGACTTCTCCTCGTCGGTCTCGGTCTTCTTCTCGGGGCTCTTGAGGGCGTTTTGCGCCTCTATCCTCTTACGATTGAGAAACGCCATCCCGTGGACTCTGAGGTGTTTGTCCACCGCGGCCTTGTCCTCGAAAACGGCCATACAGACGTGACATTGGTTGGTCTCGATCGCCTTTCCGGCCAGCTCCGTGTCGTCGATGCTCTCCGGCGCGTACGAGGTGTTCTTTGCCATGTAGGTGATCGGGTCCTCGATCCCGTGGAACGCTTTCAGATGCATCTGTAAACTCGGCGCGACCACAAAATTGTCGCCGCACTCCAAACAGATCAGATAACGACCTTTGATTCGGTGATCGGTGGCGATGTGCTCCCTAAGATCGGCCATGTCCGAGCATCGTTGATCGCACTTCTTGCATCTGAACTTACCCTCGCTGTCCTCGGCCGTTTCCTGTGTCACGCACAATCCGAGACCAGCGAAATTTGCACTCTTCCCGTCGCTGTACTTCTTTGGTGTCCATCGTCGTCTCCTCTTCGCGTTCGACGAGCCGTTCTCCGTTTTGCGTTTCCTGTTGCCCAACAGGTCCTTGTAACCACCGTTTATGAACTCCGGGGACATTCGCAGCAGTCTCGACGTGACTATCGAGAGTTTGCAATCCTGCGAGTGTCTTTCTTGGAAATGACTGCTCAACACCGGCCAGGAGGTGTTTATCGGTTCGCCGCACAAATGGCACGCGATGTCGAGGATCGTCTCCTGAGAATTGATCGGTCCGTTCAGAGCCAACCGATGGGGCAGGTGGTGACGACTACGGGATTTCTGTTTCGATTTCTTGGTCGGTTGGTCGGTTTTCTTTGACCGATTCAACTCGATGATATGCTGAGGGATTCTTGCCAGAGGCGGGGGTTTCGATATCATCGCGCATCGTAGGTTCTCCAGGTCGAATTCTTTGTCCCCCTCCGTGTCCGATATGCACTCTTCCAATTGAATAGCATCCTCCTGTTGGATCGATTCCACGGTCAACTTGTCCATGTCCGCTTTGATGGCGTCGATGCTCGATTCGCTGCCGGGTAGATCGTCCTCGTTCGTCGTCGCGTTTCCCTGCAACACGAGGAACTCGTTCGTAGCCTTCGTTTGTTTCGCGGATCGTTCGGTCGTTACCTTGGCCACGGGCTTGTTCGAAAACTTCATCGCTATCTTTTTGCAAATTTTCGAGTCGCTCGGGGACAGATCCGCGATCGATCTGACGTCGAGTATCTTAGGCACCGTTTTAGGAGACTCGTCGAGATTCGTTAGGTAGTCGTCCACATCTTGGGCACCGCGCTCGAACACCTCGGACGTGATGGTTCTGGTGTTTATTATTTTAGGCACGATTATACCATCCTCGCACGGGTTCTCGTGGGCGTTCGTGAACTTGTTCTGGAGAGGGTCGTTGTTCCCGGGGTTGTTCTCCGTCGACAAAACGTTCCGCAACACCTCGGAGCTCATGATCTCCTTCAGTCGTGAGGCGTGCTCGTTCTGCAGATGCGACCATATACATCTCACCTCCGCGTTCACGAACATGCAAAACGGGCATTTGAACCATATCAGTCGTTGAACGACCAAATGTTTCTCCATGTGCAACATGTACTCCTCGGAGCGCACGATGCATCGGCCGAGCTTGCACAAGACGAGCCTCACCGGATGCTCGTCGTTCGCGTCCGGATGCTTCTCTTTGCGATGTTTCTTGTAGTCGGTGTACGATGGGAGAACGATGTAACATTTCTCGCACGCAATCTTGTTGTGACTGTGCATAATAACGAAATGCCTGGCGATCGACTCCATGTCCTGGAAACCGTCGATCTCGCAGATCTTGCAACCGAGTATACGTTTCTTGAGGGTGTGGAAGCAACTGGTCCACGTGTGGATCTCCAACGCTTTGAACGCGGTGAATTTTCGATAACAATCCGGGCACAGATACGGTTTCTCCTTGTCGTGGAACGTTTGATGAGCCACGAAACGCGTCGAGTTGCCCTGATAGGTGTGACACTTCTGGCAAACGTGCCTGTAACAGGAACAGTAAACATCGTTCCTCGCGGGTTTGGAAAATCCTGGAATATAAAACTTGGGCTTCGTGACTCTGTTGCAGGATTTACAAACAGGTTTCTCGTCGATTCGCGCCAACTCGGACTCCCAATCGTCCAATGGCGGATCGCTCCAGGTTGCCTCGTCGACCGTTCTGCTGCACTTGTCGATGCAATGTTTCAACACGTGCTGCAAAATGTTTACCGCTTTCAAGTTCTCTTTAATTACGTTGTCGGCTACGAAACTCATCACGTTCAATATCTCGTCGTTGATCTGTTCCAAATGTTCGTATCGTTTCGTCAGTTCCGGACGGGAGAGATGAAAGAATTCGTTCAACATCTCGTGTTTACATTTCGTGATCATCGTGGATGTATCGACGATGGTGTAGATCGGCTTCTGATTGTGAAACGTTACGTCGAGGTACAAGTTCTCGTCGTCGCCTTTGTGAAACGATAAATTTTCGAACGAATCGTTGCCGCTATGCGTGTTCATTTTAACGTCTATAGATTCGATATTCGAGTAAGGAACGTCGCTATTTTGCATACCTTTCACCGTTAATAAAGACTGCTTTGACTGAACGTCACAACTGGAACTGCTCGATAATTCCGACGGTGACGGTGACGGTGTCAATGGAGACACGTCACTGTGAAGCGAATTCACTCTCTCTTGAATCGGCAAATTTTCCAATTCGATAGAATTTAAGGGTATTAACGGCGGAATACCGTTCACAAATTTTGATTGCACAAACTCTTGTATCTCTTTCGTAAGTATTGTTACGTTCGATGCTACCTTTGAATTTTTAGTAGAGGCTGTTGATTGTTTAATAATATACTTCCGTCCATTCTGGTATACAACTTTATTCGATAAAAGTGATAATTTTTTTTTAACCGGCTCAATTTGATTTTTCGGAATATCCTTATCCGAATCTTTATTCGATAACTCGTTTGACGTATTGAACGGTACCGCTTTAGTTTGCAAGCTTTTCATACCATTTTCAAGGCTTGTCTCAGGTACTAATTGAACTACCTTTGTGGAAGATAATTCTTGCTTGCTATGAACAGTAATAGTATTTGAATCTTGTCCTATAAAAACAATCTTTTTACTGTTGATGATGTGAGGTGGTAACTGCTTAATAATTGTATTAATATCAATCTGTTTTGAGCTTTGAAACGTGACAATCTTTTGACCAGAATTAACAGTTAACATATGTATATTTTGTTTTAATTTATCTAACTTACTTTTGCACACGTCCATTTTCGTTGCACCGGAAGAAGTATCGGATTGAGACGATGCATCTAGGCATAATAAATTTTTAGGAATTGTTTTGCTCATTTTCTTATCTACCTTCGTAATATTGCTTTTAGTAACTAGCTTAATCGGTGTTGAACTCTTATTAGAATTATGCATTACACTTTTCCATGGTCGTTTATCGATTGAACTCTTAACGGAATCTTGTGTATCAAATTTTGGTGTGATCATAGTATTACCGTACGACATAATTACATCGGATGAAATGGAATTTAAATGCATTGCGTTAACATTTTTAGATTTCTTAATTGCCAATCCAGCAGACCCGAGAATAGTAGAAGAATCTTGAGTCGAACTCATCGAAACTGCTGTATGTTTCCTTGCGCTATTATTCACTGGAATCTCAGATTCAAAATGTTTCGATGTAGGTCCGCAATCCACAAAAGCAATATCATTTACTGTACAAGGATTGTCTTCGTTTTCAATTACAGTTTCATCGGATATAGATGTGGCTGTGTCTACGGAAGATGAACTTTTTTTGGTGTCAGGGTTTTCTAGAGATTCAAGGATTTGAATATTAGAATGTATGTTGTGGCTGCCAGATACAAACTGAGAAGAATTCAAAGTAGAAAACTGTTCTTCCAATGGTATATCTAGTGGTTTAAAATAATATCGACCCTTATAACCTTTAAGGATGTGCATAACTCGATTGCTACTATCTTTTGTTTCATTGGTGGTTAACTGCCACCAATTACTATCAATTTTTTTATCTTTTAACCAATCTATTATATGAACCTTCATCATAAATGTATGTTCCATGAAAGCTTCGCACGTTACATCGATTTCAGAGTTCCGACTATGGTTCATATTTGTTGGTAAAGGCATCAACATTAGATCACCCATATGCACGTATGTTACAGAATGAACTCTTAAATGTGCAAAGAATTCGCACTGATTATAAAAAATCCTAACTGCCCCAAACTTTTGACTCTTATGTAAACCTCTGCTTCGTAAATACGAACGTTTGCCACGGTCTACTTGCAAACATGCTGAACATAATGAACCCTTGGTAGAACTGTGTGTACAAACAGTCATAAAGCATTGTTGACACCAATATCCCAATATCCAACTTTTTCGTGCAAGATGATCTTCCAAACTGCTTCGAAAACGGAAGCTAATATAGAAAAAATTTCTGTATTATGCATGTTTCTATCTAAAATTATTCTTATACGTTGCATTAACTATATAATATATAAACATGAAAATAAACACAAAAATGTAACAATTAAGATATTATAAAAACTTATAAATATATTGTTGAACTTACCAGTCTTTGCACTGAGCACACATATATAAAGTGTCGTATTCTGAAACATGTTCCTTCAAAGATGGGGGTGGTTCTGCTGGTACGTATGGTGGAGCCTTCATTAAAAAAACAGCATTTCTCACTGCTGTGTAATATTTGACACCCCACCTTGTTTCAATTCTCCGATTTTTTCGTAATTTTGGCATGAGATTCTGTTTATTGCATATCACAGTATCCTAGAGATACAATCCATGAGTATGAAATTGATACTTTGAAATTTACAAATAAAGATACATCTCTAATATAAACTGTATTTATGTTACTGCACGATTGTTTATAATAATATATTCAAAAACAGTGAAATACTATTGCTTCTAGTGATGCACCAATAATATGTCCTCTACAAGCATTGAACAGACTCTTTCATGACAAACAATGAATATAGTACAACACTGTAGAATTAGACAACACTACGCAAATATTATTTACAGTCGTCTCAACAAGTCTCACCATTAATTGTTCCTGTTGGATACCTCTCTTTTATAATGCAATGTATCAATAAAAGTCAAGACATTATTGTTAATCAGAAAACCACCATATTCAGCCATGATATGTTTTGCTGTTTGTACCTCGTCGGTAAAACAGATTGCACAGAGCTGCCGTTGCGGCAAATGGTGAAAGTAATGTTACGAGATCTAAAATGTATTGTACACAAAAAATATTAAATGTTTTGCAACATTTGTGTAACATGATTTTCTATGCCACCAGCCAATGTTTGTTATTTTACGTTACTACAATCATTCATAGAAATTACAATATCTTCATCAATGTTGAATATATCTACAAACTCTCAGGCCATATTGGAATAACTGTGTCCTAGCACCTTCCTCGATATGAAATCCTGTAAATATGCATAAAAGTTATTAAATTTAAGAAAATAAAACAATGAACATTATTTGTTTATATGTGAATATCACATCTTACACTACCATATTCTACAAAAACTTTTTTTCAATCAGAACTTATATAACACATTACACATTGCATTCAAATTTTTAGAAACTGCTTCCTTATATAACAAATGTAACTCTATTTTGAAGAGATTATTAGAATAACAGCTAATACAAGATTACATTAACTGTTTCAAATTAATAAACATATTTAACATTTAAAATATAATAGTACGTACATTATTATACATTCCATGCAGATTAAATCTCGTTTGATGAAATGGGAAATATTTTAAATTGCTGTATTCTCGATATATATTGTGACCCTTTGTGTTACTAATAGTGTCATAATTGTAATATAATTTAATATTTTAGTTAATCTATATGTTATATAATTAATCTCTCATTGATTTATAATTTGAATATAATTTTATAAAAACTATGGTACCGTGTAAGATACCAAAGTGTCTTTAAAATGATAAATCATTGAACTTCGGAATAATACTTCAAACTAGTAATGTAATGATGAATACAACATTAACAATAATAGTTGGACACCATTAATTATACAATACTGATTATACAAATTTATAAATCAATAATGGTTCCTTCAAAAAGAAAATGTAGCTGCACATCGATATGTTATAGATTCTTAGAATTGCAAAAAATATTACCTTTTTCAAAGAATCCTTTAAGCATTAGTATTGAATACCAACTATTACTACGTCTACCAGATAAAACTGAATTTTAAATAATACACATTAGACTTACAAATATATTCTGTATATATAGATTTTTTACACCATTAGCAATTCATTGGATTCTATATTGCAGTTGTAATTCCTGAAACTCTTACATTATGATTATTTATAATATCAATAGATTTTCAGAAACATTTACTGATGTTTTTTAAAGTGTAATGTCTGTTTGGTGCTTCTAACCTCTAGTCTATTTTTCATAGAGAGCGCTAGCTACACCTTTAAAACCTATATTGTACACAAGTAAGATAGTAGAATATAGTAAATGCTGAAACAAGAAAATTTCTAAAATGTAAATCAGATAAGTCCTGTGTAGATATATTAAAAGGTAAGTACTAATATTTTTATTATTCAATTCATAATTTTATAAATCACGAATGAATACTTAATTCATTTTTATTTTTAATTCTATACAAGCAATAACATTATTTATAGATTTTCCTTCAAGATTAAATCAATTTTACCCACGACTTTGTATAATGACATAAAGTATGACAAAATTATAAATAAGAAGATTATAAATTGAAGACCTAAAGGTATACGAATTATTATTATATATTTTAGATATAATAAATTAAATAGATGCAAATTTTGTTGATATTGAGCAGTTTTGGCTTAATGATACAGGTTCTCTTCAAGAGAATAAAATTTTACAAGATGTTAAGCAAAAGAAATATAACACTGATTTGATGATAAAAATAATTTTGGCTACTGATTCTCAAGGAACTGTTGTAAATAAATAATAAATCTACAAATAAATCCTAGACCCTTCACAGGTCACTAATGGTTAAATTAAAAATATTTGGATTAGAATATTCTGGCTTGGAATATTTTATTGAAATCGTGCATACTACCAACCTATATATGCATGCTGCTAAAGTATCTATACCACCTGTACCATCTATACCATCTATATTATCTATATACTATTATATGGTAAAATCATTACACAGAGAACTAGGATAAGCGAAGGTAGGTTCCAGAATTACAGAAGATGTCGTTTCACGAATTCAATCCAGTCACTTCTCGGTTAAAAGAATCTACGCGACCACAACCTCTTTATCCAGTAGTAAGTAGATACTAGAGTAAAAATAAAATCCGTTGTAGAACTGAGACATATGTATTGCCAAATATTTCAATAAAATTTGAACACATTGACTTGTCGAATATACTTTTCTACATTTCTCGCGATCGTTCGTATTTTGTTTTCACAAAGTAAAATTAACAAAGTATTCAATTCTAAACCAAACTTGTATTCACTAAATGTCTCAGTCCTGTCATAAAAATTACACACGAATTTGCAAGGCGGACATGTTTATATAACATCTAATATCAGTGCATAAAAGGTTGCAAAAACGTTGATTACAGCATTTAAATAATAGATATCATTTTTTTTTAAATTTTAATTTATATTACATTTCATTCAATGAAATTAAATAAGTTACAAGATAATAATATTGCTTGCATAACATTTATTATACAGTAATCAAAGTATTTTAAAAGATCGATGTTTGTATTTTAGTCACCACGTCCATTGAAAAACATAGAAAATCCAGTCATGTTTTATGATTCAATTAAAACTAAACCAGTAAAAACAATGTTGAATCGCCAAGCAGAGTATTCTACGCTTAGTCCAAGAATGGCAACGCTCTATAAGAAATTCCAGGTAGGATACCCACATATTTATTATTAATAACATGTCATTTAAAAAAAATCATAAAATTATTTATTTTACAGCGTGATTTGACCATACCTTCTTATCTCTTAGCTGGTACGAGAGATGTGATAATCATTCGTTCTTTATGGGTAGGAACAATGGCCAGTTTTGCATATAGCATGTGTAAATTATATGAAATATCTAAAACATAAATTTATATATCAAAATTATTATTTAGAAACACCTAGAACAATACTTGATAATGTAATAACTTCAAGGTGTGTCTTGAAGTCCTTATAAATAAATTATTAAAACTACTTGTGTTTTTTTGTAGATTAGACATGTGACCGTAAGGTAATAAACATTTCATCTTATTTGGACTGGAATAAAATTATAACACTATTAGCAACAAGATTAAAACTAAAAATTCCAATAGTTAAAAATTGGTCAAATTGTGGAGTGATCTGTATCAGACTTCACAGAAATTAAGATAACATAGAGCAATGTTTTCCTTGACAGTTACGTTCGATAAAATAATTTTTAAAACTGCCAGAATAAATAAAACAATTTATTCTATGTACCCTATAATCAAGTTACACTTATGATACACTATATGAAAAAGATCACAGCCAATTTGCTCACATTATTCATTATGCAGTTAATAATTGCATTACAATGCTACTGGTAATACAATTTGTAATTACATACTAAATAATATTGATTGCCCAGGTCTCACCACATGGAGGTTGCTGCGTATGGAGACCCACCCTAATCACTTCCTAGCCACCCTCCATAATTCTACAGAATTATTTACCTATGCTTTCCTAACATATAACTACAAAACAATTGTGCTTAAATTATTGTTTGAGAAACCAACAACGATGAGAATTTTTAGAAGAATCTGCTGAGAAAAAGCTAACCATAATATAGGACGATTCAAAATAGAATACCATATTTTGCAGGAATTAAATATAAATGTGCAATTACACATAAAACTTACTTAAATACCAATTATTCTTACTTATACAAGCGCTTGTATGTAATAACAATACCCTTCGTATATAAAAACCAGCAAAAAGAACAACTACACAGAAGTAAAATATGACAGTTTAAATGTAGTTAAAGTAATAAATGACGGAAATTACAAATCGTGCTCGAAACTATTACACAGAAAGTATGAAAGAGAATAACTAAGCATTCAAGCGGATTGTTTAAATAAAGCCCTAAATCGACTCAAACTACATAAGAATGTAAAAGAAATTATAGACACTGATTATCAGTAAAAACAAGAGGGATGAGTGTGTATGAATTAGATATGAAAGACAGAGAGAAAGAGAGAAGAGAGAAGTGGTGAAGGAGAAGAAAGAATGAGCTAAGAGGGGAGAATGTGTGTGAAAGGAGATATTTGGTGAGAGCGAGTGCGAATAGAGTCAAGCGTGATGCACAAAGGAACTTTATCGATATTTTTCTATTAATGAAACACCATGTTATATAAAAATTTAATGGAAATGTTGCAATACCACATACGAAACTTACTTACATAAACTTACATACTAAATTCTTAAATATTAATTATTCCTATCTAAACGAACGTCACTAACTTAATAATAATAACCTTCCTACATAATTAACATAATTAAACGCTGCAGTGTTCTGTTCTCTTATGAACTAACTGCCTGTATAGCCCTGTACAAGAATCTACCAAATCATAAATTTAATTCATTTGCATTCTGCCTATAGCCTTGTATCTAGAAAAATACAAGGAAATATCAAATGCATTTCCTTTTCGTTGTGATCGTTGATACCATGATGCTTTTCCTGAAACACAAATTCAAAAATATTAAATTAATGCTATAAGTGATAGCTTTTCAAAAACTTTTGGTACTCCTTTAGTTCTTCTAATGGATTTTTTATTTTTCATTACTGTAAACGTATACAGTTTCATTAGGAGTGTGCAAATACATTCTGTAACAAAAACTTGTTTAACGGATTAATTTACATACAGACAAGAATTTGATAATGCTGTAAAGAATATATATTAGTGGACATATAAAATAATAATGCATTGTTCGTCGGGATATTTGCTATCCCTCACAGTAAAATTGAAACCAGAACAAATAAAAGTGTCAAATTCCTCCTCTTGTATAAAAATGAATATTATAGTATATGAATATTTGGAAAACTGAAACACATCTTTCAACGGATATTACTCTACGTTTTAGCTGTATTTTCAGTAACAAACATTCGATTTGCAATATGAGACAATTACAACAAAATCAATTGACAAGAACATCAATTTCGTGGTAGCTCTGAGGCAGCTCCGGCGGATCTGAAACAAAATCGACATCCATTATTAGACAATGACAATAAAACCGCGAATGGAAAATCAAGAAAAGATTTTCCTGAGAACAGTCACGGGGCCGGGAGGGAAGGGGGGGGGCACTCCCTTATTTGTGACGTGACTTTAAATATTAAATATGAAATACAAATCACGAATGGTGTTTCATTATTCGCAACACTAATTTATTAAATATGAAATCAAAATATTCTTAGTGAAAATCGCGAATGGTGTTTCATTGTCCGCAACACTGATTTATTACATTCAAAATCAAAATATTCTCAGTAAAAATCGCGGATGGTGTTTCATTGTCCACAACACTAATTTCAATTGCAATTAATTCGCAACATCAATTCGAACCGCAAATTACCAGGGCATCATTGGGCGAGGGGCACGAGTGATACACGTGTACACATAGGTACATGCCAGTGTACCGTGCCAGTCAGCATACATACGAACTACATACTAACTACATAACTACTGACGAGTACAGTGACAAAATAGTAATAGTAATGACTTTCCATCCTCGGATGGATATATCCGAAGATGGAAAGCCATTCGTTGCAGTCCACTCTTGAGACAATTTGTCTAGGACCTCTTCGGCTTACAGCCTCTTCTTTCTTCGAGCGGCATTGCCCGATCTGAAACCCTACGTTTCGCGAAAACCACGCGCAACACGCGTGCGACCGTGCAAACGATTCTGAAAACCGTTGGTCGTGCAATGCACGCGTGAAAAGGAATTTCGAGCGTAACGTTCGTTTCGAGGCCCTAATCGACGCGACCGCGTCCGCGAACAATTAAAACGGAGAAATCCGGAGAATAGAAAGCAACGCCAGATGCAAACGACATTCTTCGTTTGCACTGGCTTCGCCATCAATCCTTCGAATTGTCCTACAGGTGCAGGTACGTCACGCGAAAACGCGCCTACCCGAATTGAGAATGTGACGGACCTACCCTGGCCCTACCTAACCGTTCTTAGCACACATACCAGAAGGAAAGTTACCTAACCTACCTAGCCCTATATTTAAAAAATGGCAAAACACATTCTCTCAAACACAACCACTCCACGGTTCTCATTCATATCGCCCGGGTGCGATGAGCCTAACCTAGGGAGGCGTCCCCGGGACGCCTCCGACACCCGAGCTTATCAAACACATGCACACTCTAAGGGTACGTACCAAGTTCCTGAAATTGTCTGACAATGGCTGGCGACCATTGCGTATATGTACTCGCAATGAGCATACGAATTTATTGCGTAGCTCTTTAAGGAGAAAAACGCGTTGATAAAATAATTATATATTGCATACGGTCGTTCTAGAAGCCATTGACTTTATAGGATATATACCATTGTTATTTTACATAAAAGAAATATGTATGTATGCAGCCATGTGAAAAATTGTCACGTGAATGTAATAGCCAAAGTTAACTTAATATAGATACTGTCATTGAGAATATGACGTTACAGGGTGTTGTTTAAACCATAGTCTCTTTGATATATTTTTGCAAACCGACGCAATTCCACAGCCTAACCACACACACACATGTGGAAATTACGTCGTGCACGATACGCCAGCGCATTGTCAGACACTAATATATATTATTATTGTTAATCTTACGGACTAAAAAGTCATCGTGCCCATTGCCTTCGCTCGAGCAAGTAGCACCTGGGCACTTGAACGAGTTTGGGCAACGAACACGGAAAGATTAAGCTGAAAATCCTGAACTAGAAAGAGTGATTAGTAAATATTCTTTCTAACGAGCTACTATCTCTTTGTTCTTTCTCATTTCGTATTACCATTCAAATAACTCGATTGCTTATTCTTTGAAAAATTATCAGAAAAAATATAATATATGCGTCAGCATTGAGAAATTGTATTATTAAAGAAAATTACTTTAATAAAAGTTACATTTATCAAAAGAAAAGACTCTAAGATAAATTATTTATTGATATTTATTAAATTATTGATTAAAATATGTAACTAATTAAATGTTCAATCACCCTAGGGTGATTCCGTCGTCAAAGTGAATTTATTATTATTTGGAAACAGTGCGTTAAGCTTGTCACTTTGACTTCGGAATCTGCCCGTCGCGAAATGTCTTCTTGTGCACAAAATATTGCATCATACTTAACGCGAAAGGACAAAATTCAATACCGAAAACGTATAATACTTTAAATATCAAATTATTTTCAACGTAAAAATAGTTAAACGTGTACATAATGGTCAAACATTCAATAAAATATATTGACATACGAATTTATACATCTACTGTATTACATGTGTATTGCTATACACGTATTAATTTTGCAAGTATTTAACAAATATTCTCAACGGTAAATATTGGTATGAACAATCATTTATCGTATTAAAAAACGCGATGCACAAGAAGACCCTATTATCTAACTAAGAAATGAAACAAGAAGTGTTATTGTTCTTGGGTATACGGTAAATATACCCAAGGTCACTGTACTCGTCAAAAAAACCAAGTATACAACCAGTCACCCGTGTCGTTTCGGACCTTTCGTCCTACGACATGTTTGAGGACTAGAGGAATAAATAAACATGCGACTCACCGACCGTAGAGCTGCGATCGAGTGGTATTTACTTAGCGACGAATTTGCGATGTTACTGTTGCCCAACGAAGCTCATCAGCGAAGTCATCAAACGAAGTCATCGAGGAAGTCGTCGAAGAAATCGTCGAAGATGTCATAGAAGAAATTCAGCTGGGCTCATATATGCAGTTATGAGAATTCTGTAAAGAAACAGAGAAGATTACAATTTTTTTTCCAATTCTGGAGATATTAGTTTCAATGTAAATTTGTTTCGGAGTGTATGCAGAATACAGTACGAATATACTTACATTAATCGCTTGTGAATCAACGCCCAATACTCCTCTTCAGTGATGCACTGACTCTAATACCGGTGACGAGTGATATTTATTTCGGTAAGACAAATTTTTTTAAATATCACAGTTTTCCAAGAGATAACAAATTAAATGAACGCGACCGAATATCGTAATCGGCGAACAAGTGATTCTACTCTCGCGAATCAAAAAGCAAAGAGAGCCGCGATGCTCTGGAACGAAATTCTAATACGTAATAAACACTGACTCTATTTCGCGTGTCCCTAAGATTCAAACGAAACTCTACACGATGCCGCTGAGCATCGAAAAACTTTAAAAAAACAAGCTAGACGTATCAAACACTGTCTCAACGACCGCGTTGCGCTCGGTCATTATATTCTCTGGAAAGGGAAAGAGACAGATAAACAACATTCGAAGTAAGCGGTGACCTCCAGCCTGTTGCCATCCTATTTTTGTTCCGTCTCGAATGTTCGTCGCTAGAATACCGCTTTTTCCAAGAACCCATAATATACGTTGTTAGATAGATACATACGTCTTGTAGAACGTACAAGGCGACAATCGTAAAAATAAAATATTCACAAGAAATGGGATGAATGCGCAAGGCATTCAATTATTTTATTAATGTCTGACGACGCCATTTTGAGACGTGGCATAATCGAAGACAAAACCGTTAAAAAACGAAATCGATAGAAAGTTCGATGAAATCATTTCTTGTTTAATCTTAACACCGCACAATTATTATATTACGTATCGTATTCCCGACAAACGACAAAATTATGTAAACATGTGTATATGTAGTTATAATAAATTGGATTTTACCGATCCTGCATTTGAAATTCGTTTGAATTGAACGGCATGCGTCATGGCGTCCATTTCGCGCCGAAGGCACGCGTCCTCTCCTTTCAAATGGAAATCGGCAACTGTAACAAAAATGAGAGACATATTTAAAACAAGTGTATAAAGGAAATATATTTCTATTGCAATCGGGGAACAATTAAAGCCGGAATTCATTAAAAAAAAAGGGGCATCGACACGATTGGCGTCGGTTGGAGATCGAAGAAAAAGCGCAAATGTGATTCAATTTTTCTCGCGATACTGATTGAATTTATAATCAAAAGTATGATAATATTGAACAAAGGTGCCGATAGAGTAAATTAGAAGCAATTTGGAACAATTAGATAACAATACGCACCTTGTTAATGTCGAAACTGGTCCAAAGAGATCCAGACGGGTCCAGACAAGTCTTGACAGGTTGATTTACAAGGAACGAATGACGACTCGGCGCATGGTGTCCCGCGCAATTAGACATTGAAGTGGGGGGAGGTAATGATAATGGCGGACGGTTCCCTTCGCGCCAAAACGTCCACATATATCCATACATATGCGAGAGTAGTTGAATGTATAAATCCACATATTTAACTCATACTATAAACATTATTATGTCATTTGTCTCGATGTAATTAACATTCATATTTTTACATGTATAAAATTACAAAGAATGGATTTATTGAATTAAAAAGCGCGATGTACATGAAAACCCTCAATCTAAACTTAAAAATATAACACTCAAAGTTACTAATCACGGGTATGATAAATATCGGCGGCCATTATAATTGTCAAAGACAACTAATATACAACCGGTCACCGTTAATTACAAATTAATTATTTGATTAAGAAACGTCTTAAAAACTTTCATCGTTAGAATTGTAACTATTTTCATGTTTAACGAATCGTAAGTACATCGCGATTTTCATACAAATTACGAAACTCAATGCAAAAATCGAAGTTCGTTAGTTATTCATGTTTGCATTTAACACGTTAATATATCATTGCGCAGATTCAACGTGTATTCAAACTCGCATTTAAAACATGTATACAAATGCAATTGCGATGACTTCGTAATGATAGATTTATGAAACATTAATTACATTATGTACATTATTGTACGCAGATGTAAATACTACTGACTAATATTAAGTTACAAATGAAATACAATAATACACGGATCATTCCAATATTTCACTAACATTGCACAACACCACTTTAAGGTTAAAATTTCGTTTTAAATTGTTACATTAACGTCAAAACAGTTTGAATTAATCTTTATTCGCTATATCTTTGTACTAACAGACTATGACATCGAAAGATAACGACAAACAACAATAGAATCAAAGTAATCAAAATATAATGTACGGGTACATATCACCTGTTACTCTCGCTAGTTCGAAGATGTTATCAATAGTTCGAGAATTCCGTTCAAACTGATCGTGAAATGTCATGGAGTCGATAGAGCGACACTAGCGCTATAATTTCAATTGATGATCGGTAACAAAGAAAATTATAAACTTAAAACACATTTATTGAAATAAATGCAATCGTGTTATAATTAAGTAATAACCGAATTCGAACCATTGTGTATAAAATTGTAATTTAATCTAGAGATACAAATCGATATGTATCGATTGGCACTCAATAAAGAATGAAAAGAAGCGCGAAACCGACCAAATTTATTTTGCGATGTCGATTAAAATTATATTCAAAAGTAAATCGATATTAAAGTACGAATAGAAAGTGAACAAGATTAGTAATAATGTTTAGAAGCGATTAAATGTTAACGGATAAAGTACACGCACCTCGATATCCGTAGATCTCGCGAATAATTCGGTATGTGTTCTTCCTTCAATTTCCGTGAAACAAACGACGACCTCTCGACGTAAGTCGTCGAGTTTCCAATTGATCTACGGGTGGGGAAAGGGCCAACCACCTGCTGTAGTTCATATTTCCACAAGAGAGGTTAAACGTCATTGGCCACGTATCGCCTTTTGCTGATTTGAAGTCTGGCTGGACGACACAAGGGCAAAGAGAGGTCGGACCGCCCATCCCCACCTGAGCCGTACGTTCTGAATCTTAGCCACGCACTCTGCCATAGTAGTAGGAATAGATATTAATTGCGTCTCTATCTCAATATGTACATAAATATAAAGTTTGGAAACTATAAATTACTGAGGTTTCGTTTATGCCTATATTTAATGTATAAAACGTCTGTTTTATCTCATAAGAGTTATTTAATATGAAAAAGAATATTATGTAATATTAACAATTTTTCTGTAAGTGGAACAATAAAGATGATTTTAAAATATATCCTTGCTTGCGTCGCGCACTTCCTTTTCAATCAGGCCCACTAAAGGGAAATAGGATCGACCTAGTAGGACCAACTCCACAGTTCGCGAATCGCTTTCTCAATTTTGCCTCATTTTATTCTTGCTCGGTAGAAGTAAATGAGAAATGTTCTTTAATCATTCGTCCCTTAAAATATAAAGTACGTATTACAAAATATAAGTCTAAGAGTAAATGAAACTTGGAAAATTTCATTAGACTCTTAGGATGATTGTATGTGTGAAAATATTTTTAATGGTTCGTTGCTAAAATGTTTCAAATTTCATCTGTGCAAATGAAACTACAAATAAAATGTAAGAAGTTTCATGAGACTAAAGTTTTATGGAACTACAAATGGTATATAGAGATAATATTTCTACGTTCTCTACCTTTACCGACTGCAGTAGTTCGGATCAATGTATTTCCTAAAATCACCGTTCTGAACGAGATCACTCCAAACCGCTAGTGTTGTACAAAATTAGTTTTTTAAATCATGTGATACCAGCTCCCACAAAATGAAACATTTACTCTAAATCTTCTTTGTGTCTTAACATTGTGAAATCCCATTTCCCATGATATCGAAAAATATTGCCGGTAAAGTCGATTTTATATTTCATTTATTTAAAAAAAAAACATGTAGCAATTTATTTCCGACGTTTATTCGATTGAACAGTTCAATTTTTAGTTGTTCATTGCAATAAATTAAATTCCGTAACTCAAATTCTAATGTTCATTCAAAGAGTAACGGATGATAATTTATTTATCATTTTAATGCATATAACCTACACAATGAATTGCATGAATCGTAAAATGAGAATGGAAAAGAGACATTTCAAAAACACTTTATCGTATAAATGAAATTCTAGGGAAACAGGTTGAACTCGCTTAACCTAGTATCAAATGTTGGAAAAACGACCAAGACGGTACATCTTAGGGTAACTAGTGCTGCCACAATACTGCTGTGGCCTTTTAGCCCTATTACCTGTTAGTGTTAAAATGGCGGTTTCAGTAGCATAATTGTTGTTATGCAAATTGGAAAACGCTTCGTTATTGAAAGCTTGGATGTCACGAGTAAAATGTTATTCCGATTTTATAGATTATATTACAACAGCATTGAATCCTCGTTTATAAACCCGTCAAGGCATTATGTAAATATATTCACTCTTTTTTTTATTTCATCTGGTACGTCGTAAACTAAGCTCACATAAATTTTAACCTAGGCAAAAGTTGTGACTAAGCACCGACGAAAAGAATCAAAAATAAATGAAAATGAAGCAAAGAGTACAAAAGAAATGATACCAATAATAAAATGCAAAAGAAAATCTTACAATTTTTACCAGAATCAAAGTTACAGAAAAAACAGTCCTATATTGCTTGCCAGCAAAGGATGGAGTAACAAAAAATCTAGAGGCGATTATTTCTTCATATATCCGCCTGATACGGTACTTTTCATTTGTAATTGTTACTCGTTCTGGAATTTCTCTAATAATCGTGACTTTTCTTCTAGGAGACTAAGGATGAAGCAGACAAAGCAGACGAACAATTTGGTTATGATACATTTCATGATTTTAATTTGGACTCTTCTCTGTGCGAGCACTTGCAAAATTTGAATGTAATAGAGCCTTTAGAAGTTCAGAAATTAGGAATTCCAAAAATTCTGAGAGGCTATAATACAGTATTAGCAGCTGAAACAGGTTGTGGCAAAACATTAACTTATCTTTTGCCTTTAGTACATCAAATTTTAAAATGGAAAAATATTAAACAAAGGGAACAGAACTGTCCACTAGGCTTAATTGTGACTCCCACTAGAGAATTGGCTGTACAAATTGCGGTTTGTAATAATAATTAAATTTGATCTATTTATATATCGTTGTTGTTTGAATAATATTCAAACAACACAATGTTCTTTCTTCAGTTAGAGTTAATAAAATTATCTAAGCATCTCGGTATCCAAACAAAAATGATCACTGGTGGACAAACAAAGGAAAAAATGCTGAATCCTTCAGTTGAACATGTGGATGTCATCGTTGCTAGTTTTGGAGTCATTAGCAAATTAAATACAGTTGGTATTTATGACTTCACCTTTGTGAGATTTGTAGTTTTAGATGAAGCAGATGCCTTATTTCATGAAAAGTTTGAAGAAAAGCTCAAAGTTTTCATGAGAAGATTATCCGTAAGTTAAATACCATTTTTTTAAATAATGGTTCATTAAAAAGTATTCTAGCTTTTGACTTAATCTATGTAGTTTGGGTATTATCAAGAAAACGACAAGGATGGATTTCCTAAAACGGCTCAACTCATTTTAGCTTCTGCTACAGTCCCCACACATACAAAACAAATATTAAATAGCATCATAAGTGTATGACAATTCATTCATTAAACGATATACAATTTCTATCCATAGGAGAATAATACTCCATTGCTTTGTAGGTAGATTCATTGGAATATATAAAAACTGAGAAATTGCACAAAATATTGGTCGAGCAAAAGTTTGTAAGAGTGGGTCCAAGCGATAAACCAACAGAACTTTTGAAATATGTAAAATCCAAAGCATCAAAAAATGAGCATGTAATTGTATTTTGTAACACAAGGAAGACGTCCTATTGGCTCTATATGTTTTTAAACGAATGTGGTGTCAAAACTACAAATTTAAATGGTGCAATGCCAGAATCTGTACGACGAGGAAAGTACGGAGAATTTTTAAATGGTAAAACTAGTGTACTATCATCGACAGATGCAGGCTCTAGAGGTTTAGATACAGTGATGGTCAATCATGTTTTAAATTATGATTTTCCACTGGACACGTTTACATACATTCACAGGTATGTGATTTAAATAATTAGAGGTAGAGACTCTACTTGAAATAAAAATTTGATATGTTTTATACAGATGTGGTAGAACCTTCAGAATAGGTACCACTGGTAAATGTAGAGTGACGAATTTCGTTACCACACCAACAGAAATCTCCCTTGTTCAAAGAATTGAATACGCAGCTAGGAAACTGAAACCTTTGCCCATTATTAATTACAAAAACACATACGAGGAGGACGAGGAGGAGGAAGAGGAAATAGAAGACTCTGAATATGAATATAACGAACAAATAATAGAAGACATGGACAGTGTAAATAATATTCCATACTAATATGTAAATTTTTGTTACGCAATGGAAATAAAAATGTTCAAATAACCATGAGAATTTATCGTTTCTGTAATCTTCACTTTCACTTTCTTTCTATTCACTTTATCCGTTTAACTTGTACGAAGTTACTCGGATGAAAGAAGTCTTTCATGAAGCCTTAGCAATGACCCTCGATATAGGATCAAAGAATCGACCCTATGTCGTTGCCCTTAAGTCTAATTTGATTGCAGAATCAGTTGCTCCAAGTTTATATTTCCTGTTTCATTAATTGATTGCATACGTCTGACAAATGATCGTACAAGGGACATAATTTCGATTGAGCATTCTTGGTTCTTTTAATTTTATAAAGATATTTTCATCATTCCGATCGAACGAAAATAGTAACAGAGATTCGTTTTTTTATGCCCGAATGAGCTTTCACAGCGACGAGTCGCCTTATCGTTCGAATTTCAGAATTCGAAACTGTCGGAGGAAGGAAACCGCGACCCACACGTGCGTGTCCATCCATCCGCCGATCCAATGTTTTCACATGTTCGGCGGCACTCCCACACTGACCACCTACGTATGCCAAATAGAACTACTATGAGCCAGACTGTGCGTCTAGACCAGTTTATTAGCCGCGTTGTGTTTTAGTGAAATTAAATGTGATTACGCACGCAGACATTCGTGTCTCCCTGTAAAGGGTGTGTCAACAATTGTGTCGTCGCACAATGCTCCGGAGGATAATACCGTGTGTGTACGAAAGTATAGATGAAAAATCTTTTCTATAGCGAGCCAAAACGAATAAAACGAGGATCTGAAAGGAATTTTCGCACGACGCGAAAATATAAAACTCCACGTTGGAACCAAATACGTTGTTCGAGTCATGGCGAGGAGGTGATACAATGCGCGTTAAAAGATTATCTCGCGGTCGTTCGTTACATTGTGTACGAAGAAACGAGTAATAAAAAGTGCATTATGTAATATTGAATTTTTTTTCCGGAAGACATTACGAAAAATTGTACGGAAACGCGATGATGAGTAGCAAAGACAATGAAAATAGACTAATTAGCGTGGGTAGTTGCGTGACAAGTAGGACAGGGGCATTTCGGACGTATGTAGATACGCAAGCAATGCGGGAACCCATGCCTCGGGAGAACAAAGATCTTATCTGGGCCAACTCTGACTCGTGCCACACGCGTAGTTTCTGGAGAATGCGCACCCTCGTTTAGACGCTGGACGATAGCTACCTTTGAAATACGACTTTGATTCTATTATCTCGAAAGGAAAACGTGACTGGACACCGTTTCGCTGCCGATGGTGTTTCTTTTATAATAAAATAACACGGTACTCTAATTCGACCTTAATTCCTGTTAAAGATCAGATGCACGTGACCTGTTTACCAAAGAAACATTAATTTATCGAATTACGGTCAAAAGGAATCAGATCAGAACGTGCATCGTAAGAGGGTTAAATTGTGTCAAGTCCGAGTTCCAATGGGTCTTCGAACTATACGATTAACTATTAACATCAATCGTCGAAAGATATATTCGCGCATCGAAGATGGTTGTGCGGTGATATTTCGAGAAAAAAAGAACGCGCCAAAATTGTACAATACGTGCAATTTGTACGATTTCGATTCGCGGAGAAACGCGATAGAAAAACAACGTACTTACATAATGTGCGCCACGCGATCGATTCGACAAGCTCCATGGATCTTGTTCGTCGCGTCTGTAGACAGCTATACGAAAGCACTTTGTGGACCAAGAATACCATTGTCTCGGTCGAGAATAGCAAGGACTTTCTCTTGTTACGAGAATGAAAATTATTCGAGCGTCTAATGCATACACACATATCCGTGGTGCGAAGCTGCTTCCTCTTTAACGCATTGTCGTGCAACAATCGATTATTAAACAACGTATCGATTCGTAATCTCGGACCGTGCGATCGAAATTATGAGAAAGCGGCATTTCGTGGCGCGCTAACCTATTAATACTTGAGCGTGCCCGAGTCACGGATATAGTGTAAACAAAACAATTTCTCGTATTCTTTTCGACCGCCGGCAACGTATCCTCGTGGCGAGCGAGGTTGTAGTATCGAAGGCACGCGCAACGAAGCGCGATGGAGGGGGGATCTCGGTGACCGGCCTACTAGAAGCGAACTCAGTCGTACCGCGGCGCGCAACCTGTTAGCGTCGTTTCCGTTGTGTTCCGTGCCGAGTCCGTTTCGCTTCAACTCTTTCGCACGATTTCTCCATTCAACTGCGTCACAGTAATTCCTTGGCACGCTCTACTCCGTCGTTGGCGTTTCTTGGTCCGCTATGAACCGATAAACCGTAGCTCGAGATCACCGGTAGGAAAAAACGGTTACCGATCGACACGGCAGGTCCGGGTTGACGAACCCTTCGAAGAGGCGGACACTTCGGTTCCGTAAAAATGCAGCGTGCCTTCGGAACGTTCGGTTGACTCGCCACACGCGTACACACCGCCGGTTCTCGCGAATCATAGTCGCCGAGCGATGCCGTGAATATCGAAGCGAAAGAGTAAACGGAGAGCGATCGTATCGTCGACCCGCGTTACGCCTCGAGCGAACGGAAGATCGATCGAGAGAACAGATCTCCGACGTAATCGAAACGAGGCGCACCGTTCGATCGACTGCCAAGGGGAATCGAGTTTCGAAGTTCGCGAGAACGACTCGAGTTCCAGCACGAGGTTAATCGTGTTCTATGAAGTTGCTCGCGATCGGCGGTGCAACGAACGACGGAATACGGGTGCACACGTATCCGGTGAATCGTGAATCGAGACAAGGTGTTGGGACAACGTGTGTAATTGATCGTTCTGTGCGAGGCCGGTGGTGTTCCGCGGTGAAGAATCGAGACACGGGAAGGAAAACACGGAGATCGGGATCGAAGTTGTGCACGGTGTGGATGAGTGGTGTTCTCGGGCGATTTAGTTTATTTTGTGCTGGTAGAGGGAACCGGAAGCCGCTATATTGGAGAGGAAGCGGGAAAGCGGCGTGCCGCTATTTTGTGTACCGCGGCAGAGGCGATCATCGCAGCCAGAAAATGTAAGTTTTTATCACGTTCGTCGCGTTCGTCGCGTTCGTAGCGCAACGAAACGTTTTCGTTCGCTCTCGTACGGATTTATTGTCGTCGTTCGAAAATAGAATCGATAGAATCCCGGTGTTCGTGGAACGATTCGGAACCCTGCTCGCGCGGAAGACGAATTACGATAACAATTTTCACGTCCGATACATTTATGGGAACACGAAAATTTACCGTTGGTGGTCGGTAACGCCGTATGCGCGATGTCTCTGAATATCGTAACAAGTCGAAATTGTTTGTTATTGAACGAATCGCGAGTACGGTTGGCGCCAGAATCCAGAGCGCTTTCGTAATAACGTTGCTCAAAATATTATTTCGGACGTCGTTGAAAACACGTCCTAGAAATCGTAAGACGAACGGCTCGCACGACGCGAGTTCTCGCGTCGCAGTAATAGCCCAACCGTGTCGCTACACGAGTCGAAAACTATCCCAATAAGTCGGCTTAACGTCGTCGAATTACCGATAGGTGAAGGTCGCTAGTGTCCATTGGACGCCGTTACCGTAACACAGTAGGTAATTCGTGCCGCTGCAACATTCTCGATATACCGACTTCCTAGTAATCGACTCGCAATAGCCATCTGCGAATCGTACACATCTATTGCCCACCCGATGAACCCACAGCACCGTGTAAGACGTTAAAAGCGAGATTACTCTACATCTTTCCGTGTTTCGCATCCGAGCTGGTATTTACGAGATTTAAATTGCAAATTCGACGGTTTTCGACTGTATCAACGGTTCGTCGATGGATCGTTAAACCCACACGTCGTCCTTCCTTCCTCCACGCGAGGGACGGACGATCGGATAAAGACGCGATTCGTTCGTACGGAGTCCTTTTCTTTTTTCTTCGTATTTCGTAATCGCGCGGAACGAGATTAAACCGGGCTCGTTTAACTCATCGAGGTACAGTTACCGAACCCGTGAAACGATACGAGCTAACTCAAGCTACGAAAATAGTTTAATTAGATATTTAATCGCAAGATGGAACGTCAACGGTCTCCCCGTGCGAATTTCTACAGAGTTATTGTAATTTTTCACGGTGGCTCGAAAATATCCGCGCGTATCGAGATATTGAAAAATGTGGGACGTCTTCTTAACCCACTATGCCCAAAAAGAGTTACGGTCCCCTCGGGGCCTATCCCTCCCCCGACACGCGTTGTTTTCACGGTTCGCGTCGACCGTACGAGCCAGACTCTTCGCGACTGACCTTTTCGCGAGCATCGTTCGCGATCGAGGAGAGCCTTTTCATCCTTTACCGGGTCTCTGAATCGTGCGGCGTCGGGCTATCTCCACGGGCTCCTTTTACACGCCGCCACCACCACCACCATCACCACCCAGCCGAGCCGTACTTTTAAAGCGGAATCTTAAAGCGGCAATTTGCACATAATTCATCTTTAATACCGTCAAATCCAGCCGATAATTTCTCGCGTTACGCTCGTTTAACTCTTTGGGGTACGGTTGGTTAAGAGACGTCCCACCTTTTTATTACCCCGGTATGCACGGTGGGATATTTTTCAACCGTGAAGAATTAAAATAACTCCGTGCAAATTGCACGCCGGGATCGTTGATACTCCATCTCGTAATTGAATATCTAATTAACCTATTTTTTCCATTTTATTTATTTTCCATCGTTTCACGCGTTTAACAACGGTGCCTCGAGGAATTAATCACCGTACACGTGTAACTCGACGAGCACGCGTTACTCGACCGGCGTCGAAAATTCAACGAACTCGCCGCGGTGTCGTGATTCTCTCCCAGAAGGATAAACTAGAAATTCGCAATTACGTTCGGACGTAATTTTCGATAAGTGGTCGCGTGGGTCGCGCGTTCCTGCCACCCACGTGATCCTCCAACTAACGAACCGTCCGAACCCTCTTCGTCCCCCCGTCGACGACCCATCGCGACTATAATTTCGTGAGAATTTTATCCGTCGGTTGGTGCACGCGTTCTTCCTCCTCCGTATTCGTATCGAGAGAATTCCTGAATCACCCGCTACTCCCACCGACGTTGTTTCTGTTTACTCGGCGCGGAAAGTCTACGACAATATTTCGACGATCCTCCAGATGCACTTACGCGGTTCTCCGAATTATGAAAATTAATTTCTTATCGTATATTCGTTGTTAATAGTTTCAATTTATCTTTTGTATTATTAATGTCCCGTTATCTCGCGATAAGAATTTCTAGGAACACGCGAATGAAGCGGTACGGTCGTCGAACGAAATTTTCCACGCGAAACGAAAAATCAATTGCGCGCAGTAGCTTCGTCGTTCGACCGTGAACAGAGTACCCCGAAAAATTGTATCGAAAAAAAAAAAAAAAAAAACAAATTGACTCTTTACGCGCCCGCGAACTCTCGTACCGAGACGGTACGAGCGAATTGGGGAAGATTTCCTCGCGGTGCGCCGCGCGAATAGTTTGTTTGTTTTTTTTTCGTTCATCGCGGCGTTCAATTTTCGATAGAGAATCGGCGTTGCAACGTACGACGCGCAATCGTGCTTTCGTGGAAACGATAAAAATGATACGTCGTGGAGATTAGACGGTTGAACGTATCCGACGTTCGCTGCACCCGCGACGCTACTTCCTGTGGCTATCTGACGGCGGCGTACGCGTCCTGCGAGTTTTTCGAGAAAAAAAAAAGAAAAGAAAAGGGCAGGCCACTCCCGTTGGAGAGAAGCGTCGTGGAATTCGTGTATCCCCGAGTGGCCGTTACAACCGGAGAGAGAGAAGGCCTTTGTGCCTCGCGTACAATGTTATTGTATTCTCGGCACGTATAGGCAATGGGAGTTCGTTATTACGCCTACTTCCGGTGGCCGGATCGTCGCGCGGACTCGCTTCGAGAGCTTTAACGCGCCGCCGCTTGAACGGATCCCCGCGAGTGCGCGCGCACAACTTTTCTCGCGATCGAATCTTTCGACCATCGTTCGCGTCCGTTACCGATAAGGCCCCAACGAGCAACAAACGTCCATACGCAGCTCTTATCTACGCTTTTGTAACGGGATAACCCTCTGCTACTCCGTTAATTGCGGAACGCGGTGCAATACGCGTATTACGGCGAAACAGGTACAACACCGGTTATCGTTACACCTTGACACGAAATAAAGGGAAAAAAAAAGAAAAGGAAAAAAAGAAAAGAAGAAAAATTACCACGGCCCGAAGGAGAACGATAAATATTCCGACAAATTGCCTTTTCCGAACAAGGCTTTCTAACGAAGAACGCGGTTTATCGACCGGCGAATTTATTCCTCGAAACTATCCACGCTCGGAGACTGCTTCGATTTTTCTCTCTTCGGATGGTTTCCGACAGGGAGTGTAAATCGAGTTCTTCGAGTTCTCGTTTAGGTTAGGAACAGTGTTCGAAAACACGAATTGGGAAATTTTCCGATGTTAGATTGATGGTCCAAGCTTCTATCGATACATCCTGTATTTGAATATTTTGTAACAGGGAGGGTAAATCGAGTTCTTCGAGTTCTTCGAGTTCTTCTTTAGGAAGAGAAGTGGTCCATTTGAAAACGTGAATTACAATGTATTTCAATTTTAAATTGTTAGAACAATCTTCCATACTATATTTAAATATTTTGTAACAGGGAATATAAATCGAGTTCTTCGAGTTCTCGTTTAAGGTAGGAAGGTGTTCGAAAATACGAATTGGAAAATGTGCCAATGTTACATTAATGGTCCAAGCTTCTATCGATACATCCTGTATTTGAATATTTTCTAACGCGGAGGGTAAATCGAGTTCTTCGAGTTCTTCTTTGAGTAGAGAAGTGGTCCGTTCGAAAGCGCGAATTACAATGTATTTCAATCTTAAATTGTTGAAACAATCTTCCATACTATATTTAAATATTTTGTAACAGGGAGTGTAAATCGAGTTCTTCGAGTTCTTCTTCGGGAAGAGAAGTGGTCCATTCGAAAGCGCGAATTACAATGTATTTCTATTTCAAATTGTTGGAACAATCTTCCATACTATATTCGTATATTTTCCAACACGGAGCGCAAATCGAGTTCTCCGAATTGGAGAGGTGTCTACTTGAAAACACGAGTCGTGAGATATTTTTTTTATTAAATTGCTGGAACGTTTCCAGCCTCTGGTCGATACTTTGTGGCCGGGCGATTAATCACGCTACTCGCGAGCTTTGGAAACATTTTCGTGGCCCGAACGAGGGATGGTGAAAGTATAGGGGGAATCGGTGCGGTATCGTTCGTAAGCCGCGACTCGATACTCGAAAATACCGTAGAAGAACGCCAGCCCCGGCTGGAATTTTAGAACAGCTGCAGGCGCATACCTAAGCGATACCCGACCAGCCCCGGGTCTACAGAAAGACCGCTCGTAAACTCGAGCAGGATTCGCTCGACTCCGTTCGACTCGGATCGGTTCGGATCGGCTCGCTCGGCGTGCGCTACGAACACGTCGGAAATAAAGTTTGCCGCTCGTCACATTTTACTTACCCGAGTACCATCTGTGTCCATCGTTTCCACGTCGCTGTAGGTGGTCGAGGAAACATCCTCCGGCTTTCGATTCGTCGAGAAACCACGCTTTCTTCGACCCTGGTCCCTCGGGTCTTTCTCGACCCGTCGCATCGTACCGCTTTTCTACGATCAAAGGTACAATTAAAGTTCACTCTCTTCCGATAACAATCGCAGAACTGTACAACAGGCTTACACAATAGCAATTTATAACGAATGCAACTAAATTCGATCGATTTATTTACGCGATAACGGTATCCGGATACATCGTGCGCTTCTTTCGATCGAACTCGAAAGAATCGTACTTATTTTTCCACGATCGAGGTTAAATCTCCTCCGACGATAATAATGATTGCCCAATAATGATAATTTATCGTGTCGTAAAGTTCGAAACACGAGGTTACGTTCGGTTTTGCATTCGGAGACTTTGGCTTTACGGTCGAACGTAAATATCGCACGGATTATTTTCGTAACGCGTGTCTACGCGAGCTTTTCCGTTTATCGTTGGCGCGTATCGGTAGTTTCTTTGCAACTTTTATCGCGATCGGTGCATAATTCGTTTAATCGAGGCTGGAGTATCGATAAAGCATCGGATAACGTTGTACGAATTCCACGTACGGCACGAGAGCTTTCTCGTGGACGTGTGGCCGGTCGTTGTAACAATCGTGCACGCAAGCTGTGCCCACGCGCGATTTTAACACGTTGAAACTCGACGATACGTCTGCCCGCGGACGTTGCTCGAACGCCTAATGTTTATTGGTCGGCGTAATACGAGCAGCTTTCAAAATATTTGATCCTCTCGGTCGAGCGATAAAGCCGTTCGGACGGTGTAATTTGTAGACGGAAAAAGGGATCGACCATATGGTCGTATGGACCGGCAACTCGAACCCGAAACCTTTCGTTTAACGAACAACCAAACGATCCAGTTGCCCGGGTGTCGATTCACCGATTTTTTCACCCAGATTCTGATATCGTAACGGGCCGTCACAGTGTTAATTGGACACTCGGGCCAAGTAGCCTAATTACCTTGTCCAGTCGCGAGGATACACCCTTCGCCCAACGGTATCTATAATTTATTACCACTGTTAACGAGACAGATACAACTGTTACAAGACACGAACACGAAGTGAACTGTACACACAAACGACCAAAAATGAATAACATCGACGAGCAAACTTTGAGAATTTTCTCATTTTTCAACGTTAAGATCACCCGTTTCTTTCGTGGAAGCTGACGTTTGTAAAAAAAAGCGCAATCTCGAACACTCTAGAAGAAACGATTTAAGGAATATTTCCCCGAAAATGACCCACCGTGGAAACATTCTAAGCTGTTTGTCGCGTGTAAACTGGTACGATCGCTCATTGAAATTGGAATTTTTTGTTCCCAAGTGTACCGATCCACGATCCGCGATTCGAGCCGGTGAACAGCGTCGCGACGTCGAACGCCGCCACCGTTACCAGGCCACGGTTCTTTCCCGGCGTAGGGTTCGTGGACGCGTACGCGTGTTCGGGGAAAGGAGAACGACCGAGACCCCTCGGTTGTCGCGAGATGAATTCGTCTGGGGTCTCCTCCGCTCGTCCTCGAACCCTCTCGACCCTCTTTACCTCCGGTGCTCGTCCGCGCGACGCGAGTTCCGTTTAACGCGATGCCACGCATATTAAAAAAGCTCCGCTCGGCCATCGACGCCGTGAACAACGCGTAGCCGAGGAATCTGAAATACCAGCCCGTTGGAGAACCATCGAGGAAACGCCTCTCGACAACCGTTTCAAAAGTCTCGAACACCGAGGGGAACAACGCGCGCGGCCAATGCCGCGGATAGACTCCGAGATTTCGAGCCAAGCTCGGATCGAGCTCCCTTTCACCGTACCGTACGAAAATATCCTACTTCTCGAGCAAATTCGAGTTCCCCCGAAATTCCAAAAATTGCGAATTTGGCGCACGAAACGGTCCATCGACGAATTTTCACGGGTTTCTCCTCGTTTCGATCGAGGCACAGCAGTTTTTTCTATATGTATTCTTCATAGGGTGTTGTAAATGGAATTTTTTTTCTTTTATGTAACAATCATTCTAAGAACATACTCTTGAATGTATCTTAGGTATCGAAATGAAACGTACACGCGAAAAGATTCCTACTTGCCAACTTCGTGCGAGAGAGAGTCCGAGTCAAGTTCGCACGGAATGAATTCCCAAAGACTCCGTTTCGGACCGCCCCCTTTTCAAGAGTCGAATAATCTAAAATTCTTCGCTGGATTAAATTCAACGGATTCCTCGTTACCAAGGTTTCTCGAGCTAACAAGATCCACGTCCGGATCGTTGGAACGGAAATATTCTCGATCGTGTTGGTTTTTTTTTTTTAAATTGTCCACCGTCCTCGATCGTTGCCCGATCCGATGCATCTGGTGCACTTGTTTGCGCGTAACTCGCTCGGGCGAATCCCCCGCCGGTACAATTACACGACGCTCTAATTACCCTGGTCATCGTCGTTGTCGTCGTCGTCGTCGTTGTCGACGTCGTTGTCAACGGCGGCTTAAAGCGTCGCCTTCGAGTCGCTGAAAGTAATTACCGCAACTGTGGCGCTTCCGATAGGATTATTCGATTATTCTGGCCGGAGGGAGCGATCGATCGAGCGATCGCGATTCGAAAACAAGGAAATCGTATTCGGTGACGTAGGTTATCTGTCGTTGCGTTTGTTTGCTCGGCGATTAACGATGGAAAGGAAAGAGGGAAAAATGAACACACGCGTACACACACATAATGTGCGTGTACGCGCAATGTTGCGTTTTGGTGCGCCGATCGTAGAGGGAAAGGTGGTTTCTGGCAAGCGCGACAATACCGATCGACTAGACCGTTTCCTGGCGACGATAACCCTTCCCTCTGCCGGGATCGAATTATCGGTACCGGAGCGTCGGCTCGGCAGGATACAGGTTCTTTAAATGCAACCAAAGGCAATTAATTAGGGCCGGATGCGTTGATCGACCTCTGGGTAAGTTCGTCAGGGTTCGAGCGTTGGGGCTTGGCCCTTTCGTTGGTAGTTTCGAGTGTGTCCCTCTCCCGGTTAGCGGTTGTACGGTTCGTCGAAAGCGAAACGGAACACGCGTGCCCGATTCGCTCGAGTTTGTCGCCATCGACGAATTCTCCTTCGGCCTGAAAAACGAACGACCCGACGTAATTGTTCACCAGGGTAAGAAACCGAGTCCACGCCTTTCTCGTGCCCGCGGCTTTATAAATAAGCCTTTTTTTTTCTCTCCTTTTTTCGCAACCCTTCGCGTTTCGACCCGTTTCGTACGTGGAATAAAAGTATAACCTAGATAAATAAATATTAAAATAGAACGAGGTGACGCATCACGGTTGGGAACTTGGATGGATTCTCGTGCGCTCAGTCCACCGCGATTCGATTACGGTGGATCGACGATCGTTTGCGTACATTCGTGTACGTATTTCTTTGGTTTTGATTCGCGTTCGATTCTTCGAGGCCAGTGTCTCGCGCGTGGACATTCTCGCGATGGTATCTTTCGATTTTTATTGCTTTTGCGCAGTTAAATATAGCCGATCTGTGTTCCGGTGGATGTCTACTAGATCTCGGCGCACCTAATCGAGAATCGAAGGACTTTGAGAATATTTTTCTATTCGATGGTTCTTTTAAAAATTTAAGTAATCCATGTGGAGATCTACCAGACCCTTGCGTGTCTATTCAAAAGTTAAAAACGTTCGTTGACTCGGTCTCGAGTTTACAAAATATTCTTCCAGTCGATGGTACTTTTTTAATTCGCGCAATCGAGAACAGAAACGGAGGATTATTTTTGATCCCATTGGCACGATGGTCGAGTTATCCATTTTCTTCTGTGTTCTATTTAAAGTTAAAGACACTAGTTGACTCCGTTCCGAGTTTACAGAATATTCTTCCAGTCGATGGTACTTCTTTTAATTCGCGCGATAAATTATCAGCGCGATCGAGAACAAAAACGGAGTATTTTTGATCCCATTGGCACGATGGTCGAGTTATCCATTTTCTTCGTAGCGGGATTGCGCATCGGCAGACCGCAGTAGGTGGCATACCGCGTTCTGTGCTCTTTGCCGTTGCATTGTTTATGCGTGAATGGGCTGTACACAAAGGGCGCGCAATACGAGCCCGCGTTCTCCCGTATATCTCACCTAGGAAGAAGACAACGAGTCGCGAAGAATGCGTCGATGTATCGCAGATGGTAGGGTGAAAAACGCTGTGGGGTGCGTATTATAATCCGGAGGGTAGATTTCGAGACGCGGCTTTCGCATTTACGAGAAAGGAATCCGCGATCGGGGGACGAACTGAAATTGAAAGAAACCTTTCTTTTTTTTTCTTTTTTTCTTTCTCTCTCCACAAACGAGAAACCGTCTACGGAGGAAAATAATTTGAAAAAGTTCACAACGTTGAAAACTTTGGCGCGAAAAGTACCACGAACGTATCGAAACTCGTGTTTCAAACTTTCTCGTACAACGAGAGAGAACGTTTCGATCGTATCCAATTATCATAGCTACAATTATAAACAACAGTCGTGGAAAATTTCTTCGCATTGTCACGTACGTGTGAGACGTCCCAGTCGTTGTTCTTCGAAAATTAATTTCCCACGGGGGACATTATGCAAATAATTTTTCCACCCTCGGTACCGAACACCATTCGCGGAGTATCTTTCTATTCTATAATTCGCTCGTGAGATGCGCTCACTTCGAAAATTAATTTCCTACGGGTGACATCGTACGTTACCAATAATCGTTCCACACTCGGTACCAAAAACCATTCGCGGAGTATTTTTCTATTATATAATTCGCTCGGGAGATGCTCTCACTTCGAAAATTAATTTCCTACGAGTGACATCGTAAGTTACGAATAATCGTTCCACACTCGATACCGACAAACCGTTCGCGTAACATTTGTTTCTATCGCCATTCGCTCGCGAGATACTTTAGTCGAGATAACACAACACCCTTTCACCGAAAAAGGATTTTTCCTCGAGAGAGTCAAGGATTCCTCAAGGCCGTTGGAGCGTGCACTCACCGAACGGAGCCTGCGCGTATTCCATCGCCCGGATGGAAATGGTAGGTAGAATGTCCCTAGGTTTGTCTGTTCGGTTGCATACCCTGCGACAACGGGATTACCGTGTGTACCCGATTACGTTGACTCTGTCCTAGCCGGCTCGAACGTGTCTCGTTGGTAAGAATCGGCGAATATACTGTTACGGCGCAGCGTGTGGGCTAACTGTAAAAACATCATCCACCGTGGATGCGCGACGTTCAACCGCGAGTAAAGTTATCAACGGCGCGAACGTCACATGGCGTACGAGACCTCTTGCCGGGAACGTTCCCGCACCGTGAAAGATTCCACGGGACCATAAGTCGCGTGCACGCGCGACTAATTCCGAAGCCTCGGCGCGAAATCCGATCGACCGGTTTCGCGGGACGCGAACCACGGCTACAAATAGCGACAGATCGCCCGAAACACGGTCAAAGATCGAACGATCGACTTCTCGACACGCTTGAACCCGATTGTTCGGAAAACCGTGCGCGCAAACACGCGACAGATGTAGAAACACGGAGATCTTCAAAGCTCGAACGATCGACTTCTCGATACGCTTGAACCCGATTGTTCGGAAAACCGTGCGTGCAAACTCGCGACAGATCTCCCGAAACACGATCAAAGCTCGAACGATCGACTTCTCGATACGCTTGAACCCGATTATTCGGAAAACCGTGCACGCAAAAGCGAGCGAAAATTTGCACCGTACAAACGAGAAAGATTCTATCGACGATGAATCTGCTCACAAGAGATTTAAATTATAATTTTTCACTCTGCGAACAACGGGACGAAAAGTTATTTATTTATCATCGGTGGGTCTTCCGCGATAGAAATTTCTGCCTATCGTTCGATCGCTCGTCGAAGATCCTGTAAGTCGATAACGTTTTCGACGGTCACCGTCGTAATTAGTCGCGCCGATGTTTTCTACCGGGTGGGTAATGAAAATTTCTTCGATGGTCGTTTCTCGGGGCCGATCGAAGGAACGCTAGGACTCTTCGCGTGTAAATTACCTGCGATCGTACGACCCAACGAAACGAGGGAACGGATGCTCGTTCGTGATCGTTCTCGAAGGTTTTCCCAGGCGGTAGGTAGTTGTCGTCGCGATGACCGCGGTTCGATGGGAATCGTTTTGGTTATAGAGAATGGTCGCGCGGCGTGCAAATGGGCGTGAATCGCGTTTCTACGAACGAAGAAATTTCAATGAAAGAGTGGGAGGTAATTTTCCCGGTATCCTCAGGAAGAGAAAGGGTCTGGCGAACGGGAGGAGCGCGACGTCGAGTCGCCGAGACATCTGTTCGTTATTTGCGAGTCTTTCAACGGGGGATCTTTCTTCGTCTTTCGTAAATGGTCGTGTTTCGCGATCGTTTCCAGGGACGGTTCGGTCGCGTTTCTCGCTCGTTACGAAAGTAACAGTGGAAACGCGTTCGACTTGCGCTTTTACGGTGCCGCGTGCCACCGAACGAAATCTCCATTTGGCGGTTCAATGGACGAGGCTATCGGAAAATTGGGGTAGACGTCTAGACGTGGTCGAAACGTGGTCAAAGCATTGACAAGGTATTGTCCACGTATAGTCGAAACATAGTCAAAATGTAGTCAAGGCATTGACAAAGCGTAGTCTAGACATTGTCAAAACATGGTCACAGCAATGACAAGGCATAGTTTAGATATAGTCAAAATATAGTCAAAGCATTGACAAGGCATAGTCTAGACATGGTTAAAGCATCAAGGCATAGACATAGTCAAAATATCGTCAAGGCATAGTCCAAACGTAGCAAAGTGTCATTGGGGCATAGTCTAGACAATGTCAAAGCATCGTCAAGGCATAGTCTAGACACAGTCGAAGCATCGTCAAGATATATTCCACACATAGCAAAATGTCGTTAAAGTCCAGTCGTAGCAAAGCACAGTCGAGGCATAGTCAATGCATACTCCAGGAATAGTCTAGACACACTCAAAGCATCGTCAATGCATAGTCTAGACACGGTCGAAGCATCGTCAAGATACATTCCACACGTAGCAAAGCGTCGTCAAAGTCTAGTCGCAGCGGAGCATAGTCGAGGCATAGTCGAAACACAGGCATAGTCATCAAGACACACTAGAGACACGGTCGAGACCCAGCGGGGGCATCATCGAGACATCAAGACATCGTCGAGGCACGGTCGACGCCTAGACGAAGCAACGTCGAGCGTGTACACGCGTTCCCATATATCCCCGCGTTTCTTGCAAGCTCACTTTCCGTCGCTGGACAGTTTAGTCGTGCCGATAAAAAGCCATGGGCCCGTATAGGAGCCCGCATACCTGCTCGACCGCTCCTCGACTAAACTGTCGCCCCGCAAAACCTCGATGGCAAGTTTCTAGCCCACGCGCCCGCGTTTCTTTTCGCGAAACCGCCTCCGAGAGACGTTTATCGCGCGGTCGGTGAGCCGGTCTCTCTCTCTCTCACACACACACACACACACACACTCACTCTGTCTCTCACTCTGTCTCGTACACGTCGAGCGGAACGTCCCGAGTGCAGGTCGCGAACAAGAGAACCGTCCGTATTAGGTCAGTAGCATTCGGGTGTTCGCCCTCCGTGGAAAGGAGAATAATAATAAGAGGAATCCAGCCCTCTCTTTTCTCGTCATCCTCGTTTCTTCTCGGTTGGGTTAGGTTTGCCCCGAGTGACTCTCCGGAATAACGGCATCTCTCGGACCCTCCTCTTCCTCCGCGCTGCCTCGGACTCCTTTCCCCGTACTCGTCCTCGTCCTCGTCGTCGTCGTCGTCGACTTCGTCCGCGCGACTTTGCCTCCGACACTCTCAGCGTTCGCCTTCACCGACAAGATACTCCTCCTCTTTTTCCGTATGCGTTCTCCTGCGATGTGTGTACGCGCGAATACGCGCGCGCGCGCACGGAATCGCCCGTGCACACGCAAACGCGATACGAGTGCCTCCGCGGATGCACTCGAGATTCTGTCGCGTCTTGAGGCAGTCTCGTCTATCATTTTTTTTTTCAATCTACTTATTTTTATTTACACTTCAAATTTTTCGATTTCTCGAACAATTCTTCCGTCTCGTTTAACCATTCGTATCTTACCAGTGCACGGAACTCGTCTACGCTTGTTCCACGTTGATACTTTCGTGACATCGTTCTCGATGTACACTCGATAAATCATTCCTGCATTATTTTTACGCAATTGTTATACATTGTTCGATGTACAAGTGATATCGAAATTATCGTGTACCGTTCTAATGAATTTCGGAAGTTAAAATTCCAAGTTCCTAAAATTCGTGACATTTCTGCCCGTAGAGACTCCACCGGGTAAATTCGAAGGGAAGGTTTAAAGTTAGGAATCTCGACTTAAGATCGAACGCATCCGCGCGGAATACCCATCTACCAGCTACGAAAAAACTTGTCCGTACTACCACAAATGTGTAGGCGCGACTCGACTTCCGATTGATAGAATGCGGTTGGTCGATCGGCGCGTTTGCGGTGGGACGCTTCTTTTTTTTTTCTTTTTTGGGCCTTATGTACCGGGTACGGACGATTCTCACCGGCTGGTGTCCACCGTCGTGCACTTCCTGCGAACTTCCGGTCGGATGTTTCGCGCAGGTACAACGCGATATTAAACAGTCGCACTCCCGAGGGTTTCGATCGCGGTAGAACCGAACGAATGGTCCCTGGTCGTTCGATGACGAAACGAACGACGATGAGTAATCGGCGTAAACGGGTGACGTCACGAGCACGCTCGATGAAACGGTTTCGTTGGTGTCGTAACGTAATCGGTGAGACACATCTATCGGGACAAAGAGAGGAAATTGCGAGGGACAAAAAGGAACGAGCAGAGTGGCTCGTTGATCCGATTATTTATATCGTCGTTGACAATGGTGGAACGTTTTCATCCGAGCGTGGAGATTATTGGGTAAAGCGACTCGCGTACGAATCAAATCGCGTTTTGCACGGAGATTCGTTTACTCGCGCGAGAACGAACGAGCGAGCGAGCGAGCCAGTCCCGACGAGCGATACGCCGCTTCGGGATACACGGGTGCAAAGTCGATTTCAAACGTTCGTGTACTTTCAGAATGTTGCTAATGACGTTTGGCTTACCTCATCTAGGTTTACGAGACCATAATCCTACCGTGGAAAGCAAATGGATGGTATTTAGATTGAATTTTTCTTTTTTTTTCAATCGTTTCTCGTACGCTTCGAGCTTTCCGCGCAAAAACTTTCAGCTCGGGTTTCATTGATAATCTCGGCTCCCCGTGGTTCCTTTTACGGATACAATTACGATAAGTAAATTGAACGAGGTGTTCAAGAAGACGAGGAAGAGAGCCCTTTCTGTGCAGAGTTTACGTATCGTTGATTTCGTAGAATCGAACGCGGGAACTCGGCGTAACGATGATTTAAATACCGTGGGTTTAGGTATAAACGCGATGGTGCTTCCGGAGAAACTAAAGGGGGGGCTCGATTTAATACTAAAAGCAATTACGAATTAAATGTGAAAGTAACGATATACGGGCGCGATGAAACTTTCGCAACTTGTTCACGCATCGAGAATCCCTTTGTAACGTATTTTCCGGTTTCAAGGGTTTCCCGAAACTCCGATTCCGCTTTCCACGGAATTAACCTTATCCGCGTGGCCCGTTTAACGGATACTCGATACTTCTCATCGGTTTTACTCGGGCGAGAGTCACTCTTATCGCGTACCTTCGGATATTTAAAAATTCTCTTCAAACTTCTCGTTCCGCTACGAAACTACTCTCTCGGTCTCTACATTGTCGAATTAAATATTGCCCCATACGTTTAATAAACTTTACTCGAACGAAAGTCACTTTTATCGTGTACTTCCAGATATTCGAGCATTTTCCTGCTCATTCTTTGCACAGAATTACCGTTATCCGCGTGGCTCGTTTAACGAATCCTCGATACTTTTCATCGGTTTTACTCGTGCGAGAGTCACTCTTATCGAGTACCTTCGGATATTTAAAAATTCTCTTCAAACTCTCGTTTCGCTATAAAACTACTCTCTCGGTCTCTGTACTAATTAAATATTGCCCCATACTTTTACTAAACTTTACTCGGTCGAAAGTCACTTTTATCGTGTACTTCCAGATATTCGAGAATTTTCTTGCTCCATTCTTTGCACAGAATTACCGTTATCTTCGTGAACCTCTACACCGTTTTGCGGGAAATTTTCACTGTTATTGTGACCCGTTAAATGCACGATCGTTGCTCGATATTTTCGATAAACTTTTATGTCGCGCGCGGCGCGACAAAGAAAGATTCACGACGAAACCATCGATGTTACCGAGGTTTTACGTCGAGCCGATTCCAATCCTCGTGGGTCTCGATACCGAAGTCGTAGTAACGACGACGACGAAACGACCTGTTTCTTCTCCGCGACCCGCTTGGATTTTCTGGGTCACGGTGCGCTCTTTCTCAACCTTTCCGTATCGGTTCGCTCGCGTTCTCGTGCACGTTCTCGTATCCGCAGGTTACGCGACCGGAGTCTCTCGTCGTACCAGGATTCGATTATATCCACCGGTACCGTCCCACGCTACCCGATAACCAACGTGTTCTATCGATCCTCGCGCGAGCGCGAGCGCGCGATCCAGCTCGAACTTGAGAAAGTTTCGTCGCGCGTCGATCGATCCTTGAACACGATCGAACGGTCAAACGCCCGGAGCTGTGTTTCTATATGCGTCGAGTCGCGATAGACACGACGCGCATTCGAAGTAACCGTTCCGAGTAGGGATGTCGATTCTCGTTGAAAAATATCGGCGAAAGATCGGTATGTCTAGCTCGCTTTGTTTGCGCGTATTGTCAAAGTTTCTTTAAAAGAGAGAATATTATGCGTCTGCTTTTCGAATAGATCAAATTTCGTATCGGAGAATTCGGTTCGTGACGAAAATGGTCGACGAAAGATCGGTATGTTTAACTGGTCTTATTTGAACGTACTGTCAAAGTTTCTTTAAAAGAGAGAAAATGATGTGTCTCCAATTTCGTATTGGAGAATTCGATGCGTGACAAAAATGGTGGACGAAAGATCACTATATTTAATTCGTTTTATTTGAACGTACTGTCAAAGTTTCTTTAAAAGAGAGAAAATTATGTGTCTCCAATTTCGTATTGCAGAATGCAATTCGTGACAAAATTGATCGACGAAAGATCGGTACGTTTAATTGTTCTTATTTGCACGTACTGTCAAAGTTTCTTTAAAACAGATAAAATTATACATCTGCTTTTCGAATAGATCAAATTTCATATTAGAGAATTCGATTCGTGAGGAAATTGGTCGACGAAAGATCGATCCACCGTTGCAAAAGTATCGATGCTTTGAAAAATCGGTTCAACATCGGCATCCGTAGTTCCGAGTCGAATGGAATTAGACATTACCCGGGACGAATGGAACCCTCCTTTCCTGTCTGCGAAACGAAAGAGCGAAGCAACCAACGTTGGAAGCCTCGAAAAGGGAAAAACTCTCCTCTCCACTTCACTCCACTCCTCTCCTCTCCTCTCCTCTCCTCTCCTTTCTGGTCTCTCGTTGTTCGTGGCGCATCGACTCCGTGAATAGTCGTGCGTCTCCTTTGTTACAATTCGGCTACTCCTTTCAGTCGAAGCTACACCTGCACGCACCAGACTGCCACGCTCGAAACGGAGTCGCATTGTACTCAGCCGTCTGTGTCGCGTTTTTCACGATATCTCGGCCTCGACATCCGCCGGTCCTCGATTGTAATAATAATAATACGACTTTATTGCACGCACACGATACGCAATAATAGGAATAGAAATGAGAAAATTGAAGGGGTGGGGAGTGGCCGGCGCAACAATAGACTCTAAAAGAAAGAAGGCGATCCAATTTTACAATTAACGCGCATACAGCGCGGAAGGGTACCCGATGTATTTTTTATTTACAACGCAAGTCTCCCGAGAGGTACTTCATCCACTTTTTTTTATTCAATTACCGTTCAGAAATATAGTAGAAAAATTTCACGAGAAAATCTCACTATTGTAAAAGGAAAAATTTATCCATTTTTTTAAAATTTAAACCAGTTTCAATTATCGATCCGCGTGTAAGTATAAAATTCAAGGAGCCGAGTTACCACCTTTTTCTCTACCGTGTTTTCCCACTGCTAACGACCGAGATGCGAACGCGACGTTGAATACCGACAAAAATAAAATTATCGCGGAGAAGGTAGACTCGGTCCGTAGACCGTTTACGGAAATTCTCGCGTCCGTTTCTAAAAAAGAAGAAAAAGAAAAAACCCTAATCAGATTCGGGGTGAGAATCTCGTGGTATTAAGCGAGGCACGTACACGGCGGAGTTTGCGTGGAAGCTTTCACTGTCGGTAGATGGATAAGAGGCAACGGTGTAGACGCGCTCGAGTCACGACGAATCCTCTGATGCAATTGCGCATCTGCACCGAAGCGTACGACTGTCGCCTCGGCGCAAAAGTTACGCTCGTATTAAATGAACCGTTTCCACGGGATCTGGGAGCCACGAATGGGAACGCCGTTTTCGAGCTCGACTCGCGAAACGAGTCCAACGAATTCGTAGGCGGCTGTTCCTCGTTAGCGCGTTAAACGCAACGCCAGTTTTCTATACTTAACGCGTTAAACGCCACGTTGCTCCCTAAAGAAGTTACTACGATTCTCCAAACCACTCACAAGACACGAACTCTAGTACTCGTCAACGATCTGAGTAGCATTATCCTCGTTAATAATATTACCAAGAGTACGAATACTTAAAACTAATATTCGTTTATCGATATTTTATCAATATTAATAAAACATTAATATTTCAACTTTTTACGTTACAATTCTCGACGTTGCTCCCTGGAGAAGTTACGATTTTCCAAAGTACTCACAAGACACGAACTCTAGTACTCGGCAACTATCTAAGTGACATTATCCTCGTTGGTAATATTACCAAGAGTACGAATACTTAAAATTAATATTCGTTTATCGATATTTTATCAATATTAATAAAACATTAATATTTCAACTTTTTACGTTACAATTCTCGACGTTGCTCCCTGGAGAAGTTACGATTCTCCAAAGCACTCACAAGACACGAACTCTAGTACTCGTCGACTTCTAAGTGGCATTATCCTCGTTACTAATATTATCAAGAATACAAATACTTCAAATTAATATTCGTTTATCGATATTTTATCAATATTCATAAAATTATCGAATACTTCAACTTTTTACCTTACAATTCCCGACGCGTTAAACCTCACGTCGGTTTTCTACGTATAACGATGTCTGAGTTTGCTCGAATCGTAAAAAGTTGAAATACACTATTTCAATTCTCATACCATAGCCAACGAGAGTAATGTCATTTAAAAGTTTACGAGTATCAGAGTTTTTGCAAGCTCTTTCGAGAATCGTTGTAACTTCGAAGCACCGGTTCTCAGGTACCACCGTGGATCGTTTAACGCGCTTGGTAGATTCGTCGTTCCTGGATCGATCGGGCAAGAAAAACAACAGGAGAGGATAACGATCGGTGTATAATTATTTCAAGCGCGCGGATTGTAAATATTTTATCCGAACGTGCAATTTCGAATCGAACGATCGGTATCCACGATTGTGGTATCTTCGCGAGGATCGAATTGAATCGTACACGGAAACTAAGTAGCGAGTTGCGGTAAACTTGCAGGATAGAGATCGATAATTGGAGCTTGGACAAAAATTTGTAATACGAAACAGTTCAACGACGATTATCAAATAACGAAGACGATTTTCGAGAACACTTCGGAGTTGTGAAAGACTGAGAAGAAGTCGAAAGAAGAGTAGTTGGAAGATGCGCTCGGTAACAGATCGCTCGAAAGTCGAATCGAAAGTCGATGAAACGCGAACGATTCGAAACTTTCCTAAGTCGCGTCGTTGCGTTAACGACAATTGTCTTTCCCACTTTCACCGATTTCGTGGAAATCGTCGTTCACCGAGGAAATATGAATGAACGACGTTCTCTCGCTCGATCGATTCCAGAACGACTCGGTTTATCTGGCTCGCTTATCTCGCGATTAATACCGAGCAACCGTGACTCGGTGTTTGTTTGGCCTCGTGATTCCCGATCGTAATCTCGGCCAGAATTGGCCGTAAGAAAGCAGCCGTATTGCCGCTTCATTGAAAAGCAGGTTCGTCTTAACGACAGCAGGGGAGTTTCTGCACGGCCGGAAGAAAACCTGGCAAAATGTCTGCACGATGTACGTCAAGGTGCAGCTCGTTGGATTCGTTGAGAGTTCGCGCCAGTTCGACGACCAGAGGGTACACCTTTGCGAAACTTTGTCATCGTTCGAACGAAATTTCGCTACGAATGAAAAAAGAAAACGCGTAAGAAACGAAACTCGTGCGATGGGGCACACGGTGATCGAGAAAATTGAAATGGTGGTTATCCCATCGGACGTTTTATTCTTGCCATTGGTCCTGCTGTATATTATTCGGTTGTTCTGAAAGTGATTTCGTTTTCCAAAATGGAGAATATATAATTTAATAAAATGTTTCGACACTCTAGAAAAATCGTGTTTCATTTTCACAAAAAAAAAAAAAAAAAAAAACGTAATGGTTTTCCGAACAATTCAATACTTTCAAAGGTACCCACGAGTGTCGAGTACCTCCCCGAATTAAAATTTTATTGCACATACGAGTAAGAGTACGATGTAAGTAGAGTTCAATGTTACTCGAGTTGTCGTTCAAAGCGTCGTGTCCTTTTTATTGCCACAATTTCTTCTCCGTGTTATTTTTATACACTCGAACCGCAAAAAGGATCATCGATATTTTCTTGTCCACCTATTTTTATACCCTCCGATTGATAATATTAGTTTCACCGGTGTTCGAGTTACCGCTTCGGGCGTAACGTACTGTCTTGTTCGATAACTTTTGTCGATTTCTCCGTTGTAAAAAAAAAATACTATTACACTTCGACTTCGAACAACTGTAAACACGCGAGTCGAAGAATCTACGCAAAATCTTCTCGCGCGTTCATCGAACAGTGATACCGTCTTTGGAAAAATGAAACCGAAATAGCTTCGTTTCTCGTGTAACGACCAAACTGATCGAGCAAACCTATTACTCATTTACACCACGGTTTCTTCGTCGTTTCGTTTTTAAGGGTTCGAACGATCGTTGCGTAAAAAGAAGAAGAAGAAGATATTTCGATGCTTTCGAGTAGAATGGCGCAACGCCTCGGTTCCCCGTTGGAATGCAAGCAACGATGGAAACGTCGAAACGCGAGAGATCGTTGCGGTAAAAGTTCGCGATCGATTTCGGTGGACGATCGCGTACCCGTAGAAACTAGGAAATTGGCAGGTTGGCGTTACGAATTTGTGCGCAGCAGGAAGTCGGAGCGGTCAGATTCCGAAAGAGCGCGCCGACGCTACAAATTGCACGAAACGGGCGATGTTATGCGATCTTTATTGCATCGGGGCACCGGACACGAATCGTTACGTCGAACCTTTCGTCGTTCCAGCGGTGCTCAGGAAGATCGCTACGAGCCGATAACGAAGCGGCTGGCCCGCCACCGGAACGCCTACGAACAGAACAAGTCGTTTTCCTTGCGTAACGCATCCTCGGACACGCCACCGCCGCCGCCGCCGCCGCCGCGGCGTCGGCGTCGGATCCTCTTTCTCCGTTTTTCCGCGATATTTCGCGCTGGTTCGCCGCGCGGAAGATTTCTCACGAGCGGTGGGCCTCCCCGGCGCGAGTTTCGCGACGCGTGGCGGCCAGTTTTCCTCGAAGAGAACTCGACGTAACGACCGATCGAAAAGAAAACGAATCATCGGGACGAGGTAAACCGCGAAGGACCACGGAATTCCGGATCGGTGGCTAGAGGAGAAACCTGCTTTGCTGCACTCGGGAGGGGAGAAAAAAATATCCGCGGTCGAACCGCGATTAGACGCGGATAATAACAGAGGGAATTATCTACGGTGAGCCGAGAAGAGGATACGGAGCTTTCGAGATAGTTTTCGAGAGGTTGTTCGTCGTCGAGATACGCATCTGGATGGTGACGAATACGGATCGGTGTGGACATCGGGTAGAGGGAATTATCCGCGGTGCGTTAAGTGGATCAACGTACTTGGAGAATTGCTGCTCGGAGAAAAATATTCGTCAAGGTTCGTTACTGGCCACGACGAGAGAAAGAAGTAACTTTCGAAGGTAATTTATATTACCGAACACGGTGACAGTGTACCAAGATGAGAAATAGATTTTTTTTGAAAATCGAACGTCTCGAGAGCACATCGGTGCTCGCTCTTGCCATCCAGAGGACTCTTTCGAGCATTTCGTCCGATCCACGCTTTCTTCTACCGGTGAGTACGCGGTGTGAGAAAGTTTCGAAAGAAATTGGACACAGTTTGAACATTTGCGAGAAGACCGTATCGAACGGTCGCCGCCGCTGTTCGTGATCCTTGGCCCGTTCTTCCTGTGTTCTGCTTTTTTTTGCAACGGTTAGAGGACGGCCTGGAAGCGGCGCAGGACGACGAAGCCTTGGACTCTCGAATCTTGACACGCCAGAACGATTACGCCGCCGCAAACCCGTGGGAAGACCACCGATTCTCCACTCGTTCAGAATTTCGATAGAAACGTTCGCGCGAGGTTTAAACCGTTGCAACGCCGCTCGAGGTTTGCAAACCTAATTGCATCCGGGGACTACATCCTCCCTGGAATGCCTGAAAGGGAAATCTCCACGAAAATCGTCCGTGTACTTCTCTCCGAACGCGAGCGATCATTTACCAAGATCGAATCACGTTTGTCGGGGTAATTGGATCATTACTTCCAAAATATACTTCCTTCGAATGTTGTCGATAATTTACGAAAGTTGTTTTAAAATTAATTGAAGAATACGCTTCCTTTGAGAGTAGACAATCTTTTATAAAGACCGTGTAGAATTGTTTGGCTACCTCGTTGAACATCGAGTCGAAAACGTGGAATGTTCCTTCGTGGAGCTTTCTTTTCGAGACGATTACTTTTGGATACCTTCGTTGAACATCGAGTCGAAAACGTGGAATAAAATGTTCCTCCGTGAAGCTTTCTTCACGAGACGATTACTTTTGGATACACTCGTGGTAACGGTGTAATCGATCGACGAAGCTTTTACTTTCGAGCGTGGCTTCGAAGCAATCGCGACAAAGTTCGAGGAACCGTGAACAGTTTCGCGCGAAACGTGAACTCGGTTCGTTCGGTTTAACAATAAAGGCTGGTCGCGAGAGGGAAAAATCGAATCGAGTGGATACACTGTCGATTAAGCGAGGGTTACGTAGGATAGACAGGCACGAAGAGCGAGGAGGGGGGTATTTCCGGTGCTCAGGGCCGTAGCTCGCCCTCAGCGCTTGTTCTCGTCTCCCTTTCTCCTAGCAGCACAAAGGATTCCTCTCCGATCGTCTCGAGGAACGAGCAGGTCTCCGCGTCCTTCTCGTGGCGAGTGTCTGTCGCTAAACGGGACGAAAAGAATCCTCCTGCCAGATGACGCTCGCCGCTTCGAGGAAAGAAGAAACAAATCTTTGGGTACGTCGACCCCTGTTTCGTTCCTCCTTGTTTGTCGAAACGAGGATGTTGAGAAACCTTGCCATTTTTCACACACGGTTGAAGATTGAAAAATTCACGAAGGAGCCTCGAGAACGTCTCCCAGGGGACTAAAAATATGTCAGTACGCGATAATAGAAAAACCAAGTCCAAGTGTGCGAACGTTGTAGTTGTTGGAACTTATCCGAGATATTGAATCCGTCTCTAAAACGATCGATGTCATCGCGATATTCGGTTTAAAAATATTCCAATATACATAGATATGTTCTCGTATCGTGACAGTCTTATTTTTTTAACCGATTATCGTTATCTTATTGAACTTACGATCGTTACGAATATCCGTATCCGAATCGGTCGATTGTCTCGCTAATCGTTTCGAAGATGCTCCGATATCCAAAGTAGATGGAAACAACGCTCAGGTGAGTTCGATCGTTATCGCGTTCACACGTTTCGACTTGTTTTCAACAACTTTCGCATCGTCTTTCGGGAAAGTGACATCTCTTATTCGACGAGGAAAAAAGTCTTGGACGAATTTTTCCAAAATTCTACTTCTCTAACGTGGACGAAAACTTTTTGTGAGAATTGCTCCCGTTTTTTTTCAACACGACTAATTTCTCATGCCCAGGATTTCTTCAACCCAAACAAATTTCTCTCGTCCCTTGTCAACTCGACTAATTTGCTTTTTTCGTCCTTTTTTCAACCCAAACTAATTTCTCTCGCCCTTTTCCAACTCGACTAATTTCTGTCTTCTTTTTTTCAACCTAAACTAATTTCTCTCGTCCTTTTCTAATTCGACTAATTTCTCTCTTGTTTTTTTCAACCCAAACTAATTTTTCTCACCCTTTTCAACGCGACTAATTTCCCTTTTGTTTTTTTCAACCCAAACTAATTTCTCTCACCCTTTCCAACTCCACGAATTTCTCTCGTCCTTTTTCAACTCGACTAATTTCTCTCTCCCCCTTTTCAACCCAAACAGATCTATTTCCAACTCGATTAATTTCCCTCGTGCTTTTCCAACTCGACCAATTTCTCGTTCTCCTATTGTTGCGTCTGTCGTTAATCAGAGCGAAAAGAAACCCTCCTTCTCCTCCTCCTCCTCCTCCTCCTCCTCGAAGAAAGAACGAATCTCTATGTACGTCGATTCCCCTTTAGTTTCCTCCTTGTTTCGAAATTTCTGCCGCGTTCTTTCGCGATTTATAGTCGCGTACAGTTTCCGCGCTGGAATCGCGCGAAGTCGCGTGCTTTTCGAGCCGACTAATTTCTGTCGCGCAGCTTTCTCATCGTTGCGAGACACTTCATCGTTGCCCGTGGTAGCGTTACATAGCCGGTCGCGGATACATATAAAGCGGGGCACGGTCATAAATTATAGCCAATGAGAAATGTGTCCGTTGGCAGTGGTCGGTGTAGCATTACTCGTAATTAGAGGCCGAGGAGCATTAAACTAGAAGAAGTGAGTGAGTCGGTATGTCGCAATGTCTGATCGCTGCTCGGCTTACGCCAGCTTATCCGCGATCGAGCCGAGTTCGTTTCGGACGCGCGACACGCGCGATCCCTCGACTCGTGCACTCGCTCGATCGATCGCGACCTAACCAGTCGTGAGAATCGCGAGAGACTGTCGCGAACTGTCGTGGATCGATCGATCTGCTCCAAGATCGCGTCAATCCACGGAAAAGTAATTGAAACGAACGTACCACGTCAGTCGATTAGACGAGACAACGAGTCAACGTCCAAGCGATGCTTCCGAGACGAAAAAGATCCAAAATGAAACCTCTCGACGAAAGTTTACAACACGCTGACAAATTGAACGGATATCGACGCGATCGAGAGAACGCTCGGTACAGTCGCAATAATTATTCGATAATTAGCGCTGCTCGAATTTAAATCGGCGTTGAAATTGTTGCATAGTGATTTTATTCCGGGAAGAAAATCTCGAGTGGAGAGAGAATACACTTGGTGCATCGAGAATAAGCGAGAAAGAAATAGCTGCGCGATGAATCATCCGATTGGAAAAATTGAAGAATATTTATTCTCGTTGTATCTTTGGAATAACAGTATCGTTGGATCGGCGAGGCTCTCCCGATTGAAATGAGTCCAAACACGGCGTAAATCGGACGAATTTTATCTATTAGAAATTTATATTCCACAGAGATGGAAAATAATGGAATGCAATAAAGTTTCTCCGATTGGTGGCGTGTTTGGGCTCGTTTCGATCGGGAGAATCTCGCCAATTCGCGTGCACCGTTGTCGCGAAGAAAAAGCAAAGAATATAGAAATTGAAATTGTTTCTAATCGGATGATTCATCGTAACCGCGTATCTTCGAAATGCTCGAGCTCGATCATCGTTGCTCGGCTCACCGGTTCTTTCTCGCTTACACTCTTTACGCGTCTGTTCACTGTCTTCGTTCGTAGCATCGAATTACGTTCAACTCGAGACACATCGAGCAACAGCAGGGCCACGATGAGGATGGATCGTTGAAATTCAGGCGCGGACGAGTTTACCGAAATTTAAACAAGTATCGCGTTACACCAAGGAACGCATTACGATCGAAATTTTCGATACTCGTGACATCGTCGCTCGGTTATTTTTTCTATCGGGTCGCAATTGCGTCGTTTAGGCGAGATAACAACTCGAAGGTTCGATGTCCAAGCTATTGTCGAGCCGGCCATTTTTTCCGGCGATTTTCGTTCAGAAGCGATAACGACTTACAAGCGTCGAACGCGCGAGCAACTGTCGAGTAACAATGTTTCTTTTTTTTTTTCTTTTTTATCGAGTCGAGTGTCGTTTAAACGATAGAACGACTCGAAGGTTCGATTCGCGCGCGATCGTCGAACGATGATCGTTCTTTCCGTCGAGTTGCAGTCTCGTTATTCGGTCGAGATAACGACATCGAAGGTTCGATGTCGAGGCCATTGTCGAGTGGTCATTTTTTTTTTTCTATCGTGTCGCAGTCGTTTCGTTTAGGTGAGATAACCAGTCGAAGCGTTCAATGCGAAGGTTACAGTCGATCGTCGATATTTTCCGAGTCGCAATACGGTCATTTAGGCGATAGAACGGTTAGAAAGTTCGACGAGCGTTGAATAGCAATTTTCTCCATCGTATCGATCAGCTTTGACTTACGAAAATTAACCGATCGTAACGAAGAACCTCGTCGAAAATCAACCGTGGAGATATTGTTCTCTTTTATCGGTTCCCTGGTGGTTATAAAGTTATTAATTTATTTCGATCATCGAGAGTCACTTTCGCTCGTTCTTACTTCGAGCGTCGTAAACTTTATAAAAGATTTACGAGTCTCGACGACGATCTCGCGGGTTCACGATATGCAAAATTTCATATCCGCGACGAGAAGGGATATTCGTGGATCTCGTGTAAAGTCCTTCCTACCTAAGGTTTCACCGTTGAAGTTTTCCGCTCGTCGAAGTCTCCAGCGTTAACCTAGACCCCCGTTGATCTCCCTCGGTCTCCATCGTGGAAGAAGCGACAATCGCCGTAACATTGTATTCAAATGTCCCTCCGACGCTAAGCGACGTCTCAACAGCGCGAGAGGGTGGGACGGTGGGAAACGCGACGAGGAATCACGATATCCGCTCTCGACCTTTTCTTTTTTCCCTGCAAACTTCCTGCCCGTAGCTTCGAAACTCGCGTCCCCGCGTCGACGATTTTGTTTAGTCTCACCGGGTCGTTTCTTACCTCGTTAAAAGTCGTGCAACTCGGAAGTGTGGTATGTCACGGTATGTAACAGTGTGTATGGGTTAAAAGACGTAATAAGAGAGGAGAGTTGAAAAGACGCGCCAAGGCGAGAGACTCGTCAAAGACGTGAGCGACGAAGACGATAGAGACGCGTGCCGAGGGCATCGAGACGATTAGCTTAGTTTTATACATAGTCGAGCTATCTTTAGCGAAAAGAGAAACTAATTGCCAATACCGCGTCTAATACTGATAACATATAATATACATAATATACATAAGTATACAACAACGTACTGCACGGGTACAACCAAATTTGTAAATTTCGAGGGAAATTCATCGTAGGAACAATTGAAATATAAACGAAAATACACTACGAACACTCGTATTGAAATCTCGCTTCTAAGTCACACTTACTCTTAGCGAGGATACTCTACTACTATTAGCGAGGATGCTGTTACTGGAAATACTCTACAACTACTACTACTAGTGGAAATTCTCTAGAACTATTAGCGAGGATGCCCTATTACTATTAACAAGGATGCTCTATTGCTGTTACCAGAAATGCTCTAGTACTATCAGCGAGACTGCTGTACAACCGCTAACGAGAATATTGTACGACTCGAGTATACCACTTACCCTTACTTTTCTCCTAATCGACCATCTGTGGCTATAATTCCAGCTACGATCGTCGTGCACGTGAACCAACGAGTCTGGTTAATTTCGTCAAAATCGGTGAGGGTCACTTCGGACGTTCCCGTGTCGGATATGCTTCTCCCTTCTCTGGTTTCTAAATAACAGTGTATTCGGAGGTCTTTTCGAAGGGCGGGTGAAAGCATTCGTCCTCGATCGTCCTACTCCGACACGCCTCCACCCTTTGCAACGAAACACGACGCGTTCGATCGTTGACCCTTCGCGATGGAATCGAGAATCGTGAGGAGAACTTGGCAGCCGTCCACGCAACGAGGCCCGGCGCACGGTGTGTGTTACTCGATTGCGAATACAAGCGGTCGGTCGTTACCCCCGTTTCGTTCGTACGATCGTCATTTTTTTTCCTTCATTTTTTTTTTCTTTTTCAACTTGCGTTGCAATCGTCGAAACCGCGCCACCGTACGACATCTTCCGGTGCGAGACGCGAAAGAAACGCGGATGCGTGGCCATCGCGTAGACGCGAACGCGCAATTAGCGATGGTTCTTTCCACGAACCAGTTTTAACGGTGACCAGCGGCAACAGCAGAAGCAGTACGGCTCGTCGTAAGATTACGCGGGCTCGCGATGAAAGGACGATAGCGCGAATGAATGGAACGAGCAAAACGGAGCGGAGAACGAACACGACGGTGTGTCGCGAGCAGCGTGTGTTCATCGGGCGCGTGTCCGCGCGCCACGGTGAAGCGCCATCGGCGACAGGAAACGTCGGTCAACGGAAGCGATTAAATCCACGAGAAAATAAATGGAAACTCACGGCCATCCTCGTCCTCTTTCCCTTTCCTTCGAAACTCGCGGCGAGGGTTAACGGCTCTCCCGCTCACGAACAACGGGGAGAACTCCACGCGAGAGAGACCGTGTTTCTCGTACGTTTGTTTGTTTCGACGATCTCCGCGTACGTTTGGCGCCGAGTTCCGTTCGCGATTCTTTCTTTCTTTCTTCTACCCGTGTCAACCGTTACCTCGTTAAAAGTCGAACGACGAGAGGAACGGCGGGAGTGACCCTCGACGATTACGATGAAATTCGACCCGCTCGTAAATTTACGTGTAGCGAACGCGGTTGAGAGAAATTATGAAGAAAATGAGTGCAAAGTTTGAAAAAATTTGGATCGTGCTCGAGCAGTGGAACACCCTCGCTAATAGCTGTGGCAAACTTGGGAACTTCGAGAGACATTTATCGTAGAAGCGATTAAAATACAAATGAAAATACACTACGAACACCTCGTGTCGAAATCACTTTCCCACTCTCAACTCTGAGTCACGCTTACTATTAGCGGGGATGCTCTACTACTATTAGCGAGGATACTCCACTGCTGTTACTGAAAATACTCTACAACTACTACTACTAGTGGAAATTCCCCAAAACTATTAACGAGGATACTCTACTACTATTAACGCGGATCCTCCACTGTTGTTACTGGAAATACTGAACAACAACTACTACTACTGAAAATTCTCTAAAACTATTAACGAGGGTGCTCTACGCTGGAACATTCTTACACCTTTGAAGAAAGAAAAAAAAAAAAAGAAATATTTAAACGAGACGCCAGTGTGCGTTTTCTGACCGCGCGTACTACGTTCAGATACGGAGGGGACCGAGAAGTATCCGGGTACGGAAATTGGGCAAGTATTTGAGCGTAAACATGGAAGGGGTGACACGGGGAAAAGGAATAAAATTGAAGACTCCGGGGACCGCCCGTGGGTGCATAACTAAACCTCCAGTCTCACGGTGTCGACACGCACGATAATGCGCTCGGTTGTCCGGCTTTGTTTTGTAACACTAAACCACCGATTCTCCAGCGAGAGAACCACCGAGGCCCTCGATTCACCGATTAAAAGACAACCTGGTTCGCAGAGACGTTGGTGTATTTTTCGATAGCTTTCGCACCGAGTTCTTCTTCTATCGAGAAATGTTTCCTTTTGCTCGCAAAGAAGGCGTACATTTTTTTCCCATTATTTCAACAGTACACGATGAGACCGGGCTTCTTTTCACGGTAATAACCGTATTTACTCAACCGATAACTCGACTCGAGCAGCTATCTTTCAGAAGCATTACGCATTAACGTCCTTACTTTCAGTTCCAAAGTCTACGTTCGCGGGAAGTCTTACTCACCTAATCGCCAAGGGCTGCGGTGTCTAAACATTGAAACACAGGGTTTCTAAAAGTTTCCAAGGGAGATTCGTTTTCAAAAGATCGTTTACCCACGAATCGTGGGTTTTTGAAGAGGAAAGAGGAACAGGTCGAGTAAAAACTATCTAACCGAACCATTACCTTACTTACAAATTTTTGTAAGATACTCGATACATAAATTCATTAATCGGATACGACGCAAGACTCTTCGAAGGGATATTTAGATCACTCGTGTATTTTAATATTTAAATCGAGCTACACAAGGGCCACGACCCACACTTTGGGAACCTCTGCTCTAATATATGCATACATATATTCCTGGGAAAACTATGCGGATAGAATCTTTCAGTGTTGAACTACCTTCCTGTCGAGTTGCTAGAAGTACGCGGCACTTAAACGTCGATTACTGTCAGGCTTTACGCTTTGCCGTAATTACGTGCCTCGTAAAAAACTGTTATCGAATTACGCTACAGTTTTACGTTACAACCCCACTTTCCAACAATTATCGTCGTCGAAGAAATCCTCGAGCAAAAAGTCGGGAACGTATTAAAATTATATCTAAAAAGTAACGTTGATTTATATTTAATATCCGTGTTATTAACGTCGAGTCGATGCGATAGGGAAGGCCCAACGTAGATTTTTGCGCGAAACTGCCCCCTCCCCGTCTCACCCCTCTCCCAAACTGTACGAGAAATCCTGTGTCAACAACCGAGCACGATTACTCACGTGTGCGATCGCTAACGAACTTTTTAACTTCGTAACGTCAACGCATTAAATTCGATTCGGTATTTGCACATAAAGTACTCAATGCTACCGTAATATCCCCTGAGAGTCTCTCACTTTTCAATTCAAAGCCAACCAGAACAACCTCGACGCATAATTCTATTCTCAAGAGTTCCATGGACCCTCGTACGTTGAACTAAATCGTATCGATCCGACGCGGTGAAAAACTTGTACAATTCGATAAACGTTCCCCCGAACGACATTTATATTTCCACAAAGTGTACACGTATCGCGAGAGAGAATCGTGTACATTATTGTAAAGAGTAAACATTACTATTACCGTTGCAACTGAACGTTCAACGTTCGAAAAATATCCAAGTACATACACGATTTCTGTCTGTCACCGACAACCGAGATCGTGTCTAACGGATTGAGAAGAATTACACGAGTTTTTTTTCAAGAGATTTGTCAAATTTTGCGTTCCTGGTACAGTTTTACATTTCTCTTCAATTTTAACTTTCACTGGTAAGTTTTTTTCATAATCGTGTAATCGTTTCTACGAACCGAGAGAATGATCGTAAACAGGGTAACGATGTAGCGATGGTTTCGAAAGAATCGTTCAAGTTTCGAAAGAGAATTTTCCAAATTTTATTTCCTATTATACAATATTGTGTATCGATCGTTTCAAACGGTATATTGTTAATAAACTTCATAAATAATTTTGATGCTCGTTACCGCACATACGATGAACCGCTCGCGGTGATACGGGTCAGTCGGTTGAACGTCGCTGATGTTTGAACGCGGTAGCCTGAACAGACCGATTATGCAAATGGATGGGTTAAGCGTTCCGTGAGCGTCGGAAACGACTTTTTTGGAAAACGAGCCGACACGCGTCCCTCGTGGACAGCTATTTTCATCGAGACACGTCTCGTAACGATCCCCCGCGAATTTCTCCGATGAAGCAAATGGGTTAAGAGCGATCGCTGAATTACGAAGAGCTTACGAGTTTCGAGCGACACACAGGGTAGCAACTTATAGAAAATCACCGATGCATTGAGCGGTGCGTGTCGTTGGTCACGCGTTCGTATCGAGATCATTTCGCGATTTCTTTGTAGACTTCGATAGCGATGGAATCGGCCCCGCTAGACACGTTACGCGACACCTAACGCGTGAATATTCCGTAATGGGTTTTTCGGGATGGTCGAAAAGCAAGAACTCGAAAGCCAGCGGCTTGTCCGCGTACGTAGGTACGTACGTACTCGAGCGTATTTATAGTTCGACCGTTAAAAACCGCATAACCGAGTCGCGGCGGTGGCCGTTCCGAACAGGGCCGTAGTACGGGACCGGTCTCTTAATCTTCTCTCGAAATAAACGCCCTCCGTGCTCGCTAGTGCTCCACGGTGCGCTCACCGCCCGCGAGAACGGGGTCCTATCTGAAAAATCCGCTTCCGTTGCTCGCGAGCGAGCTATTGCGCAACTCGAACGCGAGAATCGAGCGATCGATCGATCGAGATCGAGTCGCGTACGCGTGACTCCGGTTCTATGCGTTACTACACGCGAGACTCGCGTTTGATAACAATAGTACGATTTACCGACAACCGAGATCGTGTCTAACGAATTGAGAAGAATTACACGAGTTTTTTGAAGAGATTTGGCAAATTTTGCGTTCCTGGTAAAGTTCTACATTTCTGTTTAATTTTAATTTTCACTGGTAAGTTTTTTTCTTAATCGTGTAATCGTTTTTACGAACCGAGAGAATTATCGTAAACAGGGTAACGACGTAGCGATGGTTTCGAAAGAGTCGCTCAAGTTTCGAAAGAGAATTTTCCAGATTTTATTTCGTAAAGTTGATAAGTGCTTTCAATTTGTAGGTTTCTTAATTTTCACCGGTGAGTTTCCTTCTAAATATATAATTGTCTTTATCGAGGATGATTTTCACGAAAAAGGTAACTCAACATTTTGTGCATTATTAGGGTTGAAAATCGTTCGGGTTGCACGTTGGGTGGAAATTGCATTTTGAATAATGGGCAACGAGCGAAGAATTCGTGCGGTGCACGGTTATCGGGGTGGCCCAGAAATTAATTCGTTAACCGACGACCACGCCGAGATATATCGTTTCGGGCACAATGATCCATAGATCATCCCGTCGACGTAACGAAAGCAATTGCATTCCTCCGCGAGGATCGGTTCTCGGGATGCAAACACTTTAAGGTACGCGCCACCGCGTGCGAACGCGAAATTAGATTGTAAATTCGGGCGACGAAAGAAGAAGAAAACCAGACACGAAAGTAAAACTAATTACGCTGTTATCGACCCAACCTCGAGAATAATGTAATGAGAATACCGGTGAATTAACTAAAGATTGAACAAGAAGAATTATAACACGACGAAAGTGGCAAGGAAATATCGTAGCTCGTTTATCGATCGTTCGATATCAACGGGGTGTACGATTCTCGTACGTGCACGTGGACGGCTGCAGGGGGTTTGCAAACGGAGTTAACCCTCGTACGGTGAAAAACAATCGAAACGGAGACCAACGGAGAGAGCCGTGGAAACAAAGGAGTTCGTAATCGAAACGGAGAACAGAGGGAATCGCGACATATGTTTGGGTCCCGGGCAAAGAGAGAGCACGCGTCAAGGATCTGCTCCGATCGACAGATGTTACCTCGCACGGGTGCTTCGACGTCGATTAATAATGTTAATCGATTCGAACGGGGACGAATCTGTTCGAGATAAATTCCAAACACTGTTCGTTGCGTCGCACGAGGATCGTGTACGTTAAAGGATGGAATAGAACGATACGATAGAGCGTCGAGAGAAGAGGAAACCGAGGCACGAAAGTATAACTAAGCACACTGTTCTCGACCTAACAAATAATATAACGAGAATACCGGTAGAATTAAATAAAGATCGAATAAGAAGGATAGAAATACAATTGTAAGACGATAGAATAAGAGAAACGAAATCGAGGCACGAAAGTAAAACTAAGTACACTGTTCTTGTACTTAAGTGTAATATAAAATCTGTAACCGATGCGAGTGTATACAAATTCTGCGTGTCGGTTCGCGATTGTCGCTCTTCTGTATAATATTGATAATAATTTTGAAACGCACAGGCACGCGAATCTCGAGATTAAACGCGAGTTCGTTACGTTCTTCGATGTTTGACTGTCTTTAATCGTTATCGTTCTGAAGGAAGACGAATCCAATTGACGGTAGCGTGAAAACCGAGAACAAAATTCGGTGACTTTAAACAGAGAACTGTTACGTTGGAACGCGATGCGTTAACCGGCAGATAAGCGAGATCCAGATAAAAGATAACCGGGTTCCCGAGTACCTCGTCCGAACACCGGTTCGATAATACAAACTCGCGCTCGCGTTTCGTAACCGAGTAACGTATTCGGTAACGAACGCCAGATTCGAGTCTCACGGCTCAGTCCACTAATTCTCGTCTAATCGTAAGAAACCGAACCACCTCGGTCGCTCGATAAACACGCCATTGACGAGCAGTCACGCTCGTGAATCGCGATCCGAGGCAACAGGACTCTGTTTACTCGTGCTCGTTCGGGTTTTAGCGGGAATTAACAAAAGTTGGCCAAATTGCGCAACAATCGGTCGACATTTTACGAAAACGATAACGGAACATTTCCACCTACCAGGTGCTTCGTTTTACGGTCGATCCTCGAATTCAAATACCATTTGTTCGTTGCACGAAGATCGTGTACGTTAAAGAATGGAATGAACGATACGATAGAGTATCAAGTGACGAGAGAAGAAGAAATGATGTGGATCGTCATCGAGAGAAATGAATACTCGGAAGAAAGATTTTAGTATTTTATCCCACTTTCTTTCTTCTCCGAGGAAAGTTGCGTTAACGGTAACCCGGGTCTGTAGGGACCCGCGCGTGACACGACGAGGGTTAAGTACTTTTTTCTTTTTTGTTTTCTTTTTTTTACGATGTCCCAGTATTCGACTATAAATTAGTGTCACGGTCGTCGCGTCGGTGTAATGAAAAATGTTGTAACTGTCTTTTCAACATTAATTCGTGAAATTACGATGTCCCCGAAAGCGGAAAGAGAGGATGGCGCTTCGCGAGGAGACGTTGTCGAACAATAACTCGCGATACCGTTACCTGTTAAACCCTCGTAAGATCGTAAAGGTGTTCTCCGCGGTTCGTCTCGAAATTCATTAACGCTCGTTTCAAAATACCAGCTGCCGCCGGCTGCCGTGTTAACCAACGCTGGTAATTCACCGTTATTTTGCAAAAAAGAAAAAAAAATCCGGCGCCAATTTCTTCGATCTTTCGAGCGACTTTCGATTCTCCAGGAAGCGACAGTGACCGGTAGAGTTTTAATCAAATTGTTCGCGTTAACCTGTGAAATGCCTACGGTCGCCATTAAGAGGAGATCGAAACGAAATCGAGAGTCGATCGCGAGAATTTTTTTATTCATTCATTTATTTACGGTCACGAACTCTTCGCTGTACGAACGAATAAACGAGTAAAATACAAAGGTAGCCAGACGCAGGTAAACAATGCACGAGAGATCGTGTCTAAAAGTATAAAAGTAGCGCGAGACCCGAAGAAATCGAGCGAACCGTGGTAATTGTTCACATTGATAACGATCCTATTAATAGTTTCACAGTGAAGGAAGACACGTTCTCCTCCAGAGCCAAGTGTTTCATTTTAGGTGAACTCTGTTTGTAAAAAGTGGACGAAACACGAGACACGTCTGCTCCGAAAGGGGCCATAGATTTCATGGATGACGAACGTAACGAAAAAATGGACACTGGCTGACCCAATTCGAGAGCAACGAAACGTTGAAATCTCTATCGTCTTACCCGTTACACAAGCGTGTCTCTGACACGGAGACCGTGCACTGCTGCAATATTCTACACGAGGTCGCACAAACGAACGTGGTAACTAGATTGCATCGATGCACTGAAAATGTCTCGAAGCTTCGACAACGACACCCAAAGTTTCGAATGCATTAGATGCAACATTGGTGACGTGTTCAGCGAAAGATAAATTAGTGGAAAAGGTGATGAATGTTTCTAATGCGAGATAATTTAATTATAATCTTTCAAATTAGTGTTAAAACGTAGGACGATCAAAAATTCCCAAGACTGCAATTAAACGTATGAAATTAGTATTAAGATGTAAGATGAACCAAGTTTCGAAGTTCTGTTACATCCAAAATTCCGAATGCATTTGATGCAACATTGGTGACGTGTTCAGAGAAAGATAAATTAGTGGAAAAGGTGATGAATGTTTCTAATGCGAGATAATTTAATTATAATCTTTCAAATTAGTGTCAAAACGTAGGACGATCAAAAATTCCCAAGACTACAATTAAACGTACGAAATTAGTATTGAGTCGTAAGCTGACCGAAAGCTTCTAAAGCTATGATCGAACCAAGTGTCAAACTAGTGTCGAAGTAACCAAATGTTCGTAAGAGTAATCGAATATATTGTTAGACTACCTTCGCGAGAAACGAGTAATGAAACACTTGGACGAATCACGAGATAACGTATTCGTTGAGAAAAAAACGCGATCGAACCTACCGATTCGCGGCCAATTTTTGGCGATGATGTTCGAGCAGAGGTTTTCATCGGGACCTGTCGATGTTTGCTCGACGATTTATCTCGGTCGATATTTCGTACGAGGGACAAGCCAACCTCTCGTTGAATTCGAAACGCGAGGAGATAGGAGGAGGCGAACGCACAAGGCGTTCTTTATCCGTTATCTTCCAGTGGTTTGTTTCTCTTTCGTTTCGCCACGAATAACCGGGTAACAGTTCTCGCTCGTAAATGTCACCGACAAAGCCCTTATCCGCGTGGAATCGCGCCGAAAGAAAACCACCGGGAGCGGGATCCTTTTCCAACGGAGCGCGATCGCGTTCACTGTATTCGTCGATGCCCGGGGGGTTACCAACCGAGCTCTCTTCTCGAGTCGAGAACGACCTACGTAGCCACTCTTGCTTTTCGCTCGTCGAAACTCGACTGTCCTCTTATACGAACGACGAAACTGAAAAATTGGTTCATTCGACCCCCTGACTCTACAAGTATCCGCGCGGGGGTCCCGGTAGACCCCCACTGGAGTACACTACGCGCTGCTGTTCGATACAGATTGACCGGTAATTAAATTCCAAGAAATTAAAAACGAGAGGTTACCGGTAGACACGGAGAAGAAATTTGCAAAAATTTAAATACACTTGCGCCGAGAATCGATCAGAATCAAAGACAAGATTTAGAGTTACCTGTAGCTCTCCAGACGAGGATTACGTTCTGGTACACTTTACGCGCGTAGAACGGTTACAGTTTTATCGAAATTCCTGGACGAGGTTTCTTTTTTTCGAAGAACGTATCGTCTCGTCGCGATCCAAGAACGGTATTCGATGGGTAACGATCACGGTGCGCGAGATCCCCACAGTTTTTGCAAACCGATTTTCCAAGGAAAGAGTCGCTTCGTAGAAAGGACGGCTCGCGATCGTGTACGTAAGTATGCGCGGCGACGAAACGCGAAGAATTTAGCGTGCGCCTTAAGTATACGCGAGAAATCCCGTATCGCGCTTAACATTGACTCGGTAATTATTTTTAGTCGATTAATTGCTCCAGCTGCGTTCCTATCCCCCTTTCGTCCGTGTACGAAGAAAAAGGAAGTCGTTGACCCGATACGTCGGTCTTGCGTAACAAACGCTTTACACACGTGACCCGTAAGCTAATCGTATCTACGTACGGCGAGACGAGGCGAGAAGGAACGAGAGAAGTTCCTCTATGAACGCATCTGAACCACCGATAGATACCAACGCGGTGAAATTGCAACGGACATTTAATCGTCGGTTTTACTTTTTACGAACGATTATCTCTCGTCGAGATCGATCGAATCGTTTCGACGATACGTGATTCGTGTTTGTCGTTGGAAATAGTATGAACTCTAAACGGGGGGATTTCCCTCGAATTGAGAAGAAAGCTTCTCTTCGTCGTACCAGAGAATACTTTTTGTTTTTATACAATTTTATATACGTATATTTTTTTTAACGATTCCCTTCGATATTGTAAATAATTTGAAAAGTCTACGATGATGCTCGGATAATAGGGAAAATAATAGTAGAGGGGACGAAAGTTGGAGGTACGGTAGAACGAGCCATTCTTCGCTTTCGATCGTCTCGGTATCGATACAGAAAAGCCACACGTATCTAATTTCGATCCTTCGTCGATTTCAATTTTTAATCTCGCGGCAGACTTTGTACGCGTACCGCGTGACTTGCTCGAGTATCGTTCGATTCGATTCGATTCGCAATAGCAACTTTCGGATTACAATCAATTCACTCTTTCGTACAATTTTCCATCGTATTCTTTTCAGAGAATGTTTGCGTTGTTTTTCCAGACGGTTTCGAAAAACGAAATTATGAAAGTTCTCGGTCCCATTACGCGCGTACGCGGTCGAAAATAAAAAAAACGCGGAGTATTCTTGTCGCGCCGCGTGGCCTCTTTATTTGGCGTCCTCTTTATTTGGCGTCCTCTTGTTTCTCCACTCCGGGGAGATCTTCGGGGTCTTAATCCACCGCGAAGGTTTGCCTCCTACGTTGTTCGAGCTCGAACGGGAACGATACGATAACGTTAATGGGATTCACAGCGTGTCCTCCAGCTACTATCGACGCAAGCCTCGTTTTTCCCTAATCAGTTGTAACGCGTAACTACCTGCGATGCACTTTGCGCGCAAATTTCCCTCGAATTTAAATAGTATCGATCGACAGGTCGCGTACAAAAAAAAAAAAAAATACCAACTGGCACGTACAGGACGCTTTGGGAATATGCGATCGAATCTATCCCATTCTGCTCTCTCCAAAAATGAAAAAGGTGGTGTGTAAACCATAGGTTCGTGAACTTTTTATTAGGAGTCGATATGGTAAATAATTTGAAAAGTCTACGATGATGCTCGGATAATACTAAAAATTGAATCATTGGTAGGATTCTTGCCAAAGGGAATTATTTTTAGGAATTTTTAAACGTTCCCATGATACTCTGTCGCGAATGAAAAATGTTTCTCTCGTACGATAGTTTTTCATCGTTCGGAGAGAGTCTACGATATCGAAGCTTGTTTACCTTTTTATGGTGCACCCTGTATATTTCTATCGCAAAGTATTAGGCGATTTTTTTTTATTAAAAAATTACTCTACAAACACACGATAGAAGAGGTGGAACAGTCACGGTTGGTGTAGATTTTGAGAGTGGAAATTTTTATTTTTCGTAATTTTTGTTAACAAAATAGTCAGGTCGGTCGGGGAATTTCTTCCTCCCTGTTTTTTTTTTCGCAGTTTTGTATTTCACCGTGAATGCCACCGTTGTACGACGAAGATCCGATCGATTTTATCGAGACAGTCGCGCGATTCAGCGGGAATCCACGCTCGAAGCTTGGAAGCTCTCCCGCCTCGTTGGTAAATATTTAATAGCCCCGATAAGCCGCGACCATCGTTCTCGATGGACATTATTTGTCGTCCGGGAAAATTTTTTAAACCGATGCGCATACAGGGCACGGTCTCGTTCCAGAGAAAAATAAATAAAGAAATCGTCGACCAACCCTCTATTCGACCTTTAAATGCATAGTTTTTTTTTTGTTTCAAACGAAGTTGCGAATAAAATTGAAAAGAATTATTTCACTCGGATATCGAAATTGAATTAATATCAAAATTGAGCAAAATGGGTTGTAGAAGTGCAACGCTAGAAAACGCGTCATCAATATTTAATAACGTGGTATACAACCGAGAAATAATTATATATAAAATACTTACACATCCGTAGAAAACATTTCATTTAATAACACAAGCCTAGGCTGGATAGAACGTACCGAATTGAAAGCATTATTCGCGTCGATTACGATTAATGCGACTCAACTCGTGTAACTCTTATCGAAGAATGGAGTAACGTCTCTGGAGGCTCTCTTCCAGGTGCGTTTAAATCAAAAATAGGTTGCAGTCTTGCAACAGTGTGCGTTTAAAGTTAACGACGATCAATGGAAAAAAGTTCTCGTTAATTACAATTAGCGCAAGTTATCTAACGGAACTCTTATCGAGGAACAAAATAACGTCTCAAGGCTCCTCGGTTAGCTTCAAATTAACTCTTATCGAAGAATGGTGGAGTAACGCCTCTCGAGGCTCTCTCGGGTAAATTTCAATGAAAAATACGTTGCGGTTTCTTAACCGTGTGCATTTAAAGTTAACAACCATCAATGGAAAAAAATTTTCGTTAATTACAATTAGCGCAAGTTATCTAACGGAACTCTTATCGAGGAACAGAATAACGTCTCAAGGCTCCTCGGTTGGCTTTAAATTAACTCTTATCGAAGAATGGCGGAGTAACGCCTCTCGAGGCTCTCTCGGGTAAATTTCAATGAAAAATACGTTGCAGTTTCTTAACCGTGTGCATTTAAAGTTAACAGGTATCAATGGAAAAAAATTTTCGTTAATTACAATTAGCGCAACTTATCTAACGAAACTCTTATCGAGGAACAGAATAACGTCTCAAGGCTCCTCGGTTGGCTTTAAATTAACTCTTATCGAAGAATGGCGGAGTAACGCCTCTCGAGGCTCTCCCGGGTAAATTTCAATGAAAAATACGTTGCGGTTTCGCAACGGTGGGTATTCAAAGGTTAACGACGACCAATGGAAAAGTAATTCGCGTTATCGTCGACAAGCTGGAAACACGCGCGATCGTTTGTACCTGTGTACGCGTTAGACGCGTTCCGCCATCGCGGCACTTCCGCGAGCTGGAGGCATTTTCTCGGAGTGTTTCTCACAGTTTCTTCAAACGTACCTTGAGAAACTGGTGTCCATTTATCGCCGCTTTCCATCGTGCGCGCCATGAAAAAAAGATTCTAGAATGGGATGCGACCTACATACGTTCGCGACAGAACAAACGAGTCCAGTAGGAAAGTGTATCCATCCAGATCTGAACCGAAACGATGCAACGATGCAACGATGCAACGATGCAACGATGCGCCTAGGTACTCGTCTTCCGGGTTTCGATGCAGGTTAATGTTTACTGGTTGTACGTATCTCTTGTGGTATTTACACTGTCGTTTAAAAATTTTGAGCACGCTTCGATCTTTATAGATATCATAATAATAATAATAATAGTAATAGGAATAATAGTAACAGTAATAGTAATAGGAATAATAATAGTAATAGTAATAGGAATAGTATCAGTAAACGTAATAGTAATAGTAATAGCAATAATAATAATAATAGTAATAGTTTACCGATATCAAACAGGAAGAACTCTCCGTTACAAAGCGCGTACGCAAGAAACGCAAAATAAACCAAGACGAGTGTTCGGTGCAGCTACAGGAGCGGAACGTTTAAACGAGATGAGAGAAAATTATTAAAAAATACCGAGAGTCTCGCGGAAACGATTAGAATTTAAGTCCTCTCGAACAGTTATGTCGACCATTTAACGCGAAAAGAGATTCAGAAAAAGAATGTACAGTTTCACGGGTGACGCGTACGCGAGCATAAAAATTTGTTTGCGGAATATCTGGACAGGAAATAGACTTATCGATAACGTTGCGCGTAAAATGCAAGATCTACGACAGTGCTGTTCGACGATCGTTTACCGATGTAACGGTAAATACTCGTTAAAAATTCTATCGGATCGTCGACTCACTTCCAAGATCGAAATGAAACTTCGGTATACATTTACAGTTCCTCGTAACAATCACAGTCGTAGAAAACACTTAAAACGTACCAGAAACGACACATTTACATCTCGATCGTAAACGAACCGATACATCTATCGAAGAATTAAACGACTCTTCGTTGCGCGGAAAGAAACTTACCATTCGAATATTAAGAAAATTCAGAATTGAAAAATCTTGGATGACGACAGATAATTCTATAAACTGTCGCTACGTTCTCGCGCAACGATCTCCTCGCTTGACTATCGACATCACGTTTTCGTCGTTCCTCGTAAGTTCACACGTTGCTCGTGGACCACGTCGAGGCTCTTATCGTCGATCGTGAATTTTCCACGCGCGGTTGCATCGTGCAGTCTTCGAGACACCGCTGCGATTCTTAGTCAGCGGCGATCGTTCCAGATTGGAATCGATAGAGATATAAAAGGAGAGGGGCCCTCCCCTTGTCGCATCCCTGCTAGAGTTCCCTTGGCCGAAACGTGTCGGTGCACGTTCGTACACACCGTGAACCCATTCGCGATTCTGCTATTGTTAACCGCAGATATTCTCTTGTTCACCGGCCAGTCGAGTGACAGACACCGTGAGAAGCGGTCGCGGATTCGTGGCCATCGAACGGGTGGTATCGATGTCGATTAAGATCGTCGGTGGTTTTCTGGAGTTGGTGGCGCGACTCACGCCGTCCCCGAGGAAAAAGAACGGGACGAAAGTCAAGAATCGGTGCTCGAGGAGGGAAACGTGCCACCGAGTAGGAAACCGTGAGTCGAGTGAAAATCAACAGGTACACACGGGAGTGGAAACTAATATTTCGATTATTATACAATGAACGAACAACGAAAATATTGTATAGATGAACGACGACCCGTTTCCAGCACGAAACTTGAACCGTTTATTCTTATTTGAGTCGTGACAGGCTATTTCTCCTTATTACTTTTATTTTCTCGAAGTGAACGAGTACACGTCGATCGATCGTTTTTTAATTAAATTACACAAATCCAAGGTTTCGACGAAGTTGAGAGTTACAAATTGGATACACTTGTGCGTCAATTTTCGTCGCGGTTGGGCAAATTACCTGCTAAATTATATTCCAATTTTCGATGTCTCTTTCTGTGTCGCGTTCGAGGATTATCGTCGGCTTCTTTGTTCCCTCTTCGAGTTAAATTTTCCAGTACCGTACCGACTGTTCGTTATTAAAAAAAAGAAATATTTAGTCGATTTTTGCCTCCACGAGTCAAGAGGAGAAACAATGTCCAAGAGTGTCTCTAATCATTACCGAGAGTCGAATTTTCGAAAAGTAAAGTAGAAGTCGGCGCTCGGCTCTCGAATACGCTTCCAAGTACACTTTTGCTCCCTTTTTACGAGCGTTGGAGTTTCGTAGAACGTCGACGAACTCCGGTTGAACGCACTGCGGCACGAGGGTGGCGGAATGGAATGCGATCTTGATGGCGAGGGCCGGGACACGCGTTACGTAAGAAAAGAAATATCAACGGGGCTGCGAGGACAACGCGGGCGAGGTTGAGCGGACGGGCATGAGGGCCTCTGACGCGATTAGCGATGGGATCGAGCGTGTCGCAGGTAGCATAGAAACTCGACCAGACCGTGTTCGAAAACTTTCTTCTCGAAAACTTTCTTCTCCATTTCGAGAAAATAAAAGTCAAGCTTGACGAACGTTTCTTCTCGCACGAGTGAATTTCGTGACATTTCCACTGGACTTTGTTTCAATTTTTTATTTCGAAGTCCCTCAATGACGGGAAACTATATACAAAAGAAACTAAAAATCTTCCTCGAGAACCATCGACTAACATTTGCGATATTCGCGCCTCGGTTTTAAATACGTCAAGGTCACGTGTGCAAACGTTAATTGCAAATCGAATAATTCGACTCGAAGTGTCCGTACGAGAAATCCCTCTTCTCGAGTTTGAATCCGCTCTCTTTACTCGCTCCGATTTCGGTAACGGTTCCCGCACAGATTTTCCTTCGAAATGTATCCACGTGACGTACGATGGTTAACTGTATGAAAAAAAAGCTACTTTGTACAGCTATCGAGGGCAACAGATGCGGATACTGTTAATGGAAAAAATGTTGACTCGTTCGACTCGATGTTGCAATCCTACGTGCAGACTACGGAGAGGACGAAACGTCGGGTCGAATAATAAATGAAATTTTTTTTTTCCTCGTTGATCGCTCTCGGTGCCATTTATCCGATCGTGGGAGCAAACAAAGAAGTCTTTTACAAACATCGCGGTGAGATACGTTCGGGAATTATACGAGTGGAAAAATAAACTCGGCGGTATATTTTCGTATCTCGCGTGCACCGACTCGCTCGGCCAGTTGGTAATCTCGAGGTACGGATCGGTGACGATTTGGCGATTGGTCGGTTGGTGAACGATATTCTCTCTTTGGTGAGTATCGGTAACGAATCGATCGTTTTCTCGAGCGGCTCGATCAGGACGGTGTACGCCGATCTGCGCCGGTGGCTGCCACCGGGATGACTCACGGATAGAAAAGAAAGACGCGACGCCCGAACGCCCCTGGACGCCTTGCCTTATTCCGACCTAACCCGCCGGCCGGGTCCCGCATTCCTCCTCAATTGTCCCAATTTGAGAGAATGCATTCCTGAGAGCTTACCAGCATGCGTCGACCGGGAACGCGAATGGAATTTCGGCCGCCCGTACGTCGTTTCCGTTTTATTATTTCTGTAAACTCGAAACCGTCTCGAGAGATCCATCCGCGAGGTCGAACGGGTCGATTTATCGACGAAATGGAAGGGGGATTTTGTATCCGGGAGGTTTAAGAGGAGGGATCCATCGGTGAGGTTGAAGGGAGATGGGTCGACGTGGGTAAAGGGAGATTCATCGATGAATTCCTCGTTGGAGGAGGGATCCATGGATCAGGTCGAAAGGGATCCATCGGTAAGGTCGAAAGAGAGGTCTATAGACGAGGGATCCAACGATAAGGTCGAAAGGGAGGGGATTCATAGAGGAGGGATCCATCGATAAGGTCGAAAGGGAGGGGATCCATCGATAAGGTCGAAGGAGAATCCATCAACGAGGGGTCCATCGATAAGGTCGAAAGCGGATCCATCGATAAGATCGAAAGAAAATCCATCGATAAGGTCGAAGGAGAATCCATCGACGAGGGATCCATCGATAAGGTCAAAATGGGATCCATAGACGAGGTCGAGGAGGATCCATCGATAAAATCAAAGAGTAATCCACAAATGAGATTATGGAGTATCCATCGGTAAGGTCGAAGGAAGATCCATCGACGAGATTGAGAAAGAATCCTTAGACATGGTCGTCGACAAAGGATCCATTATTGTGAAATCTATCGTCGAGATTAAAGAGGAGTCCACCGATAAGGTCGAGAGAGAATCCATCGATAGACGAGGTCGAAGGAGATCCATCGATAAAATTTAAGAGTAATCCATAAACGAGGTTGTGGGATATCCATCGACGAGATCGAGAGAGGATCTTTAGACGAACTCCTCGACAAAGGATCCATTATTGTGAAATCTATCGTCGAGGTTAAAGGGGAGTCCACCGATAAGGTCGAAGCGAGATCCATCGACGAGGCGAAAGAGAAATCCATCGACGAGGTCGAAGGGAGATCCATCGACGCGATCGAAGGGGGGGATTCGTCGACGAGGTCGAAGAGAGTTCCCCCAAAAAGTCGATGAAGTATGGTCGCCGCGCGTGGCCCGTAAAGTATCGCGATATCAAGCCACGGTAATAAATTGACTGCTCGCGAAGCTACCGAGACGACGCTTATCGCTGGTAATAATATTGCCGATAGAATTTATCGCCCCGCGACTACCTTGTAATACCATGGCGCCAATATTTCGCTCTCGCGCCGCGTGAGACGCGCCTTTTCCCTCGACTTAACGATCCTCCGCCGCGCGCGAATTTACAGCAACATGTGGCTACCAGGCGTGCACGGTAGCCGGGGCCTTTTCCGTCCTTCCGTTTCTCGCTTTCGTACGGCCCTCCCCCTGAGAACTCCGTCTCGGCTTGAACCGCAATAAAATGAAAAAAAAAAAAGAAAAAAAAAACAGAAAAACGAGCGATTCGCGCGCCTGGGGTTCTCGCGAATACACCACGGACCTCCTTCGCGAATGCTAATAACGAGATTTTCGCTCGCGCCTTCTTTGCACGCCGATCGACTGCCGATTCGCTGGAACACGAACCGCTGGAAAGTAGACCGAGTTGTAACGTGACTGTACCGGGTGGTCCATCCAGAAACGATCGTATATTTTCTCCGAAATAGGAAGAATCATCGCCAAACATTGCACAATTTTGAAGAAGACTCGTATAAAAGTTCCTTTCGTGGTATATACGAAAGTAAACCTTTCCAAATAGAAAATTCTTCCAACGTGTACACACAGAGGTGTATTAGACTCTCGAATGAATTTCTCGCAATACTACAAAATGCAATTTTTCTATTTTATATTTGCGCCCTGTCTCGAGCCCTAGAATCTTGACAATTGGTCCTCACGGTGAATTTCGGCCCACGGTGTATAAATTTAATAATGAACCGGGAATGACGGTGCGTGATCACGCGCACGTGACAGCGGCCGGTGCGCGTACGTGTCGGTTTTTCCACGTCATCGCGAACGAGAGAGAGACGCGCGGGTTCGTTGTCCCGAATTCATTTTTCTCCCTGCCCGTTCCACGCGTGGACGAAGCGGACTAGCTCTCGCGTTCGTCGTCGCTGTTAAACTCTCGAAAACTATCGCGATTAATTGTCACGAGCGTTCGACGAGCACGAAGTTATCAACCGTTGGAGACAACTCCGAAATGCACTTTGCCGATAAAGAGAACGCGCACTCGAGGCGCGTAACGCGAACCACCATCGTCGCCCGTTATCCGTTTTCTTCTTTAATCGTTTCTCGTCCTCCGCCCCACGGCGTGGCTCGTCACGATCCGCGAATACACGCGGACAAGAGAGAAATTGCGTTCTTCGCGACAATTCGTCATCGTAATGGAACCGACGACCAACCGACGAATCAACGCGCTTACGACGACCACGGGGAAGCTTTATTCTCTTCTTTCGATCGTTCTCGCTGGAATTTCTCCGCTTTATCTCTACTCCGTTTCCCTCCTCGAGCATCTCGGAACGATCGCGAACCAATTTCTACGGTATTTATTCCGATACCGATCTAACGAAGATTTTATCTATCCTCTTCGTCGAGAGAATTTATTATTCACCCCTTTGGAGACCTTTGGAGCGATGCTCTGAGCAAATTTCTGTGTATTTGCTTCTGGGCTTACCCACTGGAGAATGTTTTACTTTTGAAGTTCGGGCCCTTTGGCATTTTTAAGTAGATGAGAAATGAATTGTTATCTATTTGTTTCCATTCTGACCGACTAGAAATTTATTGTAATGGTAAACGACGGGTCAGGGTACGGTTGAAGAGAATTTAGGCTCGCGAGAACCGAGACCGATCGGTTCGAGGTACGTCTACGAGCGCAGAAAGCGTGCGCGTGTTTCGAAACGCGTCGCTTGGCTGAAAAAAATGGCGTGCGTTCGAAATTGACTCGCGTTCCACATGTTTCGCGTGAAACCTCGGAAATATTTCTCATCGAATCAATTTCTCGTATTCTTATCCGGCGGTACCGCTATTAGGAACGTCTCCGTTTGCTTTTCAACTTTCTTTTTTATAATTTTCGCGCAGCTTCAACGTTTTCATTACGGACTTTCTACTTTCTTATTATCCTCGGCCCGTGCCCCGGATCGAATTCGAAAATTTTCACATTTTATTGTTAATTACAAATAATATCTCCTCGTATCGTATTAGCAACGCTGAACGATCTTTTTCTGTACCGTGCTGAACAACATTCCTCTACATAGGATTATCAGTGCTAAAAAATATTTCTCTGCAGGACATTCCTCTATATCGCATTATCGTATTAGCAACGCTGAACGATCTTTTTCTGTACCGTGCTGAACAACATTTCTCTATATAGGATTATCAGTGCTAAAAAATATTTCTCTGCAGGACATTCCTCTATATCGCATTATCAGCTCTAAAGAATACTTCTCTGTTGAACATTTCTCTATATCGCATTATTAGCTCTAAAGAATATTTTTCTGCAGAACAATATTTCTCTAGATCGTATTATCAGCTCTAAAGAATACTTCTCAACAAAACAACGTTTCTCTCAATCGCACGATCAGCTCCAAAGAATATTTCTCTATCGAGTGAAAAAGCATCGACTAAACGCCAAAACGGAGCGTTGATTTCGTAACGCGGATCGGTTAGACGACGCATCTAATTAACTCGTAAACGCAAGAGGAGGGTTTCCCGGTAGACGGTACGATTCAATTCGAGCGCGTAGATCGTAATTCTCCCCATTATCTTCAGCCATTGTGCGGTTCCGCGAGCCGCTCGCGGAACGCTCGTAAAGGAGGATCTCGATCCTCGGTTGCGTTTCTTTCCTCTCTGTTCCCTATCCACGATTGCGCAAGCGAAATATACGCGATGACACGGATCGGTCGCGCGGGCCGGTTTCAAGGATGTGTAACAATCGAACGCGTTCCGCCCACAGTTTTTCGCGAGCTCTGTGCCCGTTTAAAGTGATCGCGTTCGGTACACCGACACGTATCGCGGGATCGTCCGATCCTGTGCTCTACGCGCGAGTAATTGCCGCGCGCAATCGTTTACGTACGCGATTGTAAAACCGTCCGGCGAACGAAACCGCGAGAAGGAATTTCCACGCGTTCCTCAGGAAACAATTAACAACAACTATTCGTTCCCATGCGTCTCTCGGCGCTAATCTCGACGTTGGATCCCCTACGGGCGATGGGGAACACCTTCCGACGTTCCTCGCGCGGAATGGTTCACGCTCGAGGAAACTCGCGTATTTCCTCCACCGTTCTTCCACGGGGAACAGAACAAAAATCATCACTCTCTCGTACCGCGCACCGTACTTTTCCAAGTTGGAATTTTTTTTATTTTTGTCTTTAATTTCTTTTTTCTTCTCTTTTCTCACACGATCCCCCGAGTATTATCGCGTGTACAAGCGTAGAGCGCGTTCTCGGTCGCGACGATGTCCGTTCGCGGACAGCGATACGTATCGGTGCACGAAAAACGCGGTTAACGTTCGAACGCCTCGAGGAACACGTTACCCGGTGAACGAGAATAATTTCCCGCAGTTCCGTGCAACTTTCTTTCACTCGATGAATTCGCACAATTAAAAAAAATAATTACTCGCCGGTTGTATACGACGCGCGCCGCGGTTGCATCGTGGCTGCAATCAACGGGCGGAAACCGGTAGAAAAACTAGTATTTTACCACGGTAATGGTGCCCGATGTTATTACGATCTCTTGTGCCAACCTCGTTTGCGATCCCAGAAAGGGGCGAAATAATATTCTATCTACCGTGGCTTTATATGGCTATGCCTTTACGCTCGAGGGATTAGCGCGAAGAGAATCAAAGAGAGGGCACCACGGTGGGGGGGAGGAGGAGAGGAGAGAATAAAAAATGCGCGTCTCCCTTCTACACCGCGCCGGAAAACTCGCTCGATGCCGAAAGAAAAGGAAAAAAAAAAAGGAATTGTTCGTCGTTCCCAGGGAAGGCTGCCGGCCGTAGGAACATCATCGCGTGGTTAAAATATTTTTTTTACGACTTGACCGTAATTAGCGTTCCTTCTTTTTTTCTCTCGAAGCGCGAAGAAACCTTGCGAAGAGGGGGGAAGACCAAACGAGAAAAACGTTTTCGTCGAACGTGCTCGTTTACTTTCAAGGAAAATTCCGCCCGAGTTTCTTGCAATTCTTTCAGTTCTTTCAATTCTTCGCGCGTGGATATTCACTCGATCCGATAATCTCGCTGGAGTCGCGTTCGAGAACGATTGTTCACGCACGATATAAATTATCGAGTTGTTTCGAGGGTCTGTCTTGCGAAAAGGGGATGGAAACCCCTTGCAGCGAGGGACGATTCGGTGGGGTGAGATTATGAGTATTTAATCGAGAATCTTTTCCAACGTGTAGAAAAAGTATTTTGTTTGCAAGTCGTTGAGTGTCGTTTACACAACGAGTCGTTTTCACGTAAGTTTCAGTTTCATAAATCCTAGTCAAGGTTAACAGAAAGAAGTTTAAAGACAACTAAAAGCAAACCAGCAAACTTTGAAACGATACTTGCGCCTTCTTTCGGTACCGAGATCTTCGAAATAATGAGTATTTAATTGAGAATCTTCTCCAACGTGTAGAAAAACTATTTTATTTGCAGGGGTGATCTTTTTTCCATTCGTGTTGTCCAATTTCCAAATTATCCTATCGAGTGTCGTTTACACAACGAGTCGTTTTCTCGTAAGTTTGCATTTTATAGATTCTAGTCAAAGTTACCAGAGAGAAGTTTAAACACAACTAAAAGCAAAGCAGGAAACTTTGAAAAAATACTCGCGCCTTCTATCGGTACCGAGATCTTCGAGCCAGATCAAACGAGATCTATATACACAGAAAACAAAGCCACATTTCCCCTGTTCTCTCACAGTGGGATCAGTAACGAGAAAAATCAGCAGAACCCCTTTTCCAGTCCCTCGACAGAAGATTGCTCATTTTTTTTTCTTTTTTCGAATCTCTGCAATTCCATCGGTCTTTAAAAGGGTAAATGGGACATGGCGGTCGACCATCCTCGAAAAGAGGAACGGATTCACGGTCTCGAGATGTGTAATCGTTGTCCGAGATCGTTGCGAAAAATCTCGCGGGGAATTCGCGAACGAACAGGTGGTTGGTTCATGGTGGTATCGATCGATCGAGGGAGGAAGAAACGATCCATCCACTCTGTGGAAAGAAACGTTTCTCTGGTCGCGAAGCGAGGAGCGTGGAAAACTGGCGGGCCGCGTCGCGCCTGGTCTAGGAATGCGAGAAAGAAGAGGACGGCGAAAGAATCGGCGCGGAGAACGCGGCGCGCATTCTCCGCGCGGCGTACAACGGCTTCGCGATACGCTCGTAGATCGCGTCAAGAATGCAAAGCCATTTACATAACTAGTTCGGATGATCGGCGTGCGTTCCGCTATACGTGTAGGTACACACCGGGTCTACGTGCACGCTCGTGAAATTGTGGGATCACCGGGCCCCGATGGGGACAAATACGCGCGAAAACGGTGAGGAAGAATCATCGGGCGTTTACGCGCCGTGAAACGAATCCTCGTCGCTAGGTAACGATCGTTCCGCGTTCTTCGAGACGCGAATCGAGCGGATCGAGCGGATCGAGCGGATCGAGCGGATCGAGAACGAACGACGAGTCGCGATACAGTCCTCCGTAGTCCAGAGTTTCGTTATCGACGTGACAACGCGCGCGTTATCGTTGTTATCGCGGCGTTACGACACCATTGGACCTTTATCGGGGCGTGGAGTAACTTTTCATCGAGGTGTTCACCGAAGAAACTATCCGCGAAACTATCCGCGAAACTTTCGATGTATTTGTTGTACGTCTATTGCGCGATACGCATAATATTGCGTGTGTGTGTTTTTTTTTTCATATCGAGAGAGTCCAGAAGGAACGATCGAAACGTCTATTGTGCGATACGTATAATATTGTACGTGTGTTTTTTTTTGTTTTTATACCGAGAAAAAACAGAAGGAACTATCGAAACGTCTATTGCTCGATACGTATAATATTGTACTTGTTTTTTTCTTTTTTTTATATCGAGAGAGTCCAGAAGGAACGATCGAAACGTCTATTGCTCGATACGTATAATATTGTACTTGTTTTTTTCTTTTTTTTATATCGAGAGAGTCCAGAAGGAACTATCGAAACGTCTATTGCGCGATACGTATAATATTGTAGGTGGTTTTTTTTTTTTTATGGCGAGAGGGTCCAGAGGGAACGATCCAAGTCCGACTGGACGATTTTCAGGGATACAGACCGACCATGACGAGTGGAACACGGTCTTTCTCCCACCGCTGACATTCCACGCAAATGACTGTTACAATAGGCATTTTATATGTTTTCTTGGAAGCAATTGCAGATACGCACTTTCTTATTCAAATCACCTCGGATCGAGGTTCAGACTCGGATAATTATGGTACCAGCAGGGTCGCAAAGTTTGTTTTCCACATACTGGAAAGTTTCGCTTTTGCGGTGGCGCTTCGGAAAACTTTCGATTCGTCGGAAACAAGTTTCTCAATCGTTAACTATCCGCCAGACAGGGTTCACGACGATGAAAGTGTTAGCATATGATGCAATATCGAGAGCAAATACTACTCTATTTAAGAAGAAACAAGTAAGAGGGAACAAGAAGTGTTCGAAATACTTGAAAATTCGAATGGACAAAACTATTGATAACTGTAAGGTTCAATACCGACATTTGTTCCAGAAAAAATGAGTAAAGTAACGGGAAACTTTCGAAATGAATTCAGTAATTCCCGCTTTCGTGGAATAAAATAATCGATCGGTTGTCTCGAAAGCGGGGCAGGTAGCGATTTCTGGTCCCCAATCGAGGCAGAGTCTATTCTACCGATATCACGGATAGAATGGTTAGCATCGGCTGTATCGTCTCGTGGAAGCGTACAATTCTGCCACGGAATCGTAGTACAAAAGGAGAGAAAAATAGAGAGAAAGAGGGTACGGATGCACAGAAACTCGTGCCGCGACGTCGACCTGCATACGCGCGCGTATCGCAAGCAGGCCATCCGTGAAACTTATCGAAGCAGATATCCGACCGACAATGGATACGCGAATGCTGCGCGATTTCATTCGCGTGAAGCGTTCTCGTGGTATACAGGGTGTCCGTGACGGTTTCGAGGCGCAGTTTCTGCGAAAGAAACCCGAGCAGTGGAAACGATGACTCGACTAAGGCCTGAATTCCACTTATCCAATCTCGCGTAGTTAGATGAATCATTAAACGCGTTATTCATTTTCTTCCTGTTTATTACGTACACGTAGGTCTCGCGTCGCGTCGCGTCACCTCGCGCACGTGATCGCCTCGTTACGATATTTCGTCCAGCCAGAAGCGTATCTCCTTCTCTCTCGTAACCATAAACCGACGTTCCGCGAACGCGGCACGAAAATTTCCTACGAAGGAATTTTTATCGTTTCGTGTATCGTTGTTTCGTGTATCGTTGTTTCGTGTTCCTTTCGACGAAGAGATTCACGTTCCAGTGTTTAAATGCTGAAGTTTGCAAGTATACGAATGAGAGAAAAAATGTTATACAGATCGTTGAACGCTTCATTGAACAATTCTACACGAAAGTACTATCCGCAATCATCAAAATAATACTTTTCCATTGAACGACTTCCCAAGTCGCGCGGATGACGCGGTGAATTAAAGAATACGATCTTTCCCGCGTACGTGACAACGGCCGACAACCGATGAACAAGGTCACGTATACGTGACAGCGGACGCGAGTGCGTCGATTAGGTTCCTCGAGAGCGTTTTCGTTCACCGTGATACGCGTCCACGGCCACGGATCCTTGCGCTAAACGTTGTTACGCACTCGAACGAGCAAAAGCTGAACGCGCGGCGTGACAAACGCTCGCTCGTTCGACTCGTAGCCGAGTCTCGTGTTGGCGAACGAGGTGTAAATTAGTTCCACCGGGTGATCGAAACGACGCGGTTTCGGGCTCTAGGCGGTCGGTCGCGTCACTTTCGTACGATCACGTACGCGAGTGCATCCTGCGAACGGATTCGTCGATAGAGGGAACGATGGGCCTGCGGTTGCACGCACCTCGAGCGTTCCCACAAGACGTGCACCACGGAAAAGTCGTCGTACGAGTTCGGTACCTAGGACTGCGGCCACGACTCTGCGACGACACGCTCGCTGATCGTCGAGGATGAGAGAACCCGATACACTGGACACCAAAGAATGTTCGCGAGAGACTGTTGCCCCCTCGGTGCTCCGTCTTCGTTCGTTTCTCGTTTACACTCGCCACCGCACGAAACCGAAATATTATTTACTCCCGAACAATGTTGCATTCGTCGTGCAATGACTTCGAGTCCCGATGGTCTTCGCGAGAATCTTCCCGGGGCATTGTGGTTACACGCGATGTCACAATATTGTTTTCTGGAAAGGATATTACTTTATGTTGCATTCGTCGTACAACGACTCTCTAGGTACAGACAGTTTGCGCTCTTCCTGGGGTTGTATGGTTGGATATAATGTCAAAATAATGTTTCTTGGGAAACAATGTTCTATTCGTTGTACAATTACTCCAGACACGGACAGTCTTTACTCTTCCTAGGGCATTGGGGCACAATCACTCTAGGTACAGACAGTTTACACTCTTCCTGGGTCATTATGATTGAACGTAATGTAAAAATATTATTTCTTGGAAAACAATGTTCTACTCGTTGTACAATTACTCCAGACACGGACAATCTTTACTCTTCCTGGGACATTGGGGCACAATGTCTCTAGGTACAGATAGTCTTTACCCTTCCTGGGGCACTGTTGGACGTAATATCAAACAGGGCACGTGTAAACTTCCTAGTTGGACGTAGTGTCAAAGTATTATTTTCTGGATAAACAACGTTCCATTTGTCGTACAATGACGCTAACTCCCGATGGTTTTCACTCTTCCCCGAGTTACCGTGATCGGAGCCAATGTCTCGCGCGGGGCCAGACGATGTCTTTCGGAATTCCAGATACCGGTAGGTAGGTAATTTCGTTCCCGAGCGATTCATCGCGTCCCGTGGTCTTCCTGAATCGTTGCCCGATCGATCGGCACGATCGCTGAAGGCTACTACCTGTACGACTTTATTGCCGTGCATGCTTCCATCGCGCGACGTCGGGCCGCGACCAGTTATCGGGACACTGAAAGCTTCTCGGTAGTTCGAGGGTGGTCTCTTATCTTCCCCAAGTGGCTCTAACGCGTGTAACGCCGGTTATTGACTCCGTTTTAACTCGGTTGCTCGATCGAGTGCATTCGGTCGACACGCGACCAGTGTTGCCTCGTAGGGGAACTACTCCGAGTGGTCAACTTCGATCGCGATGTACTCTCGCGGAGAGACGGTGTGTAGATCATTAAACAAACTTGCAAAATATTGAACGTAGATGTTCGATGGTTTCGAAGATACCACCGATCAAAGTTTCGGTACGCGTTGCAAACTCGAAACGAACTCGTCCTCCGAAAGAATAATTTTTGATAAATGTTTCGAGCCTTCTATCGACAGAGCGTTTCAACGGTTCTCTGGGTATTTTATTAGCAATTTTCCTTACGTATCGAAACCCTTCCGGAACGATTCCAATCCAATTTACGTAAACTCGAAACCCGGTGTATAGTGAACAACCTTGTTGACCAAGTGTTCCCTTTGTTAATCCCTAACCTCCGTTCCAGAGTGTACAACACTTGTTCTAAATTGGAGTACGCGAGCCTAATACGGTCTCCCACCGGATCAAATATAGGAGCTCTTTGAAAAGAGATAACCTAAATTTCTGTGTACCGCCTAGCGTAATCACGATTATTAATTTAATCGACACGGTGTGTAAACATTGGTCGGTAGTCGTACGTTTATTCTCGATACTCCGAACGACCGAATAAACGATCCTGTGTGTATCGATACCCGTTCTAATCAAATTTAACGCACGATTTAGAGCTCCTCGTACGACTTCCTTGTTCGATATTAAGTTCTTCGGGACTTACTCGTGTAACACGGATCCTATCTCTAGAATGTAATCGTTAACAGTTGGAGCAGTTACGCCGTTTTTCTTCCGCCTTGTTTATGCCTCTACCATAAACTCGTATCTCGTGTTCATTCAAAACGCAACCTGCTCTTATATTATAATTATTGTGATCAACGGGATAGTCCGGTTTAAACGAATAAATGAATGAACACGAAAGGGTTTTAAATCGACCAGTTCTCGAGTCGACAAGCGTATCGATCGCGAGGAAATCATTCGCCAACGTGGAGCTATAAGTCAGCGAGAACGAAAAAAAAAAGAGAGAAAAAAAGGAGAAAATTGAGAGAGAGAAAGAGAGAGAAAGAGAGAAAAAAGGAATCGTCGATGAATACTACGGGAGGCTCGGAGTATCGGCTTCGGACACACCTGACTTCCGGTGGCGGCGGCCGTCGCACGGCTGACCGGATTTCAGACTCGTTTCTCTCCTACCTTTCTCGATCCTGTTATCGTTCGCGAGAATGGGTGGTAAATACGCGAACGAAGCAACCGTGTCATCCCCGTTGAATGTTTCTCGTAAATTTTCAATCCCTACACGATTAGAGCTCGAACTTCAAACGCGTTCCGTATTTATCGATTCTCAAACCGTGCGCCTCCGGTTTTTTCTGATCTTATTCCCAGTGAAAATCTTCATTAAGGCATTAACAATCATCCAAGAGTCCATCAAAGACATTTTTTCTTAAATTTCCATCTCTACGCGATTAGACCTCGAGTGTGTAACACGCTGGACGTTTATTGATCCTCGAACGGGGAGTTCGATCTGTCTCGAACTCGAGTCTTATCATTCCGCTCTCGACACACGGGTCAAACTAGACCCTAGATCGAGAATCCATCGAAATTCGTCCGGCGACGATATCGTCTCGCGGTCTCGATGATCGAGCAAGCATTTTAATTGGATTCGCTAATTAGTCCGGATTTCCTGCTCGTAAGTGGCTCGCGAGTCGTTACGCAAATCGCTCGTACGCGCGCAAGGACGGACGGACGAGCCGTTATTGGAAAGAATACACGGAACCGAGCGGGTGGACAATGGCGGCGGAAGGAACCTCACCGCGGTACTCGATCGTTTCGTATTCGCGTGTCAGGAGGCAGGAGCGGGGACCAGAGACGGCCAGTCGTAACCTGTATTACGGTTTCTCGTAATTTTACTCGCGTTGTGCAACGCGATGCAACCGAGCTTCGCGAGCCTGCACGGGACGCGGCGCGGCGCGGCGCGGCTCAGGTGCACCGCTAGCGAAGCTTCTCGAGTAGCGTACGTGCGCGCCATAGCTAAACGCCAGTGGGAAAACACACTCAAGGTCGACGCGGAAGTTGTAGAAATTTCGCGACCGATTCGACGTTTCGATCCACCACCTCCACGAGAACAATAACAGTTTCTTTATTAACCGGCGAGGAAACATTCGATATACGTATAATTGCGATTTATCCTTCACGTGGAATGCATTCAGGTGGAATGCATTTTTCAAGAGATGCAATTTGACACCTGTCGTGAAGAGAAGAGTTGTATTTTTTTTATCTGGCAGGGAACATTCTTGGTATACAATGTTGTTGAGATTTATCGTATTCACGTGAAATGCATTTTTCAAGAGATGCAATTTGACACCTGTCGTGAAGAGAACAGTGGTATTTTTTTTATTTGGCAGGGAACATTCTTGGTATACAATGTTGTTGAAATTTATCGTATTCACGTGAAATGCATTTTTCAAGAGATGCATTTTGACACCTGTCGTGAAGAGAAGAGTTGTATTTTTTTTATTATCTGGCAGGGAACATTCTTGGCATACAATGTTGTTGAGATTTCTCGTATTCACGTGGAATGCATTTTCCAAAAGATGCAATTTGACACCTGTCGTGAAAATAACAATTGTATATTTTTTATTTGGCAGAAAACATTCCTGGTATACAATGTTGAGATTTATCGTCCACGTGGAATAGATTTTCCAAGAGATGAAATTTAATATCTGTCGCAATAAGAACAGTTGTATTTCTTTATTAACGAGCCGGGCACATTCTTGGCGTACAATGCTGTTGCAATTTATCATTCAGGTGGAATGAATTTTCCATAAGATGCAATTCAATACCTGTCGCGAAAAGAACAATTGTATTTCTTTATTAACGAGCAGAAAACATTCTTGGTGTACAATGCTGTTGCAATTTATCATTGAGGTGGAATGAATTTTCCACAAAATGCAATTCAATACCTGTCGCGAAAAGAACAATTGTATTTCTTTATCAACGAGCAGAAAACATTCTTGGTGTACAATGCTGTTGCAATTTATCATTGAGGTGGAATGAATTTTCCACAAGATGCAATTTAATACCAGGTCGCGAAAAGAACAATTGTATTTCTTTATTAACGGGCAGGAAGCATTCTTGGTATACAATGCTGTTGCAATTCATCGTTCACGCGGAATGGATTTTCCAAGAGAAATCGTGAGAAGAGAAAATTTTATTCGAAAAAAAAGAAGAAAAACAACTCGGAAAGATTTTCTTGCAAAAGTGGGAAAAAGACGAGGTTTCCGAAAGAATTTCGATCGATGTTTCCAATTGTGCCTCCTGGTAATTGTTAAATCGTTGAATTGCATTCGATTCTGAATGCGAGCCAGCGGATACGTTTCAAGCAAGCTTCTCGAATAGCGAACGTGCGCGCCATAGTTAACGCGTTGAACATACTCAAGGTCGACACGGAAGTTGTAGAAATTTCGCGATCGGGTTCTGCCTCGATGTTTCGTTTCACCCTCTCGAGGATACACGCGGAACGCTCGGCGAAAGGTCGGTTGAATTTTCCAAAAAGGTCGCGAACCTAGAAGTCGGATATCTCGTTTGGAACACGGTTCCGTGGATCGGTGCAGCGGATGATTAGGTCATCCTGTTCGCGTATGGAAACGACGGAGCAAATGTATTCGGTGATTCATTGATGAAAATTGCGCGATGCACTCGAAGCCTTCTGGTCCGTTGTACGTCGTAACTCGATTAAAAGAAAAAAAAAGGATAGAAGATGCATCTATGGTACAGAACTAATATCAAAAACGAATTACTCCGAGAAATGAATTTTTCTCACTTATCGAGCACCAAATTCTCGCAGCTATCGAGTTGCTCGAGTTCTTCACCGTTTCTTCCCTCGTTGAGAACTTTTTCAATTCACCCGAAACTCTGACTCAGTTTCGCGGATTTCCTAGTTGGAAATCAACTGTTCGATCGAAATCGCGAAGATTCGATTCACGTACGCATCGAGACTCTCGGTGGCGATCCTTTCTCGTTGCACGGTGTCTCCGTGGTCCGTGTGTCGTCGAAACGATTATCGGTCGTTCGACGACACTCGTATAGGTACACCGTGACACCCGTGTCGAGATAAGAGCTGTTGATACCGGGAGTGGTTGAAAGTTCGAGCGCGTTGTATCCTCTCTCGATCCGTCAGAGTCGCGTCATCGCCGATGGCTCGTCCTTGGAAAATAGCAAGCGACGATGAGTCAACGCCAGTTTCGACCGCGGGATTCGCTCTTAAGTTTCTCTGGTTATCGCGCGAGCGCTCCGCCTTCTTGCGTTACAACGAGATGGGACTCGCGCGAGCGCGTGCGCACTCGGTGTTTCTTCTAGCTCGTCGTCGTCGTCGTGAATTCTCAACGACGAGTCGCACTCTTGCTACCGACGAGCAAACGTTGAACAAACGAGTCGAGGTGCGTGCGCACTCGGTGTTTCTTCTAGCTCGTCGTCGTCGTCGTCGTCGTCGTTGTCACGGGACCGTATCGGAGCAACGAACAAAAATATAAACAGAAAAGTTCCTTTCACTCGCGCACCACAACGCACGGGGTCGCAACAGAAATACTTAAGTGAGGATGGCTCAGCTTATTCTTCACTCCGTAGAATAATTGAACAAGTACCGAAATTCACTGCTTAGGCGAACACCTCCGTAGAGAATACGTCGAATTAGCGAAAGTTACTGTTTTTAACGAAATACTTCCGTAGAGAATACATCGATTTAGCGAAAGTGGCTGTTTTTAACGAAATACTTCGGTATATCGGCGAACCGGCGTAATAATTAAAAGGTGCGTAGCGGGTGACGGACAGAGATTCTCACTCGACTAGGTTGGAACGATCGATGAATTTTTATTCAGAAGGCAGCGGCTTATATACATGAATTTATGAATTTCGTTTATCGGTGATCCCGGTGTTTAGGCATCGTGCTGGTCTTATCGGTGTGCTCGGTGGTCCTAGCATCGTCGTCGTGAATTCTCAACGACGAGCCGCACTCTTGCTACCGACGAGCAAACGTGGAACCAACGACGAGTCGAGGCGCGTCGATCGAACGAAGAAAACCGAGTTCTGAGAACTTTCGCACGGTGCGATCTCCCTCGAAGGAAAAAAAGCTGCGCGAAGATGCGTGCGCGAGGGCGTAGCGGAAAGGCAATTAACGATGATTCGCGCCGCCTTGTTCCCGATACGCGATTACCGCTGCGGCCGGCACCCGGACGAACCAGTACCCGGCAATACCTCGGTTATTGATAACATTTCGGAACGATTGATAGCGTTTCCACGACCGGTACACTTCATCGACTCTTTTGGCATTCTTTCCGCGAGGAAAACGGATTCCGCGCGGAAAGAACGTTAATTAGCACCGGTACCGGAGAAGTATCGGTTACATGTACCGAGGTACCGGTCTCGGTAGCCTCGCTTCTTAGTTACTTGCACGCTTTACGAAAGAGATACACTATGGAAATTGTATCACGCGGGCAAGTTTTTTTTTAAATACCGTGTATTATTCTTGGAGTAAATTTAAACGAATAATGGTAGAGATGACATGACTGAGCAGAAGAACAGAGACAGTATCGTGAAAGAGCGTTAGAGTATACAGCTGTACATTTTTGTTTCGAAATGGGAGTAAGCTGTAATTTCTAAGGGGTGATGCGTATTGTCTTACGATTGTTCCTAGTTTTCTGTTGGTACGATTTCAGAGATGTTTCTCTTAAGTATGAGAAATTGACGAGAAAGCTTTAGAGAACACCGATAATTCTTTTGGTTCGATCGATAAGTGTCGAGAAAGAGGTTGAACAGGAAAGTCTTTTCGGAGCAACCGGTTCGAGTTTGAAAACGGATTGTCCACCGGTGCTTCGCGTATTGATAATTCCCGCGTTTTCCAACGTTACACGAGGAAGTAGTCACTGGTGTTACAGAGACTGGTCTTGTTCGATCAACAGTGTGGAAAAGTTCTCCCGAGGGAGTGGTCCGTGCACGATGGGTCGAGTGGTAGGAACGAAACGTAGAGTCACGTAGGTATCGTGTATCATCCGATACTGTTTACCGCGTCGACTGCCAAGCGAACGGAAAACGAACATTGGATTGATCGTCTATGCGAACTTCCTTGAGAAATTCGAGTCAGTTTCGAGAGAAACGTTGAACGCTGTCCTCGAAGATTCCTAACGAATCTTCTTTCATCGAATTTTTGTATTTTCGTTTCGAACGTCGATTACCTCTTCGACGATTGTTTTCCTTATTAACGACAAAACAATAGGCGTTCTCCGCGAGAAAAGAAGGCCAGTGGATAAGAAAACGTGGTTCCTCGTCCCCGTGAACCAACCATTGACGAATTTCAGCCGAGAGAGACCGGTACACCGATGGGTCCCATAACGTCGGTCCCCGTATCGAGGACGTTGCACGAGCGGAGAGGCTACGGGAGTAGAGCGAGCAGAGCGTGTACAAGCGGCGAAGTGACGCGTGGAACGCTTGGAATGCAACGGGCTCCCTCGAAGGTTCGGGCACGGTCGTCGTTCGCGCCAAATACCTTCGTGGACCGATCGTTCCGCTCGTACGTCGTCGACGAGCCGCCGAATACCTACGAGTAACCGATCCTTTCGCTCGTACGTCGCGGACGACGCGGCAGACCGCGAGCGTGTTATTCCACGCGCGGTTCCACCGAAAATGCTCGAAACGCTCGGGATTTCGTCCCGTCTGCGCACGGTTCGTCGCGCGGCACGAATTCGCCGACGATGCTCGACGATGCGGAAGAACATCGCGACCACGGGGAAACGCCAATGCGACTAGAGTATCCGGTGGGAGACAGGGATCGCGCGAATCGATTTTTCGAACTGTACGAAAGAGGAATGTACGAATCGAGAAGAGAGAGAGAGAGAGAGTGTCGTACGAACCGATTTCTCGGATCGTACGAGAAAAAGAACATCCGAATTGAGAAGAGAGAGGGTCGTACGATTCGAGAAATCGGTTCGTACGAGAAAAGGAACGTCCGAATCGAGACAGAGAGTCGTATGAAGCGATTTCTCGGATCGTACGAGAAAAGGAACGTCCGAATTTAGAAAAGAGAAGGTCGTACGAGAAAAGGATCGTGCGAATCAAGAAGAGAGAGGGTCGTACGAGAAAAGAACGTCCGAATTGAGAGATGAGTCGTACGAACCTACTTTTCGGATCATACGAGAAAAGGAACGTCCGAATCGAGAGAAGAGAAGGTCGTACGAACTGATTTCTCGAATCGTACGACAATAGTAACATCCGAATCGAGAGGAGAGACACTAAAAGGGTTGTACGAACCAATTTCTCGGATCGTACAAGAAAAGGAACGTTCGAATCTAGAGTAGAGACACTAAAAGGGTCGTACGAACTCATTTCTCGGTTCGTACGAGAAAAGGAACGTCCAACTCGATAGCAGAAAAACTAAAAGGGTCGCGTGCACCGATTTCTCGGATCGTACGAGAATAGTAACGGCCGTGTCGAGAAGCTTGCGAATCGATTTTTCGGATCGTGCGACGAAAGCAACGACGTGTCCGAGTCGAGACGAAAGAAAGGAGTGGGATCGCGGGTTCGCACACGCGATGGATGACGTGGACGCGCGCCAGCAATTAATCCCGGTTTGCTTCGATCGGTCGGCGTGTACGAGAGCGCGGGATACCGGTTCCGAGTTAACAATGGAATTGCCCATTCACCGGACACATTTGGAGAATCGAGCAACGGTACAGGACTAAAGGCCGATTCACGCTCCAGCGTCGCGGTTCATTGCTTCTACGCGTTCTTACGCAACCACTCTCTGTCTTTCGAACCAACGAGGTACACAGGGTATTTGGTGAATCGGTTCTACGATTCGATCGGGAGCCATTTCGATACGTTGAACGTTGTTTCGCGCAGGGATTGAAACGATTCTAAGAATAACCGCTCCAAAGTGTTGTATCCCAGTTCTGATCGGAACAATTATGAGAATTATAAGAGTAACTGTTTGAAAGTGTTATAAATAGCTTCTGATCGAAATACGTATAAAAACTGAACAAATTTCTTAACTCTTATAGATTTATCCTTACCAGCCCATATCGCTTGTAATTCTTCGGAACCGATATTAGCGATAAATGCGAGAGATTTAACATCAATGTGAAGGTAAAGTGTGTTAAAGTTACTAAACATTAACAACGACCTCGAATGATCATTATCGAAGGAAGTCCCTATGCTTTCACAAAAAATCATTGCAATTGCATCCGTTCACAAAAAATCATTGCAACTGCATCCGTTCACAAAAAATCACTGCAATTGCATCCGTGTAAAGCGATTCGATGCAATATTTGAATATATTGCATTATTGTACATCTCTTCTATTTACAACTCGTTACGATACTCGATACGCAAGTTTCTTTGCGTATCACGATAAACTTTATATTACAATCTTCGATTCATCGGTTGTTTCTTCGAGGTTCTCTCGAATCTCGCCCGCATTTGCATCGAGGGGTCTTTTCGCGCGTACTGTTGTGAGGCCAGCTTAAATCTCGCACGGTCAATCGCGAACGGGCAGGTGCATAGCGTGCGTCCCGTTTTCTTCGTACAGGCGAGAGTACACGCGCGTCTGCACGCGTATCGCGTTTCAGGCAACAATAAACGCTTCGTGCTCCGTGAGCTGGATCTCGAACCGAGTTAATTAACGTCCTTCCTCCTCCCTGGCCCCCCCTCTCTCGCTCTTGGCTTTTAAAAGGAGCTATTACGACCGCGAGCCGAACTATATCGGGCCCCCTTCCGGTGAGTAAATCTTTCGCTGTACTTTGTTGACGTCTGTTGCGATTTTTTGACGTCACGAAAGAAAAAAGGACTTCTCGAGAGAAAGAGAAACGACTCGATGGATTCTCGAGAAAGATGACATTTTTTTTTATGAATTTTAATCAATTTTTACCGACGTACCCTCGTGATTGTTAAATAGATGACGGATCGAGAGACAATTGCTTCGTTGGAAATATTTTTTATCGATTAAAATGCGATTCGATGAAAATTGCGATTCTTCGATTATGTGTATTCACGTTTAAAGAAACGTTTATTTCGTGGAACAACCATTCGGGTGAGTTCGGTTTGTGGTATCGAGGCGTGGACGTGGGTTTGGCTAGGAAAATTATGCCACTCGCGGAGAAACCGAACGAACATAAATTTATTACTAGGAATAATTAAGAATTAAATGTGAAAGTAACGATATTTACGCGGCGAAACTTTCTCGGCTTGCTCGCGCGTCGTGAATAGCGGACGATTATTGCGTTTGCACGCCGAGAATACGGACGAGGATCTCTTCTATTTAGTTTTGGATATTTAAGGGGGTTCTTGTGTCGGTCAGGTTTTCTTTCGACTTATTTTTACACGTAGAATAATCCCCTGTAGTTAATCACACCTAAGCTCCAAGACAGCTAATTGCACCCGTGCTCCATAAAATTCCCCAACTCGATTTTCTCAAAAACGAAGCTTCGAACTCAAAAATTATATTCTTTTATTTCGACTTATTTTTACACTTAGAATAATCCCCTGCAGTTAATCACACCTAAGCTCCAAGACAGCCAATTGCACCCGTGCTCCATAAAATTCCCCGGCTCGATTTTCTCGAAAACGAAGCTTCGAGCTCAAAAATTATATTCTTTTATTTCTACTATTCTATTTTATTTTTACATTTAGAATAATCCTCCGTAGTTAATCGCGCCTAAGGCTAGAAACAATGGTACACACGCTCCTTAAAATCTTCCAGCTCGATTTACTCGAAAACAAAGCTTCGAGCTGAAAAATATTATTCTCTCCTTTCGATTTATTTTCACGCTCGGAGCAACCCCCGTAAATCGTTCCGCTTTGTCTAAATGGCGGTACGATGAAAAAGAAAAACCGTACGGTTGGTAGTCGGGAACTACGCGACATCAAAAGCCACTCCGACAGCCGAACGAACGAACGAACGAACGAATGAACTCGTCACGCATCTACGCAACCCTCGGGACACTATTCGCGCGCGTAGGTGTACGTGTGCACGCGGATTCGCGCGAATGTGCACGAGTAACTGGGAAGGGCTGACCGATTCTAATTAGTCGTCCTACTTAGCGCTTGTTTAGAGGCACTTAAGTTTATTCCTACTTAACCCGTGACACGAGCAACCGTCGCGGCCCGTAACATCCAAACGGAACGAAGCTGGAACGAGAAACCATCGAAAGTTCCAACTACGCTCGTTTCGCGCGAAACGTACTCGCGACGAACGAACGAAACGAATTCGATCGATCGAACGTCGAACCGGTGATAATCTCACGCGTGTCCGCGCGATAAAAAAAAGAAAATAATTCCTTCGTACCGTACACGTAAATAACAACGATGGTTGTCGACAGAATGAAGAGATGATCGCGAGCCTATCGATACACAGCGGCGGCGGCGGAGGGCTGAACAGCCGCGTGGGCCGCGGATTGGCCCTTCACAGGTCCAACTCCAGCTTGGAACTTCCGCACAGTCCGGATCCAGCCTCTCGAGTACCAGAAGCTCCCCTCAGAAGGGAGTATGGATCTCACGGTAGGTCTTGACGAAACAAGTGGGATCATTCCGGCCGAGATCGCACGCTTTTACTCGGGGTATCGGTACACGATAAATGTTATCGTCGAGGTAAAAAAAAGTATATGTTTGCACGTAGTTAAATACGTAGAAAATTGGTCAAATTACCGGAGTATGATCTTCGATTGCACGGTACGTAAAGGGCCACCTCGTTCGGACTGTCCAGCCGAGATAAAGTTTTTTATTGTAAATTTGTAAATGGAACAGGGAAGGAGAAGTAATCGAAGAAACTTTTCGGGGAATTTTTTGTTTATTTTTGCGCTATGTAAATAATTTCTCTGCCGTCAGAATCGATACAAACGTTCTCCAAAGTGCCACGATAGTAACGTCACGTGTTGTAGCTTTTAGGTTAGACGCGTATCGGTTTCCATCGAGCGGTCGCCATTTTGCTGTCGCGCGACTATTTCGTCGAGAAGCTGGTCGAATGCCATTCCCACTGTCTTACGGGGTCGAGGAGCAGTGGAACAAATATTTGCGTTTTATATAGACGTGGCCTTCACCCGCGTCGACTAAACTGTTGCGCGACATTTTCGTCAAGAAGGGGTCAAGTGCCACTTGCATTGTCTTGTCACGTGGAAGAGCAATAAGACCAAGTATTCTTACTTCGTATAGATCCGTGTCCTTCGCCTACATCGGTTAAACTGTCGCGCGACTATTTCGTCGAGAAACGCGTGACACTAGGACCGTACTAGTCGAGTCGATTACGAGTTTGTTCGCATTCGTGTCATTTTTTTCACGGGAGAAATCTTCCGAAGATTCTCAAGGGGGAGTCGTGTGGGATTCTCTGCACCCGGTATACCACGAGGTGTGCAAGCTCCCTGTTAAAACTCTCGGAGTGCCTCTGGCGCGACACGGAGAGAGATATTGGGAACGTCGAGTGTCCCCATCCTCCGTGAGGCCTACGCCTTTGCATCGAAGCGACTGAACTGTCGCGCGATTATTTCATCGAGAAGAAAAGTATCCTCCTTCGATATAAGTGACACCCACTCACATGGACTACACTTTTACGCGACTATTTCATCGAGAAGAAAAGTATCCTCCCTCGATATATGTGACAACTTTCCACTCACATGTACTAAACTTTCACACGACTATTTCCTCGAGAAGAAAAGTATCCTCCCTCGATATAAGTGACAACCTTCCACTCGAATGGACTAAATTTTCACGTAACTATTTCCTCGAGAAGAAAAGTATCCTTCCTCGGTATAAGTTCACAACTTTCCACTCTCATGGACTAAACTTTCACGCGACTATTTCCTCGAGAAGAAAAGTATTCTCCCTCGATATAAGTGACACCCTTCCACTCACATGTACTAAACTTTCACACTATTATTTCATCTAGAAAAAAAGTATCCCCCTCGGTATAAGTGACACCCTTCCACTCTCATGGACTAAACTGTCACGCGACTATTTCATCTAGAAAAAAAAGTATCCTCCCTCGGTACAAGTCCACGACCTTCCACTGACGCGTAGTAACCAGTCGCGCGATTGTCGATGCGTCCGAAGGCTTTAGCGGTCGGTTTTTCTCACCGTTTCGCAGGCAGCATCGACGTAGTGGCGCAGTCGGTGACCGTCGGGGAGAACTTGTTCGCGATGCTCCAGGACCTGCGTCCGTCATCGTCGGATCAACGTAATTCGGTCGGCGTGGATTACCTGAGGCGCGTTCCGGACGGGCAGACGGTCGACGCTGATGAGGTCTGCGGTCCGACAGGTGGCTCGAGTCCCAAGCTGCGACTGAAATTAAATAGATTGTGGGGCGCGAAACCGCCCCGAGCGATGGAGGAAAGCTGCGGCAGCCCGGTGGTTTCGGCCGACGTCGAGGAGAGACACAGACGTCGCGCGTTCGCTCACTACGATTGCCAGTCCCTCACGGCGAATCTCGGCTACGCGGCGAAATTGAGGGGCATCCTGCTCGCCAGGAGGAGGAACACCGCGACCGGGGCATCGGCAGCGAGCTCCTTCAGGGCGTCTACTCCCGACGAGACGCCCGAAGAAGACGCCGGCGACGGAAAAGGTAAGGAACGTGCCACCTCTCGAGACCAGAGCTCTGACTCTCCTCGATACGTCTATCCTATTTTTTTTTTTTTTTTTTCACAATTTTGCAACACTTGTATGGTAATTTTCAAGAGAAAATTCTTAGGATATTTTCAAGATATTCTCAGGATATTTCTCCACAATCGCGACCAAAGCTTCGCAGGTCTAACTCTTCGAAAAGTGTGCCACATTTTTTCAACAACTTTCCTACCACCGCAAACTTGGTAGCCATCGCGTTGCAATCGTGGTAACATCGTCGAAGAGATGACCTTTAGAATGTTTCTCTACAGTCCTTGTCACGAAAGCTTCTCAAGTCTAACTCTTTTTTCCTCTTTCATAAGTGTGCTACATTGTTTGCCAACTTTGCTACTGCCACAAACTTGAGAGAATCCTTCAGAAAATAGACCAAGTTCGCGATCGTGACAATTTCATTCGAGGAGACTCGAATAATTTCATTCGAGGAAACTCGTATAATTTCGTTCGAGGAGCCTCGATTTAAAAATCGAACGTTCTCTTTAAGAAAATTACGATACACGCGTGATTGAACACTTTAATTTTGCACACATTTAATCGTACCTTGCCGATCGAAAGGAACGTTTCTAGAGGGTTTAATCGATTTGGTCGAAAGGAGGCACAGTTTCGTTAAATACACGTGACCTTTGCACGATCGTAGGTAACGACCTGTTGGAATCGTGCCCGTTTTTCCGAAACGAGATCGGCGGCGAAGGGGAGCGAGAAGTGGGTCTGACTCGGTGCTCCCAAGGCAACGGAGTTCACAGACCGCCTTTATCGTACGGTATCGCGGTTTTGGAGCCGGCACCCGGAGAAACGTTATGGAAGCACAGTTGCCCGCTGCAGAAACGGCCGCTCCCTATCGAGAGCGTCGACGAAGGCGCCCATTACTACAGGAGATACTTCCTCGGTGAGCCAAACCTTCAGCAGAAGCTCTTCCGGGGGGGGCGAGTTGCCAAAATCTCGCACCTCCGTCGTAAATTTCTCGCTGAAATTAATATTCGAAAATTACAGCTCCGTAAACGTCCACGATGCGCGGTACCGAAAGTGATATAATATTGTTGTAAAGTTCAGATCGCAATATGTAGTTTATTACGATACGAAGGGATCTCGCGTATCCGGTAGTATAGTTTTTGTACATATGAGAATACAAAGTCTTAATCGAACAAGTATACAGTAACATGGTTTGACGTGAACGACATCGACTGTGACATCGAATAGATCGAAGAGATCCAGGTGATCGTTACGCATCGAGGCAACTTTCCCCTACACGGCTCGTTTCGTTGTCGAAATGTGCCTCGACGTGAACGACGACAGTGTCGCGTGGTCTTCGTCACTCTCGCGAGCGTGAAATTCGTGAGCCGGCGAACGAGACACACCGTTAAAGAGAGCCTAAACGTTTCCAGGTCGCGAGCACCAAAACTGGTTCGGCATGGACGAGCAACTGGGTCCGGTCGCAATCAGCATTCGGAAGGACGTTAATCAATATAGGATAATCGTCCGTACCTCGGAGCTGTTGACGCTACGCGGCTCGGTGCCGGAAGAGGCCCTCGGGATAAGGCCCCAGGGGAACCGATTGCCCACCAGGGAGCTATTGGAGCTGGTCGCGCCGGAAGTGCAACTCGGTTGCCTCAGGCTGGGTACACCAGCCGCCGAGGAGGCTCTGGCTCGATTGGACGAGCAAGGACTCTCCAGCAGGTACAAGGTCGGTGTTCTCTACTGCAGATCGGGCCAGAGAACCGAGGAGGAGATGTACAACAATCAACACGCCGGACCCGCTTTCCTCGAGTTCCTCGACGCTATCGGTGAGCATTCGATCGGGCAAATGCCCGTCGTAGGGCAACCAGATATGTTTAATAGCGAGAGGACGGGTAACGTTTTGGTACAAGAGTATTCCAAATTTTCTAACCTCGCACCTGTCCCTCCGATTGCCACACCGACGGTACACCTAACCCTCAGATTTTCGAATCGTCCAATTTTGATTTCTTTATCGTCGAGAAAGTACCACGAATCGTTTCGAACAATTTGTATAAGATAGCTCGTTAAGTATAACTAGAGACATCCATTTTGCACTTTTCCTTTAAATTCCCATCGAAAGTACACCTAACCCTCGATTTTCGAATCACTCGTTCACGACATTCGAATCAATTTTGATTTCTTCACCGTCGAGAAAATACCACGAATCGTTCCGTAAAATTTCTACGGTAAGACAGCTCGTCGAGTATAACCGTAGACATCCATTTTGCACTCTTCTTTTCAATTATCTCTGTGTACGGACGCTCGAAAGGAACGTTCATCGACGATGAAACCGAATCCTCTCACGAGTATTCGCGAAATCCTCTCGCGTTCTATTGTACACGTAGCGCCGCGTTACACCTCGATTCGTGCGATTTTGATTCGCCACGGTACTTACCGATCCACCGTGTAAATCGAGAGTTCGGTGTAATCGTTTCGCGCGCGTACGTTCCGTACACACGACCGCATGGAATGGTCGTTGTTAGGCCGGTAAGATGACTCGATGCGCGTAGCGGGAAAAGTTAACGCGTCGTGTGTGGTACGTTTGTTTAAATCGGCGCGCGCGTGCGTGGCCGTTGTAACGAGATCTGCCGCGAAACGTACGAACGAACGAACGAACCAACGAACGAAAGTAAAGAAGAGTCTCGTGTTCCACGGAACGAGGAAACTCGCGGCGGAACGGTTCTTTCTCGCCGCGGCACTCGGGATAATTGTACGTTACACGACAGGCCAAAGAATAAGACTGCGAGGATTCGAAGGTTACAAGGCTGGCCTGGATACGAGAACCGACTCGACAGGTACCCACGCGGTCGCCGCCACGCACCGTGGAGCGGAAGTAACGTTTCACGTGTCGACGATGCTACCCTTTACGCCGAACAACAGGCAACAGCTGCTCAGGAAGAGACACATCGGAAACGACATAGTCACGATAGTTTTCCAGGTAAGAAGACAATAGCGACGGTGATAATTTGCAATTAAGCGAGACCGCATCCTGCACGCGCGTCGCGCGATGCGACACGCCCGATTCGAAACGCGAACCGTGACCTTTCGCTTCGCATATTTCGAGCGATTATTTTTACGCCCTTTCACCGGCCGGGACACTTTAACGGTAACCCCTCGTTAAAAGGTCGCGACCTGTCCCTCGATAAAGCGCGCATCGACGTTCGCGCGTAGCGTCCACGAAATTTCTTTCGTACGTTCTCGCGAGCGTGCGCGACGAATCGGTGAGATCGTCCCGTGAAAAATGAGTCCAAACACGACCGTATTCGGAGTACTTTTTTTTACTTTTGAAAAAAATTTTCAAAAATTTTTTAACGCGGTCGTGTTCCGACTCGTTTTCATCGGGCGAGTCCCCGCGATTCGTTCACGATACTCTCGCGAAGATACGAGGGAAAGAGAGATGCATCTTTTTTTTTTGTTCAAAGATACGTGCACGGAAATTAGAATTTCCAAAGACCCGTTAGACATTTGGTTAACGACCTGTCGAAATACTCGTTTGCGCGAAACAGGAACCCGGCGCGTTACCGTTCAGTCCGCGTAGGATACGCTCGCAGTTTCAACACGTGTTCATCGTTGTACGAGCCATCAATCCGTGTTCGGAGAACACTCAGTACAGCGTGGCCGTCTCCAGAAGCAAGGAAGTACCTATCTTCGGACCCCCGGTTGCACCGGGTGCCACGTTCACCAAGGGAAAAGCCTTCGCCGATTTCATCTTGGCGAAAGTGATCAACGCTGAGAACGCGGCGCACAGGTAATTGAAATTCGCGAGACAATAATCGAGGAGGAGTGGCGGGGGAAAAAAAAGAATTACACATTGGATCGAATGTGTTCTCTCAGGTCGGAGAAATTCGCCACGATGGCGACGAGGACGAGGCAGGAGTATCTCAAGGATCTCGCGACGAATTACTCGTCCACCACGGTGGTCGATACTGGACAAAAATTTTGTAAGTCGATAATATAGATCTTTCATCGCTTCGTGAAACCATCCTTCGAGGCTTCCAGTGAATGGAAATGATCTTTATCGATGTGTGACTTTCCGAAATAGCTATGCTGTCGTTCAGCAGTAAAAAGAAGGCGGCAGTGAGGCCCAGATTGTCCTGCGACGCGTCTCAACGCGGCGCGATATGCTGGCAGGTGATACTGGAGGACAGCAATCAGAACACAGACTGTTATCTAGGGATAAGCGTAGACACGGTCGTTCTCATCGAGGAACATTCCAGACAGATTGTTTTCGTGACTCCGTGCGCGAGCGTGCTCGGCTGGCATGCTCAAACCAACAGGTACCTTTTCATCGTTCGAAGAAAGTTTTTCGAGCGTTTGAAAATCTTTAAGATAAATGAAAATATTATCCTCGCATATTTATCGGGAACTACGTAAGTATCGTCGAGATTTCTAAACGATACTGTAGACCCAGGACTATTAACGAGGGGGGCCAAAAATTCGGGAACCGGGGAAGACTCGAATATACTTCAGTATTTCGTCCACCTATTTAATTTTGCTCGATCGAGATTTTTAAACGACACTGCAGACCCAGGACTATTAACGCGGGGGGCCAAAGACTCGATTATATTTGCTACTTGCGCGTACACTTTCGTTGAAATCGGTTACTTTAAGAGGTTCCATAATAATTTCTTTTTGAACGCGATTAACTAACAAAAGGCCCAACGACTCGAATATACTTCTACACTCTATCCTCTTGCAAGTTTCCTCCGAATGCAACCCGAGCAACGAAGCTACCGACACAGTGGAACCGAAGACTCGAATACATTTCAGTGTTTCGTCCACCTATCTAACTTTGCTCGAAATCGGTCCCCCTGTATATTTCTTCGAAACGCACCACCAGAGCTTTAATTCTCTCCGTTGCAGCTTGAGACTGTATTATCATCAAGGGGAGTGTATTACGATTCACGTGCGCGGCGATTACGGCGAAAGGGACGAATTAATGGAAATCGTGGCACGATTGCGCGCCGTGACTCAAGGGGCACCGGCCACGGAGCTCTCGTTGAAGAGGAACAGTTTGGGACAATTGGGTTTCCATGTACAACCGGACGGTGTGGTGACACAGGTCGAGAGCATGGGCCTCTCCTGGCAAGCGGGATTAAGACAGGGCTCCCGGCTGGTGGAAATCTGCAAAGTAGCCGTATCCACCTTGAGCCACGACCAGATGGTCGATCTGTTGAAAACCAGCGCGCAAGTCACGGTCACCGTCATACCACCGAACAACGACGGCAATCCTAGAAGGTGAGCCACGTGCCTACTAATCCTCGATTACCAGCGATTCTCGCTTTCGAGCGACGAAACCATTTTTCGTACGTTTGCCCATTCGTACCTTTCTCATCTTCGTAACTGTATCGCGGATTCGGATTGTTTTCGACAACGTTTCGTTTTCGTTTAATTACGTGGAATGGAATCTTTTCGAGCGAGTTTAACCCGTTTCGTTTCTCGTTGCAGAGGTTGCTCGCTGCAGAACTGTCAGTATTTGTCGAGCAACTACGAGGGGGACTACGAAAACGTAACCAGTCCTGATAACACGCCGACTCAGCAAACAGCCATGTCGCATCAGAGGCGATACGAGCGATCCTTCAGCCCGCCGAGATCCAGCAACAGTTCTGGCTACGGAACCGGATCCAGCTCTAGGTCGTTCAACGATCCGCGCTTTCCCATGGAGGGAACGATGACCAGCAGCAGCAGCGGGCACAGCAGCGCCGACGATCGCTGGTAAGAGACACGAACAATTTCCTCGTGATCCGTTCCACGGGTTCCACGAGTAACGCTGCCCCACGAACGGGGTAATCACGAAACGTCGCTAGTTGGAATTTTCCTTGCTCAGGTACGAGCTCCTCGAACCCCAGGACCAGGACAATGGACACCGAGCAGATGGCACACCACCGCCACCGTTACCCGCGCGACAAAATTACCAAGTGGTGACGCCCAAGTCCGCGCAGAAAAAGGAAAAAGAGTCCCATTACGCGAGCACCAAGCAGTTTTCGGAGAACGCGAAGCACCACGGTCACGATCATTACGCGAAGGACGGGAATTACGTGTCATCGAAAACGATACAAGAGAACGCGAGACACGAGAGCTATCAGAGGCAGTTGGACAACGCTCACCGTGGCCAGGACCACGTAGCCTCTAATTACGTGAAGCTGCAGAAGGAGAAGTACGAGATCAAACAGGAGAATTTGTACGCGTCGCAGAGGGACCTGCACAAGAACGACGGGCACCACGTAACCCATCAGAAACTCACCGCGTCCAATTCGCTGCCGTTGGCGCAGAACGTTGCCTACAGTCTGCCCAAGTCGAGCAGCAACAACAATCTCGGCAGATACAACGACTACGAGCAATCCAAGTACGAGTACGAAACTGGAAAGCCGGACCGGGGTTCCAAGTACGAGCTACAGGACGAGAAGTTAATGGACAGGACCAAGTACGAGCAAGAGACCCGTGGGGTAGGCCACGAGAAGAGAACGATGGGCTACGAGTACCCCGAGGAGCTCTACGAGAGGCGAAACAGCAAGTACGACATGGACATGACCAAGTACGAGATCGAGTGTCAGCACAACGTCAATGAACGGAAACACGTGGACGGTGAACAGAATCGCGAGTCGATCAGGTACGAAATCCCTCACGAGTTCAAGGTCGGTGAGAAGGTTACCTGCTTGAAGACCACCATGACCGAGAGACCGGTTCCTCACAAGATAAACGTCGAGTATCGACAAGCGAAAGATTTCACCGCGAGTCTACCGCCAGAGGTCAGGATCCCCGATGTGAACTGTCCGGAAGCGACCACCCTGCCCAGCGAGGACGAACTCTCCAACGGTTCGGGGAGCGTGTCGCCCAGACTGAGAAGAGCCAACAAGCACCGAGGTGGTAACCTCACGCCCTCGAGCGGCAGCTCGAGGAATCAGAGTCCCAGACCGAAGCCAGGCGTCAGAAACTCGCACAGGAATTCCGCCAATTTGACGTCCAGCACGCTGCAGGAGGACCTGATGAAGTTGATCAATCCCGACTACATCGCGGACGACGGCCAAATAACGAACAACAACGTCACCGTGAACTCGTTGCTCAGCAATCAGAACTCGAACAAGATCAACAACAACCTGCTGGAGATCCAGAACAGGTGCAGGTCCAGGGAGAACCTGTGCGGGAGCAGCGCGAGCACGCTGACGGTGTTGTCCGCGAATAGCCAGGAGAACGGAAACGGAAACGGATCGGAGGTGATACTCACGATGGCCAGGCCAGCCACCGTGATCTCGAACGCGAGCACCGCGTCCAGTCCAGCCCCCAGCGAGAACAAACTGTCCAAGGAAGAGAGGTAATTCCGCTAGAAACGAACGAACGATCGTCGACACGTTGACGTTGTTACGTAATCCTCGTGTACGTATTCGGGTGTTTAGATTGTCGCCGCGCGTCACCAAACCCCCCCATTCGATTTCTAAAGCGCCGAGCAACCTGACCTCGATCAAAGACGGGAAGAACCATAACGACACGGACGTAGACTGCTGGCAGAACCATCACCATCACGTCGACACCAGATCCAAACAACATACCCAGGACTGGTCCGACGACAGGTTGATCGATGGGTGCAGCAATATCGCGTAAGTTTAGATTCGATCGAACGGGATAGAATACCGAAACGAAATTATTCTAATTCGGGTCGGGATTTAGTCGTCGAAGGGTATCCAATTCAGAATAGGTTGATTACCGTCGTACTCGTTTGTTTCTTTTACGAATAAATTCTCCGAGACAAGACAATGGGACGTTACTCGAAATATATTATTTCTTTACGTTCGACGTTAAATTTGCCCCGTTTTGAAGAAACGTTTTTCTCGTTTCAGGAATTCCGTGTCGGATCTGCAAACCCACCTGTCCTCTCTGGAACTGAGGGTCGCCAGAGAAACACGACGAAGACTGTCGCTGGAAGACGAGGTGCGTCGCTTGCGAGACGAGAATCGTCGCTTGCAAGACGAGAGTCACGCGGCCGCGCAGCAACTTCGACGCTTCACCGAATGGTTCTTTCAAACGATAGACCATCAGTAACGACACCACGGTGTAACCACCGATTCGTCGCTTCGAAAACGAACACCAGCGTGAAAAAAAAAAAAAACGTATATTTTTTCTTCGATGTATACCGTAGTTTCTTCGATCGTGCCAGAAGTAGTACGATCGCCTCGTAAGAGCAGTATTAGTCCCGCGTTTCCACGAACATCGTCCGACGTAGAGATTAAGAAAGGAATCGACGATAATTCGATAAAGTCGCGGACGAATTCGCACGATTCGAGACCGACGGTGTACACAAAACGTACTGTTTGCGATGTCGAGGGGAACGGGTGTAAGTAGAGGCCCGTAACCCCGACATTTTGTACCATAGATTTTACTCATCGATAGTTGCGTAAGCGTACAGTGTAAGTTACCACCCTTGTGCTCCGTTCAGACGTTGACGAGTATTTTTCAGCGACACACCAGAGATACCTGTAGAGAGAATCGACGAACGCGCAGCCGCTGTCCAATCTGAAGGAACGTTTGTTACGTTAAAACGGGTGAACACGATAACGTCTTGCTTCGAAACGACCAAATATTACTAGTTGTCTAAGAATTACTTTCAAACTCATCTCTGTAATTTATTACGTGTTTTGTATAATCGTTCAGGGTATTGTTAATCGAGCCGGAGGGAGATCACTTTCTTTTCGTACGCGTTCAGAAGATGGAAAAAGGGAAGAACGACATTCCACCGCGCACGAACACACGTTGTTAATCGTTTGCCGCCTCGATCGTCCACCGCGAGGCTTCTGTTTCATTCTACGCGATGATAGAGAGCGTACGTCTTTAGAAATTACGAAGACGTAGTCCGTCGAGAAAAGTCTGTAAGTTGAGAAATAAAATGAAATGAAAAATGCAACCACGAATGGGGAACGTTCATTTTCCGTCGCCGACGAAGGGACTCGAGGACAAGGGATTATTGCGGAGGAATCGGTGGAAGGTAGCAGCGCAAATGATATACGTACCACGGATAGAATAAAATAGTTTATTGTAATCCACAGAAAAAAAACAAGACATTTCCATGACGCCTGAAGACTCACTGTTACGTGTGTCAGTTTTAACAATAGCTGTGATTACACCCTTTCCTGTTCGAGACCAACGGAAACGCGCATTCGTGTATCATGTCAGAACGTCGAGGTGAGCAATACAGAGTATTTCGACCACGTAATTCTACGGAAAATTCATTTACGTTAATTCGCCCATTTTTTTTTTATTATTTTTTTTTTTTATTTTTATTTTTTTTCTTAAATAGCGCGTAACAGATTCTGCATTTAATATATCTATATATATATCTATATATATACATATATATGTATATGTATAATGTATATCGGAATACCCGTCATAACGGAAAAAACCTGGGACCGCTCTCACACAATACTAACACCGCGAATAGGTGCGACGATCGTCGCGCATCGAAGCGATCGATCGCGCTCCTCGGTGTTCCGGTGGCCAATGAACAGCGCCGCGAATCCTTCGTTCCGTTTTCACGAAGTTCGTACGATCGGGCGTACACCGTCAACGCGGTCATCGTTATCGACGCGCGACCGAGCACGAGCGGAAAGTATCGCTTCGACGATCCACGCGGTGCCTGGACCTGTACCAACCCTCGCCAAACGGTGCCCGAGCGAGAAATTACTACTAAGAACGTCACCGACGAAAACAAAATTTCAACTTTCGAAAAAGATCACCCACCCCCCTACGACGAATAAATTTTAACGGGCAACACCCCGCTTGTACGTTCCCCGCTTAGAAGCAACGGAGCGCCTCCTTCTCGTGGAATTCCAAACGTCGAAAGAAATAAATATTTCTCTCGGTTCGGAGGAATGTTTTCTATTTAATTTCTTTTCGATCGAAACAACGGCGCGGTTCCTCTTCTAGGATCCAATCTTCTCGAAATAAGAACGACGCGAACGAAAAGGTAAAAGAATTGTCAAGAAAATTGTACTTCCGAAGAGAATCGAAATCACGCTATTGCTCCAATCGATTCAACAGTGATAAAGAAAACATTCCTCTCGACCATTATCTACCGATATCGAAACGCAAGCAACTCAACGATTGTTGTTAAAATTTTTATATTTATCGTAGTATCTTCGAGAAAATCAACGAACCGTTAATCCGATCGCTCGCTGTTGCCCCGTCACGTGCAAGGCTCGGCTTCGACCTTGCGGATTGGAAACTCTACCTACCCCGGTTACATGAAACTGTAGTCGTTCGATTTCGTGTAACCGGAGGGACTTGGTGTAACTAAAAATGAACAGGTCGTGTTTGGGCTCGTTCTTATCGGCAGAATCTCGCCGATTTATCGACGACACTCCCACGAAGATACCGTACAAAATAAATATACAAATATTGACGGATCACCCGATCGGTGATAGTACTTTTCTCGCTTCGCTCTCTGCGTGAACGCGTTCACTTTCCCCGTCGATACACGATTCCTTCACCTCGGTATCGACGTACAAGCGAGGTCCACTGTAACGCGAATTACCCTGAATCGGAAGGGACCCAGGCACCGGCGTGTCGAGGTAGCGAACATCGATAAAAAATATCGATCGAATCGTCGCCACGGTTCGTTGGTAGCGCTTACCGGTGCAAACGTTTGAAATACCACGAGATTCGATTACGCGAGCGCCGAAGAATGCACCGCGGTGAGATAAGAAAAAACGATACCTAACGCTCGTCCTCCGCGCCGCGTATCCGCCGCGCGCGTATCACCGGGATCGCGAGATTCGCCTCGCGACCATTTATCAGTTCGTTCGCTCCTTAAGTACATGAGAAAAGGTATGCATACCGAATGTGGTTAGCGTAACGTGTTCGTATGTATCGACTTAAGTTTACTTCAGTAGCGTAGCGTCCTCTCGTTACGCGTCTGAATGAAATATGCCCTGTGGAAGATAGATCCCGATCAAAGAGATTCTGCGAATCGAAATAGAATTCCTACGCATCGATCGACAGCTACCGGTTTGTTGTCGAGGAAACCGAGCGCGAGCAGGGACGATCGCGAATCGTTTCAACCACGCGAAATCGGTAAATTCGCGTAAACGTATCTAACGATCGACCGAGCTCGCGTTGTTCGCGTACACGACCGAGCGCGAGCGAGATCGAGGCGCTTGGTGGAGGGGATAGAAACTTTCACTGGACCGGGTGGGGAGACCGCGTGACGGAAAGTGGAGGGGATACGGAACCGCGCACGCGCGGTTGATAGCTCGCTCTCGCTCGGCCGAGCGGTACCTCGCTAACGAGAAGAAAACACAAGAACCTGCTTCGGGGACGACACTCGCGAAGATTCGTACCACGTGTATATGTGTGTTTGTGTGTGTATGTGTGTGTTACGGTAAATCATCGAAGATTCGTTCGAACCCTTTACGGTTCTCCCATTCTGTTCTCGTTTCGTCGAGCACGCTCGTGGGTTGGCTCGACGATGATTATCCTCTACGATTCTTTCTCCCGTAAATTCGTAAAGTTTCGCAAAGGTAAATAAAGATTAAAAAAAAAAAGAAACATATTACGACAAAAGGGCACCCTAGCGTTGAACTGTAAAGAGTCGAAACGAGTTCCACGTTTCATTCTTTCTTTTTCTTTCTCTCTCTCTCTCTTTCTCTCTCTATTTCTCACTCTTCTTCTAATCGCCGTTCACCTCTACTGTTCTGCGTCTACGTTGATAAAGCTTGGCGTGTTGCACGCGACTAAGCATTCTCTTGTGCGCTATGAGCAATACGCGAGCTGCTTGCGGAAGGAAACACCCTGGCTCTCGTTACACAGTCCCTTGTTTCTCGACGCGGGATCCCGAGGGAACGCTCGAGCATTCCAACAAGACCCGGGGTGCGAAACGAAGCCACGAGAAGAGGAATTTTACGCGCACTGTGGCCGTATCGCGAGGAAAATTGGCTGCTGCGATGTGCAAAGGAAATGCAGAGTCGCGGGGCGACCTCGTTTTCTTTTTTTGTTTTTTTTTTTTTTTTTTTTATTATTATGGCACGGAAAGCGAATTGTGTCGCTTTACGGAGGTGAATCGAAGTTACATCACGTTGAAAGGAGCAGAGCAATTTTGGCGGAGAAGCTATACTCGAAGAGTCTAACGGAATATGGCTGGGACCATTCGAATAAGTATATGTGTGGTTGTAATTTCTTAGTTCGCTCGTTTCTTACTAATATTTCAGAGCGAATAGAAGACTTGCCAGTCCGTGGGTAATTTTATCTCTTAAATTAATAAATAAGAACTATTCGATTAATTAGTAATTTCATTTAATAATTTATATATTTTTTAATTTAATTTATTAGATCAACGTTTCGGCTCTATTCTTAGCGTAAGAATAAGCATAAAGATTCGATAGTATACCAGGGTGAGAATGAAGGGAAACATGTTATATACAATACGTAACATGTGAGAGAAAACCTAATGAAGAATTATAAATTACGAACAACTATAAAACACTCTTTTGTATATTAAAACTTTCCCGAATGTAAATATATTACTATCGATGTGTCGTTAGATACTAAAATATTCCATGATCGAAACGCTATGCGATAACGGTGAATATAGCTAAATGTAGTCCGATTAATGAGTATAAAATCATGATTACCGTGTAATCGAGTCAATATTTAATGATTATAATTACCGAGTAATCAGTCATCGCGATTAATAAATAACACAAATAATCGAAGCGAATGTAATCATCGGACGCGATTAACTCATCGATTACACTTTTCATCGATCGAATCGATAAGTCAATGATTGAAAAAAAAGAAAAAAACGAGAGAAAAAAAAAACTAAAGCTATCGAAAGCAACGAACGAACAAAAAAAAAAAAAAAATCTTCCATCGAACGATTACTTTTGATTACGATCGAATCGATAAGTCAATAAGAAGGCTACGAGAAAGTTAAAGTAATCTTACATCGTACCGTCGCAAATTAATGAATCACGACTGTAAATATATTTCACGATTAATCCCAGCGATGATTGTCGATCATCGCGATTACGTTTGTTCATCGGTCGCAGAAGTAATCGGGGCGGGGAGAAACGATAAATTACCAACTCCGCGGACTAGTTGGAACGATACGTCGACGATAACTAAACGCGACCGATTGAATAAAATTTCAAACTCGATTTACAAGTCCACATATCATACTATTCGAATACTGCCACGAATCGCGGACACCTGGCCCCGCCTACGAAACACAACGATCTTCGTTTCGAAGTAAAATCGTGGTCCAGGTACCAAGTGGTTCGATGAGTTTCGTCGTTCGATGGAACGGTACTGTTCAATGTAGTACCAACCAATAAATTTTATCGAACGACGAAACTTATCGAGCAACCTGGTACTATACTTTCGATAAGTTCTATCGTATGACGAAACTTATCGAACAACCTAGTACTATACTTTATACAAGTTATATCGTACGACGAAACTTATCGAACAACCTAGTACTATACTTTCGATAAGTTCTATCGTACGACGAAACTTATTGAATAATCTAGTACTATACTTTCAATAAGTTGTATCGTACGACAAAACTTATCGAACAACTTAGTACTATACTCTCGATAAGTTGTATCGTACGACGAAACTTATCGAACAACCCAGTACTATACTCTCGATAAGTTCTATCGTACGACGAAACTTATCGAACAACCTAATACGTCCACGAGTATCCGTACACTCGATCGCGGAACATATCGGCCCGCAATACACGCGTTCTTCGAACAGAGAGAAACTCGACGAGCAATCCCAGCCCTACTCCAGAACTAACCATCGAATTAAACGCGCAACCTTTGCCGCGTGCCGCTGAAACTAACCGTATGGCTTCGAAAAAGGGGTGCCGAGGAGGTCCGTGGAGCGAAATACAGGGAAGAAAGTTCGATCGAACCGATACCTAGACGAAGGAGAAAAAGAAGAAGTAGATATAGAAGATGTAGAAGAAGTAGTAGAAGAACTACTGCTCCAGGTTTCGTTCCTGGAGAGGCGCAAAAGGTTCGAGGCGCGCGGAAAACCGGACAGAGACGGAGGTTTATAATGCAGCGTGTGTGTACAAGTGGTTTCGTTTCAATTACTTTCTCCAAACGGGAATCGGAACTGAATTACGTTACCGGAAACTAAGTCGAACGAGGACGACAAGACGATCGATGGAAACAACATTGTTCACGCGTAGCCAAGCGTCGACTTTACGAACGCTCTTTGCTCGATCGTTCACCGATCGGAGAATCGGTGAACGATTTTTCCACGAATTCCCACGTGATCGCGTTCAAAGCGAGCAGCGCTATAACCGGGGAGGGTGTACCTCGTTACCGAGGTCCCGTGCGTGGGACGCCACCGTTTCCACGTCGTTCCATTGCTCTCGAGCACGCGATGACCGCTGTCGTGCACACCGAAAACGGATATTGCAAATTCCTTGATCCCTAAAACGCTTCGAATATTACGAATAATAATTAATATCGGAGAGTACACCACCTGCGTCCATAGCTAATACAAAAATACTGTTCTGTTGCACCATTTCTTTTTCCTACTATTCCTATTATTATGCATAATAATCCCTGTAGTCTTTAAAACGCTCCTTTATCATCAGCTGTTAAGGAAAGAAGGAAAGAAAATACTGAATACGGCGTGTAAACAATTACGATAGAATTTCATCGTTATCTCTCTTTTTCTCTCTCTCTCTCTCTTATTTTTCTCACTTTTGTTTCCGTCTATCGGACAACACGTTTGTTCCCTTCTCTTTTCTTTTCTTTTCTTTCTTTTTTTGTCCTGTTGTTCGTTCGAAGAAAACAAAAAAATCAAAAGAATTTGAAGAAAAAAAAAAAAAAGAAAAACATTCGTAGAAATCCCGCGAACACAGAGAACGTACACGGAATCGTGCGGTCGGTTCGAAGGAGATCGTTGCACGGGAAACGTATAGAGAAGTACGAAAATTTGCGTTCCTGTTTGGAAAATATATTTTCCCGATCGCGGTTCGAATTCAGCTTCTATACTCGTAACGCGCGCACGTTGTCCGCCGTGTTTTCTTTCTCTTTTTTCTTTTCTTTTCTTTTTTTTTTCTTTTTCGTTTTCCTGTTTCTTCATTTGCGTTTCCGTTCCGCCCTTTGAACGTTTCGATTAAACGCGACGAGACGATTTTCTGCAGAACGAATTGACCGCGGATGCCGTAACGTGCCCACATATCCGAACAGAGGAGAGAAAAGAAAAAAAAAAAAACAACAAAACGACGAGCCGATAACGATCGATCATTCGTCGGTACATTCGCGGAAAAATCTCGAATAGAACGTTACCCCCAGTCATGATATGCGAACGACACGGACTGACGGACTATTTCTTCTTTTTTTCTTTTTCTTTTTTTCTTTTTCCTTCTCTTTTCTTTTCCTCACGTATATCCCCTTTATCCCTCCGATTTTCCATATTCATTGTTCATTCGTTTTATACTCTATAGTCGTTTAATTAATTATAATCGAGCGCGTGGCGACCGACGGATCCCGTCGTCGCGAACGACCACGGAATCCGCGCGCCGCACCCGTGCCCGCGTCGTTATTTTCTACGATTATTAATTGTATAATTATATATATATATATATAATTTTATATATATATATATTTATATATAGTATATATTCAGCATCACAGTAAGATAGCGCCCTTCATTATCAAGTGATCGTCGATCAGCTCGGACCATTTATATTCATTCCTGTCAACAACATACTCTACAACAACCCGTCTAAACATTGTCGAATAATTTCTTCACGGCATCGACGCGTGGATGCCGTTCTTTTTACGTACATGATTGGTATATCTCGTTTCGCGAAAGTACGCAAGAGCGAAAAACCAAGGCAGACCTATTGAACGAAAGAAGAGAAAAAAAAAATAAAAAAGAGAAAACAAACAAACAAAAATGATGAAGAAGAAAAAAAAAAAACAAAATCGCACGAAGATGGTACTGCCCCTTCCCCGCCCTATCCACCCAATCACCCCACCCCCCACCCCCGATAGGAGCCGTTATTACTCGCGCTCAAACGATCGATAAAACTCGGCGTTTTGTTGTATCGACAATTTCCGTGAAAATACTGCTCACCGGGGTTTCGAAAGAACTAAAGACAATCGGAAACGAACGCGCATCGCGAGAAGCTTTTGCGAACGGAAATAAAAGTATAAAAGCGACAGTCCTCTGGATTTGATTCGAACGAGTAACGCAACAGCGTACTTAACACGGAAGGAAGAAGCTATGTATTATTTCTTTCTTTTTTTTCTCTCTCTCTCTCTCTCTCTCTCTTTCTCTCTCTTTCTTATTTTGTACGTTACTGTTACACCGACGCCCGCGCAAAAAACCACCGAGGAACTTGGGTACGTCAAGCGGATACATCGTTAGTGTGTTACTTTTTGCTTATCTTTTTTTCTTCTTCTTGTTTTCCACGTTTCGCGACTGAATTCTAGTCAACTCTAATGCAGCAACTCGTTCCATACTGTGACACGGATTTAGACGAAAAACTTGTCAAAGACTGCGTGTACTACATGTTTGGTGGACTGTCTACGGTTCGTTCGGAATACCTATCTATAAAGTAGCGAAAGAATGAGTTCTAGAAATAGATTACTTATAATTACTCTGAAAATAAATAGTTATAAAAATAAGCGAGCATTTTATGCTTAAAATACCTTAGGTAAAAACTTAATTAGTTTGCACCACATACGGAGTGGAATGTGTGGCCTCCCTCTTACTAGATTCGTAAAAAGCGTAATTCTAACAAAAGGTTCAACTACCGTGTAAAAAACATTTAACTACAACATTGTCAATCGTAATTATTCGTAGTGCGACAGAGCTCAATAAAAAACACGTGGGGTCAATAAATAAGAGTGCAACAAGAGATTAGAAATAGGATAAAGGACGCGATCGATTTTGATCGATTCGTCGATAATCGTCGATTTACTCGCAGAATAAATAACTGTGCTGAAAAACCTGCTCTCCCCCGCGAAGATTATAGATTAGGTACATTGTTCGATTCATCGTCGTCTTTCATCGTTCATTAAAATCACCCCCCCCCCCCCCCCCTCCCAACCCGCCCGAAAACCCTCGGAAAGAAAAACAAACAAACAAAAAACAAAAAAAAAAATAAAAAAAAAATAAAAACCCAATAACTCACAGCTCCGTACCACTGTGGAAGAAAGAAGACATTTACACGCAAACGATATTTTCATACGTGAAAATACGGGAACGCAAGCACTCACGATTTCGACGTTTAACTTAAAACCGAGAAAACTTTTTTGTACTCTTCTACACACTTGTTCGTATCTATTTTACCTATATCTAAACGACAACGCGTCCCGAGGACACGCACGAACGTGTATTTCCCAACGATTCGTATTCGCGTTCGAATCGCTGCGAAGAACGTGCACGCGCGTAGCAACAGGGGGTTCAAACGAAACGGCACAAAAATTCATCACCATCGTTCCCCACCCACCCACCCACCCACCCATACCCATACCCGCTTCCAGCGATCGCACCGCGAGAAGCCTGGATCGGGAAATTCACTCAAACAGAAAGAAACCGTGAGCGAAGACTGAGATTCTAACGATAATATGGAGAACATCCATATTCTTCTTCTTTTTTCTTTTCTTTTTTTTTTTCCTTTTTGTTGCGTTCGCGCCACCGATCTTTCCCACCGATAGAAATAAATCTAGTGGCACTGTTTCAATACTTCACGATACCGAAACGGCGGTCAATGGTCTTATACTATTCCCGCCGCGTCCTCTTTGGACGCTGACTGACTCCAACCTCGTCGGTGCCGCGCGACTTCTTACCAATTTGTACCTGACTCTGTGCGGTTAGCTGCAACGAAATCGCATGCGTGTTCAGCTTCTCGGCCAGCAGCAGGTCTTTCAGACCCTTCATCTTCTGACTGTACAACGTTATCCTTGGCCTCTCGTTCTCGGAATCAGTCTCTACCTCGGGATCGAGGTTCTCCTGAGAAGTGGAAGGTGCCGGTGGCAGAGCGTCGTCCGGCGGAGCAACGAACGGTTCTCCGCCACCTTGCAAGAGGTAATCTCTGTTAAGTATTTTCTCGCTGCACGCCGCGGTCAACGCTTGAATACTAGGATGCATCGGTGCCGGATTCGAGGGTACTTTCGACTCTAAGCTCTTTATCAGATCGCGTGCCGCGTTTCCCCTCTCCTTCGTCTTGCAATAATTGTTGTTGTTGTTGTTCAACGTTTCCTCCGGGCTGGTCTCCCTCTTCTGCGCCCTCTCCTCCTCTTGTTTCGCCTCCACGTCGTAACACTCGATGATAACCTGGGCGCGAATACCGGCGTCGAACTTCGAGATGGTGTTCACCAACGGTCGGGCCCATCCTATGTGCAGAACCGGTGTATTCGCGCCTTCCTCCCATTGACAGATACCGTCGTAAAACCTCAACAGGTACGCGAAACATCGCGGCTGTCGCAACAGACGTTCGTCCGCTCGCACCGTATGCGGTATCAACTCGTTCGCTATCTCCAACAGCTCCTTATATATTTCTCCGTCGTCCCTCGAATAGTCGTATCTGTCGTGCGTTAGTATCGGGAGAGAATCGATAAATACGAGTCATATTGGCGTCAAGTTGTATTTTCCTCAAGGTGTACTTACTTTCTTAAAACGTCTGCGGCGTCTGCCCACGATGCCAATGCATTGGCGTGCAGTCCGTGTCTGTACAAATAACCGCCTTGATAGGTATAAGGATACACGTGTGCATTTCCGTAATACTTCCTCGCTGTTCGTATGGCTTCCTAAAAGGATAGAATATCGGTTAACAAACCTGGGAAGAGACGCAAGAAGGCAACGACAAGAATCCGCAAACGTACCTGAAATAAGTCTATGGCCGGTGGTCTACCCGGAGTGGGCGCAGCCTCCTCGAGATCTCCGAGATTACCCAGAGCCATAGGATACTTTGCTAGGTGACCCAAATCGTACAACAACCACAACAGTTCCTGCTGAAGCAACGCCACCTCTGCTGCGTCAGCGGTCGCACTTAAACTAGGATTTATAGCCGACACTATGGTAGCGACTTCCATAGCCCTGGAGCATACGACAGCCTGTCCGTTCACGTACAACCACGACCGCGAAGCCACGCCGGGCTCGACCGGTTGACCTCGCTTATCTTCGTTTCCTTTCCCTAATAACGCATTATCCCTGTGTATTATCCGCTTAATCCATTTAGAAATCGCAGCACAGAAGGAACAACCTACCGTGCCATGTAACCTCCGCTGTCTCTGTTCCGTCCTCTCCGTAAACCACCCAGGCATGGTCTTCCGACATAGCGAGATGCACATCTTTAAATCCCAACACCTGACAACCGGCAACTACGGCGAAGGCCACCCCGAAACAATCCAGTTTATTTGCTGTGAGGTAGCTATAGAGGCTTTGCAAATGCGCGCGATCTTTGTAGTAGCTTCTAGTGAGAGAATTCCATATCACGTCGGAGACCTTTTTGACGAGTTCTCTGGTCGCGTATTTGGTGTCGTAAACCGTGAGATCGACCGCTCCCTTGATCACGGCATGGAACTTCGTGTAAAGAGCCTCGGCGATGTGAAACTCGACGGCCGGTAGTTTCGGCTCGTCGTAAACAGTGGCCTCCTGCGACGCAAATGTTCGATTGCAGGTTAGGGAATTCTCGACTGCGCCGACGAGGATCGAGAGGAGAGCCAGATCCGGCTCCGAACTGTTTTCCAGCTGGTTTTGGAAAATCTGCACGATGGAGGAGATGCTCTGTATAGGAAACAGAGCCTTATCCTCGTCTCGAAAACCCGCCATGTCGCGACTGGCAGGCTGCACGCACGAGATCGAGATCTTCGTTCAAACCACGAGTGTCATCCTATTTCGTGTATATCTTGACAGAAACCTTCGGCGAATTCGAGCGATCCGTTCGGTTTCCTCCTCCTTGACTAACGACGCACGCTAGTCGGTGTCGATTTTCTCGTTCTCGACGCGAAACTCTCACATTTCCGCACCACAAAACGAACCACAACCGCGTATCAGCCAGCGGCGCGCCGCCACTAGAACCGTTTCCATTGAGTTTTCGTTCGTACTATACGACAAAGCGAGAAGGCGAGTTTCTCCGCGAGCGACGAATCTGACAGAAACGGCGCGACGGTTCTCGATGCGCGCGTTTTACGTTCCAGAATCTTCCAACAGCATCGATGTGATTATTCTGCCGTGTTATTCTTCGAAGGTATATACGTTTCTTCGCAAAGTAGTCGATACTTTTATTATCGTTTCATTTACCACGTATTTATTCTCTTAATTTTAAAGTTTACACAAAAATTCGCGAACTTAAACAATCCGGGATTCGTATGCCGTCTTCGCGAACGAACGGGTCGCGACAATTCCGTTTGCGACGCAAACGTTAATTTGTAACACTACGTGCAAAAATATGTATCTCGAAGGAATATTAATTTACATACAACAATCAACGGTATAAATCAACGCAAGTTATTTAAAGGCCGCAAGATGGCGCACCGTATGCAATTGCGAATCGTATTCTGTTAGACGTTTCGATCTCGCGTTGTCCTTTTTACGACTCGAAAACATTCGTTTCTCGGCAATTTGTACAGGATTGGTGTAAATCTATCGAAACGTGCTCGTATACAACACCGTACGCAATACTTTACTCCGCTGCAACAAATACAAAATGAAAGTCACGATAAAAAGTGAGTACGATACCGGATTTACAACGCTCAATACTGTCTACATTGTTTACGTTTACTAGCCCGTAACATTGGAAAACGAAAGTTTACGTTCACGTTGTTTACCGTTAAATCGCACGATTATGTTTAAAACACGAGTGGTTACGTGTGTAGGCTAATTAACGTATATAAATATTTTTTGTAGGTTGGACCGGTGTTGCCACCTGGCGTTGGATAGCGAACGACGACAATTGTGGTATATGCAGAATGCCCTTTGACGCCAGTTGTCCCGATTGCAAAATTCCTGGAGACGATTGTCCTTTGGGTACGTAAATTTTGTCATCTATTTCATTCGCTCTATCGATCTTTTCCACATTCTCGATATTATCCGATGTTTGATCATTTCCGTCGTGCACGAACGATTGCATCGTTGAACGTTTCGTCTATCGAAATTGGTATAAACGAATAACGCAAGGCGTCTCCATTTTCCTAACAAAACCATCGAAATATTGTACAAATAAAGGAAAGACTTTCAAGCGTTTGAAAATGTTCGAATTTATCAAGCAAACATGATTTATCCTACATTTTCGATTTATATTTTTTCCCTTCCGTTCGGGTTGTACCGTATATTTCGGGTCCACCCCGTATAATCGAATGAATCGCGGATCGGAACCGTTCGTAAAATGCCGCCGCAATGTCTGCGCAGTTGCGGGCGTAAATATCGATCGGTGTGCTGAACGAAACGGATCCCTCGCACACGACACGACACCATCGTGTTCTCACGCGCGCGTACTCGCGCGTGTCAATGTAAACGCTACAAACGCCGGTTGTCAGTCGTTAAACAAAGCACAAGGTGCGCGTGTGCGCTAGGTCGGCTAGGTCGAACCGAACGAACGTTTCTCTCGTAAAATCTACGATTCGATGTTGTTCCAGTTTGGGGCCAATGTTCGCATTGCTTCCATATACACTGCATCATGAAGTGGCTGCATTCCCAACAAACCAGTCACCTATGTCCGATGTGTCGTCAGGAATGGAAGTTCAAGGAGTAGCTGGTTTCTCGATGGTCCCGCAGGTGTCAGCACGCAACGAATAATCAGGTAACGCTTGCATTCTCCACCACGTACACCGAGATAATTCGCACGTATCTACTTAGCTTTTGTCGTTTCGGTGGGAGCTTCGTTCGTTCGCATTGTTCGCAGCAGCGACGTGCTGCGTCGCGTCCTTTTCGTCCACGCGTTCCCTCTGTAACCCTCGGATTCGCTATAGGTTAAGCCGTTACCAGCTATACCGGGAAATAAAAAGAGGACGAACGTATCGGTGTTTGCGCGCGCCCCACGCTTCAATTCTCACCCAACTGTTTACCGGTTGTCCGTGAGTCATTCGTACGACTTCGGGTGTAGTTTACGAAACTTGTTTCAAACGACACCGATCGCTCGATCCTTTTTTGGATACAAAACAAAGGCTTTACGATTAATCTATCCCGTGCCGCGTCGCCAACGGAGCCTCGCTAGACGAGGACGTTGAATCAATTTGCAATATTTACGACGCGTTCTCGGCTCGAGCGACTCGGGCACCCGTGAACGATTCTCCGACGGTTAGCACGGGAATGGACGTGTGAAACGAAAAATGGAATTATCGGCTTTCTAGAGTCGTCGAGCAATCTCGTTGAATCTCCATAAATGCACTGATCCCATGCAACTAGGCCACTATGCAGATGCACAGGTGCGCGCGGGCGATCAGAGGAACTGGCTGGCTAGACTAGATGGTTGCTCGGTGAAATTGTACGGAGCGACGAAACTGTATCGAAACGTACGATGCAGCCAATTTGTACCGGATCGCGGACGTAACGATGCGACTTCACGCGGCAATGCGATGCGAGCATCGTGCGCTTACGTAACAGTTTTCCTCGACAGTTTTGCTCATCGCGCGGGGCACGATAGCGTGAACAAAAAACCCGCCGGGAATGCGTTATTCAACGCCATTCGATTTACACTTCCCGGCGTTTCCAGCGAATTTACTTCCTGCCGCACGGAAGATGTTATTTAACGCTATCGAATTCCGTCCGCGACGCAGCAGAACGGAACGGTTCCTCTCGTATCTGGCTGCGTAGGTGCCGACTATCCACGTAGCGAAATGCAACTTCACGGTATCGTTAACCGATTGATACACACCAAATGTTTTTCCATCGTTTGAATATTCTACCGAGCGACGATAATACACGGTGTTAGGAAAATAAAAATAATAAATAAAAAATAACTTTTTTCTCCACAATACGGATCGCATCGATAAATATATTTCATCTCCGACGAGTCACCGGTTATTCATCATCGTTAACGCACTATTGGAATTTTCTTCAGGTGGTCCCCGGAGTCTCGAGGCACGTTTCTTTCGGTATCGTTGCATTCTGTGGGACATGTTGCGTACCGTGTGACTTAAAAAAAAAAATAGTAGAATGTGTATATCGTGTTGCGTACAATTTGAATAACCAATGCGAATAATGCATAATCCCTTTTATCGACAGTGAATAAATTTTGATACTAATAACGGAAATGAATGGACAAATATTTGTCAGAATTACAAAGTATAAACGTTTCTACGTCTTTTTCTCCATTATTAAAAATTGTTCGGATAAATAACAATTATCTGTATGCGTCTCTGTACGATTGTCAATAGATACACGTGAAAAATCTTTTGCATGGTTTTGACGTCTTTTTTCGGTGTTTGTCTTCTTTTTTTTTTATTACTCGAGCACCCTGTATACGCGAAGCATCGTTTCGTATCAAGGAGGAAGGAGATTCTTTTATAACGCGCATGCATTAGCGAATCCCTGGGTTACCGTATAGACAAGGAAATTAGGAATTCGTTCCCCTCGACATACCACAATGCGAAGATGTTAATCCGCGCTTCGTACGGAAGAATTAGGGTGAAAGTAGAACGAGTAGCTCTTGTCTACGTCGGGAAATAGAGTGTGAAGGAAATTTAAATGTACGCGGATAATCGTGTAACATCGGTGAACCGTGATAATTTATACGTATCTGTGTAATGGTATCGCTTAGAAGAGCGCGAGTGCACTCTTACTGAAAAAAGAGAAAATAGTATAATTACGGTAAAGGTGATTCGAACGGAAGTACGCGACAGACGAATGGAAAACAATTTGAACACGCGCGGAGCGGCGCGACGCGACGCGACATAATTAAAAACGAGCGGAGCTTGAAATACCCGGGCGTTGAATTTTCATGGGAAAAAAAAACCGGGAAAAACTCGTCGCCGATTCGATAGCAGAGAAACGAGCGGGCGATTAATTAGCGCGGAGTGGACCAACCTTTGCCAAACTTTTTTCTTCCCGCCGGGGAACACTTTTTAAACGCTATCTGGGTTTTAAAGTGAAAAGCGCCGTTAACGCTCGAACGAGCTTTATTTTCGAAAACGAAATCGAGATAAAATCACCGTGAAAATCAGTGCCGTGTACCTTACGGGATAATAATCACGATTTTTAACAGCGAAGAATCACTCTGTATATATATTCTTTGCAAATGTACACGTTTACGCGGAGAACAACTTGTCACGATTTACCCACGCGACAAGTATCGAGAACGATTCGAGAAGATCGCACGGTACGATAAAAAAATACACGTAATTTCTCCCGATGGTCGATCGCAATTTTAGTTCCATAGAACGTTCTCGTTCGCGTCGCGATGAACACGGTTTGCGAAACGTCGCGGAGCCAGACAGACAATGAACGCGATCCATCTATTATATTACGACATACCTGTGTCGCGCGCGACGATCTCGAAAGTTTTTCCAATTAGGCGCATCCCGCGCGACCGAATCCGTCGATCTCGTACGATCGAGTGGCCACTTGGCGAATATTATATGTGTTGAGGAAAAACGATACGGGTCAAGTGGGGTTCCCCGGGTGGTGTGCGCGGTTACGAGAAGAGAACGGACCTTCGCGAGGCAGTTCGCGCTGAACGAGGCAAGGAGACCTAATGGGTCCCTTCCCTTTTTCTCCTTCTCGTTTCTACCGGCAAGAATCTTTCTCCTTTTTCTTCCGCGTCTTAGTCCCTCCGTGGGTTACCACTCTCTCACGCGATACACGACGATCCCGTGGCACGATGTACAGCGCCGCGCGTGCACGGGGCAGCTGCACGAAAAAAAAAAAGAAAAAGAAAAGTTTCATTCAACCGAAAACACGGAAAACTCGAGGGCGAGGTTGCTCGCGTCGTCTCGTCTGTACCGATCCGAACCTCGCGTCGTTGTTACCGGTAAAACCGAGAAACTCGCGTAATTTCGTTCGACCATAAATTTCGAAGCAACCACGAGCGCGTTCAAAGTACCTTATACACCGGCTCCACGCTAATTCGCGTTAAATCCTTCCTTCTCTTTTCCGTCGAGTTAACATTTCCATCGGTCCGTTCCACTCTCTACATTTTACTCATCCTCTCTCGCTCGTATCATTATTCTCATTCACTCCGCTATACGTGCCTCTCTATCTGTCTCTCTCCCACCGTACGCGTAATCGCGCCCGCGCGCGCCCTCTCGTACCACGCACACCAGTTTGATCACTCTCGTCCTGTTTTTTACACTCTTTTCCCCACCCCGGTTCTCTCCCGCCTCTCTTTCTACCGCACACGCGCACGCGCGCGCGCGTGCAAGTACACGCACACGTACACGTACGTCGGTCCCTCTACTAGCTCGCTATTAGCGACGGGCTTGATACCCGACGGGTGGATTTGTTTGCTCTTTGACGTCGATAAATAACAGTCACGAGGTGTGTTATTTCGCTAGCCGCGAAATCGGAACGAGAGCGCGCGTACTTTGTCGAAACGGGAATTCGATTTTCAAGAACCGTGTGTCTCCACGAATCGTTCGTCGACGTTTCTCTCGATAAAAATACGCGCGTACCTACCGTACTCGTCGAACAACGAGAATACGAACGCGCGAGGAACGCGTACGCAGAGATAAAGGAAGAACGCACGGGAATGCACGCGCTTTGAAATTGGACGTCCACCGCTCGCTCGCACACGTTGCGCGATCATCCTCCCTCCGAATAGGTGTACGATTCGTTTTCTCCGTTCCGCTTAGCCTGGTCGTCGGCGGCTCGCTCGGGATCTCTCGGCATCTCGCTCGTATCGTTCGTCTGGTCTCTCTCGTTATCCGTACCGCTCTATCTCGTCGGTCTTCGTTCCACGCGTCGCCGTGTCCTTTTACTCTCCCCCTTCTCACACAATCGCGTGCAATCGTGCACACACGTACACACACACACACATATAGACACACACACACGCACACACGTACAGCGCCCGCGGAGAGATAGGCACAAAGGCAGGCAGGCTCGACGTACCACGTCTACTGCCTACCTGATGCCCCGAGAACTCGAGCTCGAGCCAGTCACGTGGTCCCTCGAACGCGAAGGATGTTTGTGGGATCGCGAAGTCAGTTCGCGGCGGTCCGTTCGGCGGGCAAGAGAGAGAAACGGCTAGGAGGACACACGCTACCGCGGACGACCGAGGGACAAACGGAGGGGACACGGTGGGGAGGAGCGTAGTAGGTGAAACGAGGATAGAGGATAGAGGCGGATCGAGGATACCGCGGCACCGAGTTTCGAGCGAGGTCCTTGTCGATCTAACGTGCCTCGCGTAGCGACAACATTCTGTGCGCGTTGTTCTCGTTCGTGAGCGTCGTCTTGACGAAACCCGTGTCACCGTGCGTGCCGGGGACCGAGCCGCAGTTGGTGAGAATCGTGCGTCGCGAACGGTTTTTCGTTACGTGTTCGCCGCGAGGTGCTGTCCGTCGGTAACCACTCGGTGTTGATTTCTGTGCCGATCGGTGTTCGAACGACGACCGGAAAAGAAAGGAAAAAGGAAAAAGGAAAAGCAAAAAAGAACCATCGAAGGATATCCGTGACGCGATACACAATTAAGATAACAGAGGAGAACTGGGAGAATTCCAGGGCCGAGAATAGAAGAATCGGTGTTGTTCACCGCGTCGAGAATTCCTCGATCCACCGCACCTGTCTCCGCGCGCGTGCTAGTTTCTTTTTTCTTTCATTCTTTCGACGCCGAACAAAGGTGGTGTACGCGGTTTCGCGTGGTCGCGGCGCGGCGCGGCGCGGTAGAATCGGCGAAAGCATCGCCGGGGAAAAAAAAACCGCGTCTCGCCCCTCCCTCTCGCCCCCTCTCGTCCCCCCGTGATCGCGGGTGCAAGCCGGTAGTCGGTCGGTCGATGCGCGGGCAAAAACGCATTCGTTTTAGGCTCTGACTCAACCGCGATGAATCGTCACGCGCTGAAATAATAGTAGTGGTGCCAGATCACCGCGGCGAAATGTTCCCACCGCGTGTTAATAAGAACGGAAAGACGATGATTATCGATTCCTCTTATCGCTGGTGACCCCGATACGAATCGCGTTCAGATAAAACCAGAAGAGGAAGAAAGGGAACCATGCCGCGAGACGCGTACTAGGAAGGCACGACTCGGTGGCGAGAGAGAGAGAGAAAAAAAAAATAGAGAGAGGAAAAGAAAAGAAATGCAGTTGGCAGCGACGCAGAGACCTCACCCACCGCCGGTACCGCCGCGACCGAGCCGGCAGGTGGTCGCTGAGGCCCTTAAAAGATCTCCAAGGCCGCCCTGTCCGACCAGACAGGCCCCGCCACCGCCCAACACCAAACCCTGGAGATCCGATCAGGAGCAACCGAATCAGCAACAGGTGTCAGCGGCCGTTGCCGGCGGTCGTACCATCGTCTACGAATCCGTCAAGGAGTCGTCGTCGTTGGCCAAGGAGACCGGGAACGAAATCGTCGGTGAACACGCGGCCCAGGTCGTTGACAAGGATCGTAGAGCGGCTCGAAACGCGAGTGAAAGGAACGAAGACGAGGACGATCGTCGTGGAAATACGCGGGAAAGGCGGCACCGTACGGTGGATCGGGAAAATTCCATCGAGTCCGCCGGTTGCGACGAGAAAAACGCCGCGGAGAACGCGACGCGTGTACGGAACAGTCGTGAGAATCTCACGGACGTGTGCGCGCGTAAAACCGAGAACACGGGACATTGTCGAGATTCGAAGGAACAGAATTCGGGTCATCGATCCCTGGCCACGGTCATCGACGACGAAACAGATACGAAAGAGTGCACCGCGTGCAAAGAGGAGAGTACCGCGAACGAGACTAAACCGTCGGTACTGGCCAGGTTGAACGTCTCATTCGGCGATGGGAACACCGAGACCACCAGACACGAGAGATCGAGGCACACCGGCAACGATAAAGGGACGAAGATCGACGCGCGACCCACGCCCACGCAACGATCCTCGAACGCGAAAAATCGCGAAGCGGCGCGAAGAAGGACCGCTGAAGAGAGCAGCCCGTGCCCCGAGGAATCGACCGCGAACGAAAACACCAAGTTCGGTTCGTGCGTTGACCGTGCCACGGTGGTCGTTGTCGACGAACCAGAGCGTAAAGCCGCATCGAACGCCACCGCCGACGACGACGACGAGGACAACCGGAACGCGATCGAGAACGAGAACAACATTCATCGGCAAGATTGGCTCGACGCCGGTGTCCACTATTCGTCCACCCAGATCACGCTGTCCGGGGACGACGGTGACGCCGTCGACGGCGATCGAGTCAACGGACTCGATCACTGCGAAAACGAGAAAGTCGGTGATCTTAATTTCCTGAGGTAATACGCTCGATCGGAACGCGGGATCCTCGCACGAAAATGATACGATTACGCGGATCGGTTCTATCACGGGTGGGATTTTTTTCGGCGAATAATATTCTATTCCGCGTAAGAATTTCCTAAGGAAATAATTCTATTCCGTGTAAGATTTTCCTACGAAAATAAATTTTCTCGGTGCAAGATTTTCCTATGAAAATAATTCTACTCTGCGCGAGATTTTCGTACGAAAATAATTCTATTCCCTGTAGGATTTTCCTACGAAAATAATTCTACTCCGTGTAAGATTTTCCCACGAAAATAATTCTATTTCGTGTAAGATTTTCCTCCGAAAATAAATTTTCTCGGTGCAAGATTTTCCTATGAAAATAATTCTACTCTGCGCGAGATTTTTCTACGAAAATAATTCTATTCTCTGTAAGATTTTCCTACAGAAATAATTCTATTCCGTGTAAGATTTTCCTAGGAAAATAATTCTATCCCGCGCGATATTCTCGTATGAAAATATTGGGTTGTTCGAAAAGTCATTTCGTTTGTTTTTTTTTGGTGTAAACGAAACACGATTTTTTTAGAGTGTACAAACATTTTATCAAATTATATATTCTCCATTTTGGAAAACGAAATGACTTTCCGAACAACCCAATAATTCTGTCCCGGGTACAATTTTTTCTACGAAAATAATTCTACTCCGTGTAAGATTTTCCTAAATCGATTTTCGAAAATAAATTTTTCCGGTGCAAGATTTTTCTATGAAAATAATTCTATCCCGGGCGAGATTTTAGTTCGTAAATCTGCCGAGTCTCTGACCTTTGTGAACGTTGATTTAAATGAAATCGATTTTTAGATACGTTTGTTCCATCGAAGAGTTTCTCAATTCGGTACATTCCTGCCGATCTCTGACTTTTGTAAACGTTGATTTAAATTACATCGATTTCTAGGTACATTTCTACCACTCTCTGACTTTACTCTATTCATTACATTTCTACCGGTCCCTGACTTTTGATAAACGTTGATTTAAATTACATCGATTTTAAAATATTATCCCAAGGTACGAGTAACAGTGCACCGAGAGAATAACGTATCGCAACGCGAAGAAGGGGAATTTAGATACAGGGTACGGAATTGATCCGAAAGAACAATATAACCCGTAACGCGAAGAGGAATCTATAGAGAGGGTAAATGTTTATGTAGCGCGATAGAGAAAGGATAAAAACGGATCGAAATCGATCGTCCCCAGTGAGTACCCTATCGGTTCGATATAAATTTAAATCACCGTCCACGAACGAACGCGTCGAGTTCTTCCCTCCCTCGGTTCACGTTTCTTTCGTTTCTTTTTCTCCTCGAAGATACGAGGTTCGTTCGGTGTCTTTCTTTTTCGTTCGTTCTCGTTTCTTTTTCCTCTTATCGGAACGATTGAAACGCACGCGAGAAGATAAAAGAGACAGTAAGGCCTGCGGTCTGGCTCCACCGCAAACCTATTTCTTCCGTGGCGGTACCAGCGGTGTTTACAAGCGATGGCCGCGCGCCGCGGTGTTAATTGTCGATATAATGTTTCGTAGGTCAGCGGAATGCGTCGGTGCTAACGCCATTAATTATCAAAGAACCGTGATACCACCGCGGGCGAACTTCGCGGTCGGTTGTAAACCTATTACGAGATTGATGTCCGAATGTAACGATCCAGCGCCGGCGGTTCTGTGTGTCGACTTTCTCGAGTTACACGATTCACTCGATGCACTCGTACGTGTTTCGCCGTAACGATTTAATTACGTGTCAAAGCACACGCGAACGATGAAAAAGAAATGTGGGATACCCACCGGATGCGTTCAACAATTTTCATTTACCATGTTGTCTACCGGTATCGCCGCGGTTCTAATTTACCTTTACCTCGTGACCCACTTCGTTTGTCGTTCGCGAGAAGTGACTCGGACTTGCGAAAACGAGGAGAGAAAAAACAAAAAATAATAATAATAATAACACAGAGAGAGAAGAAACAAAAAAAAATAATAACACAGAGAGAGAAAAAAGAAAATAATAACACAGAGAGAGAAGAAAGAAAAAAAGAAAAACAATAACACAGTGAGAGAGAAAAAAAAAGCGTCAGGCTGGTTTACAACTCGTTCGATCGCGATTGTCCGGCAAGTATCGTTCGTCGTGGAATCGAATGAGCATCCGACGTCGTCGCGAAGAATTATTAACTGGGGGGGATACGAACGGTTGGGATCGAACGTCTGGTTGGCCAACGGTCAGGAGTCGGATCGATTCGAATCTACCGGTTTTCTAACTCGTACGAAAATTTGGAATTTTACAGTCTACAAGAGAGGATCGCGATGTCTTCCCTGCAAGGTCTACCACCGTTACCGAGGAGCCTCAGCGGATTCAATTTAAGCGGTGGACGGGAGGGTTGCGAACCACCGCCACCGCCCACCAGATCCTCGAGCAAATCTCAAAGAGGCGGTAAAACTTCGATCCAATCGTCGTCCAGGCCATCGCCACCTGCCAGGCAGCTCACCACGCTGGATACCCAACTGGCCATACTGAGGAGAGAAATGGTGATTGCCCCGAAACTTTGTTGCGGTGTCCACGGATCCACTGTTCGCGCGTTGCAGTAGAAAACGTTTACATTTTCCACGGAATCCAATAGTGGTAGCAGCCGCGGCGGGTGTTGCGACACGAGACCACCGCGGAGACTCGATGGAAACAACAATTTTCTCTTTGTGTTACGTAAAACGCGCTTTCGATCGTCACCCCGGATGTGTACACCGTTTCCGTGGTTAAACGTCGAAAATTGGAAATCGATCGAATTTTCCGCGATGCGATCGGAGATTCGAAAATAATTCGATAAGATAAGAAGGTGTACGCGACACGAGTAGGTAAATATGTATACCGTCGCGGAAGTCTCGGGTCGTGGCGGACACCGTTACTCATCCGCGGTCGTGTAAACCGTATTTACCAGCTGACAGGAAAATTCCACGGATTTACGAGTTTCTATAAATGGACGAGGCACGATAATCCGAGTATCGGTGGTGATCGTCGCGCGCGTTAACGGGAATCCGCGGTCGTTTTAACGATGAAATCCGCGCGATTGTCCCGCCCCTGGTGGCCTTGGGCGAACGCGATACCTTTTTATTTACGTGTGCGTGCGTGCGCGTGTGTTTTTCGTTTCGTCGAAAAAATCGAAATTCCTCGCGTGCACCGGTGTCTCCGAGATATACACACATACGTGTGCGCGCGCGCGCGCGAGAGAGAGAGAGAGAGAGAGAGAGCACACATACACACGCACGCGAGAACCGCTCTCGAGAGGCCGAGCGTCGTGCATTTCGTTTCGTCCTCCGTCCTTCGTTTCGTTTTTCTCGCGTTGGTTTCCGTCGGTTCGTTCCGTTACCTTGGGGCCACGTTAGTGCGTGGGTAAACTGCAGATCACGATGAATATGTATTCGTAGCGTGGGATAATACGCGGAAGAAACAACAGAGAAGACGCTACTAAACCGCTCTCCTACCCGCGAAAGGAACGGACGATCCGTGCGATTTCGTCCGTTACACGTCGAGGCCTTGTTTTCCTTCCACACGGCTGGGAACGAAATTTCAAACGGTGGATTCGAACGATCGACGAGAGAAAGAGAGAGATTTCCATATTTCGACTCGTGCCCGTTTTTATATCGGCAATTATACGCGTACGTGGTGTATATTCGTTGCGCGACGCGTGGAATATTAATCGGCGTCAGAAACATATAGTTTGGTTGGAAGTTGGGCTAATAGTTTAATAGTCAATCCAGACACGAAGCGAACTGGCACAGCCGCTCCCACGCTGCATTCCCTCAGGCGTGACTCCCCCCACCCACCCTCCTCCCCATCCCCCCTACCGTTCGCCTCCTTTTTGTGACCGCTCTCTTTCACCTTCGTTCCTTCTACCTCCGCTCGGTCTTTCCTCTTCGTCTTCTTCACCTTCCTTCTCGGCGCGCCGACACCTCTCATTTCCATTCTCATTTTGCGCCTCCTATGTAACTCCCTCTTCCTTCATTCCCACGACCGGCGGAGTCAGCCGCTACTTGCTTGGAAATACGTCGTTTCAGTTCGTAAATCACGAGCCAGCGTTTACCTTGGCAACCGCTTGGTAAAAGTGAACGTGTCTGCTGTTCGGACGGAGCACACATCGCGCGGACGGACGCTCGTTCGTGTATTAATTCGACCGATGATTTTTCGTCGAAAATTCAAAAATTCAAAAATTCAAAAATTCAAAAATTCAAAAATTTTTGCCGGTGAGCCGGTAAAGTCGTTACGAAGACGAGAATGATTTTTCGAAAATGTTGTTTCGCAGTTTGGACTTCGACAATTGGATCTCTCCCTGCTATCTCAACTCTGGTCCCTGAACGAATCCATTCAAGAGTTTCGACAGCTGTTGCAAGAACAAGAAGACCGAGCACCGTCGCCTTCACCTAGCAGCGAAGAAGGGGACGACACCTCCTACGGGACTCATCCTCCGCCACCACCGAGAAGGCCGGCTCCTGTTGTTCATCATCACCGACCCCCACGACCTCCGAGACCACCGAGACCACCACCCAGCGACGATTCACCGTCTAGCGAGGAGTACGGAGCCGTTTGACGTCGCGTCGCGTTGCTAACGAAACGAATATTCGCATTCTAGAACGCGTCTTCGTTCCAACGATTCCGAAACTCTTGCCACGCTATCGTACAATTTTTACGCGTTGTAGCTGGTTAAACGAAATCTCGACGAAAATTTAGGTCAAATTGAACGATTAGTTTAAATTGAAGCGACGATTCTTCAGTCGACGCCTCACCTATATCGAAAAGTCCGAGTGAAATATACCGAATGCGACCGCACGGTCGTAATGCATTCGCACGAAGAATTTATCGGTGGTCGAAGGTACCTGCAACAGAGTTCAGTTACACGGAGACATTGCAAACTCGGTTCGAGAATGCATTTCCGATTAGCCAATGTGAGCTCACCGTGGATTCGCGCTAAGCGAGCGCTACACCAGATGTTCAAGGACTTGCTACTGTTCGTAGATCCAGAAAACTGTCAATGTCAATCCAGAAAAAAACAACGATCCTCTATATATAATATATATATATATATACATAATTCGTATTAAATAAGGAAGAAATTTATTGTCCTCGATGAGAGCTACTTCAGTTCAATATGTGCTCTTTTCTCTATTTGTGATAGCAGTCAAAGGGGCCTTTAACGAACTATAACAGATATCCGTTTGTGCGAATTAATAAGACTTTTCCGTGATCATTTGTCGAAAGACGGTTGCAAAAGATCCGAGCCGAGCCTGCGACGCGACAAACGGCTAGTGAGTTCCAAAGAATTGCAGTTTGGAAGTCCTTCTTTTCTTCCATGTTTTTTCACTATTATTACGTCCATTGCAGAGTTTTCTTTCTTGTTACGATACAAATAAACGCGCTGATACGAATCGATGAGAACCATCGAGTTACAGTACGAGATACGAAGATTTATGTAGATTAATTCGAGTGTGTAAAATAAAGGAAAGAATCGTGAGGTACAAATAAACGAGATGTAATTTAAACGCAAAATCGAAAGTAATATTTACATTGCGCGTACATCGGGCTGTCTGTTCCTATTTTATCGAAACGTTGTTTCAATTTCGAGTTGCTCGTTTGGGAAAAGTGTGTTTTCCGACGCTCGAGAGATTTCATTTCTTTCGTACAGATGGCGCTACGATACCAAATTTCACGTGTGCCCCAGTGAGAAGGTTATGTTCATTGTGCTTCGCGTTGCGTTCGTACTTACGTACAACTGTTGAACAAAAAGTTACTTTAAACAATGGCCGATGAACACGGCAGCAATGAAAGGGGCAAGAAACGAAAGAAAAAACGCTCTCAAATGCAGATGGCAAAGAAATTTGCGAGGCAAAGGAGTCACGGGTCTCACGTTGATTCTGACACTTACCAGTACATGGTACGTATTTTGGAATTGATGAAACAAGATTTTCCCACTCCGGAGGAAAAGTTAATATTCGTAAATAACGTGTACGAACAAACTATCGGTCACGAAATCGAATATGCTCAAAATCAGATTGGATCCAGGATATTGGATTCGTTTTTAAAGTATGCGAATTTAGAAACGATTCAGAGGTTAGTCGACGCTTTTGGATCTTCTTTGCGACCACTTAGTAGCGATAGATTCGCTAGTCACGTTTTACAAAGAATCGTAACGATTTGCGCCGATAGAGGAAACAGAGACGAGTCTCGAAAATCATGCTCCGAGCAAAGCACAGATGCTACCGTAGAAGTTAAGGAATCTGAATTAAAATCTTATAACAATATTGTATTAAAATTAAGCAGATACTTTATAAATAACGTAGAAGAATTTGTGTTCGATACGTACGCCAATCATCTCGTAAGGACTGTAATCGAATGTCTGGGTGGATTAATCGACAAGCACGATCGTAACGAAACGAAGAAATCGGTATTTCCTGTTAGAAGACCGGTGATACAAGAATATAAAGACTTATTATTGCAAACTTGTAACAGATTACACAAATGGCCTCAGTTTCTAGAGTTCGGTCAAGACGAACTTACGTCCGGATTGTTGCAATGTATTTTATATTCTTTGAAAGATATACATTCCGAGACAATGGAAATATATATTACAAAAATTACAAACGAATGTTTTAAACCTGGAAATGACCAACAGATATCGAATATCTTCGACGCAGAATGTTCTGTTAGATTATTGGAGGCTTGTCTAGCAGTGACAGAATCTAAATCTCTGTACAAAATTTATGAACAATTTTTTATGGGTAACTTGAAACAATTGTCCCTGACGAAAAGTACAAACTTCAGTGTGCAAAGGCTGTTGGATCACTGTACGGTAAAAGAAGATTTTGAGAAAATATTTGAAGAAATTGTTACCTGTCTTCCCGAAATTCTCGAAAAAGGTTACACGGGAGTTTTAGCCAGCTTGGGAAATGCTTGTTCGAGGCTACAAACCAAGCAAGGTGCGTTTGTAACTGAACTTTTAAAAGTACTTCGTTGCGAAGCAAACGAGAAACAACATTCGATTGTAGCGTGCTTAGCAACGTTAAAAACACAGGAACAGTTAGAAGAATCTCGAAAACAAAACAATATGAATTTTCAAACCAACTTACACGGAAGTTTAATAGTGCAGGCTATTCTCAAGTTTAACAAGCCGATAAAAATTGTTAATTCTTTGTTGGAAATGGATAAGGAGGAGCTATTGAGCTTGTTCGGCGATCCAAAAGGCAGTCGTATCGTGGATGCTTTCATGGACAGTAAATATATAGGCGAGAAAAGCAGGGAGAAACTTGCAAAGAAGATGAAGGGATGCTGGGCGCAATTGGCCTCCAGTACGCATGGTTCTAGAAGCTTAGAGAGAATATGGCAATGGGCACGTATAAATCAAAGGATCGTAATCATGGAAGAATTAGTCGCGATTGGAGAATCTTTGCGTTCTACGAAATCTGGTCAGATTATATTTAATAAATTGAATGTTCCTCTATTCGCAAGAAATAAGAAAGACTGGACGGAAGCGCTTGGAAAGGAGGAAAAGACGAGAGCTTTATTTGCAAATATAATAGGCGAGTCGACCGAGCGGAAATAATGATTATTTTCGGCAAACATTTTTTTACATTTATTGTATTTATATTAAATAAATTTTTTAGCTCTGTCTGCAGCCTGCACACCGTGTAAAATAAAATGTAAAGGAGAAAAACAACAAGCTGTTCGTGCTCTTTCTTTAAGCGTTATGACATAGAATAATTATGTATTTCGTGAATTCATAAATACAATTTATAGAATCCATCATACATCCCTGCAACACAATGTAGCTAGGAAAACATACAATGATTCGTAATCTAGATTTGAGCAAAGTTCCCTAATGCGTATGATCGATAAATTCGTTTTACCTCCCGACGATGACTAGACTTAAATGTACATATACACTGGTTACATTTCGACGCGTACAAAGTAAAAATTTGTATTAGCATTCGTTACATTACTCGTTGCAATTATTAAATCTATCAATTGACTAGGAAAAGGTCGATATACACCGTGTTTTCCTACATTGCATATCGACTCAAGTTAAAAACTCAAGTGTATTACGATACCTCGAGTACCGTACTAAAGCAAAGGAAAAAAAAAAGAAAAATCCGCGATAATAACAAAATACTAAATTATACTCCTTCAAGGTAGTTGTTTCGATCGAGTAACAAGTCGTGAGCGGCTGAAGTAATCGGTAAATTTTCGTGAAAACGATATCGCTAAAAAGAAAATTGCACAATGATTTCTCACGAGTTTATCGGTTTCTTTGGCATTTTTTTTTCCCCTTTTTCTTCTTGCTTGCGAAAAATCGGAACGTTCTCTTGTCTCGAACGTGTGTAAGAAGCGTGTAAGAATATTTTCATACGGTACTTTCGCACAGATAGAGAGGGCGTAGTATGTGCTAATTATATTTTTTTTCAGTAAATTTGTCGCAACACCGAGGACGTTTAGCGGATCGCTCGTTGGCCGACGTCGCTACTTCGATTCCCCCTTTTTCACGTCTTTGATTCGTCACACGAAGGAATATCGAGCGAAAGAAGAGATACCGACGATCAACGTTACTTCCGTACTCGGTGGATATCCGGTAGCGTTACGGTTATTGCTTATTCGAACCCTCTACGATCTGGAATACTTGAAAGAGTGCACATTTATATACGTACCACGAATATCGGTATTTTATCTCTACGTTTTCAGTTCCATCGAGAAAAGAGTGCGGTTACGACATACACCACGTGCTCTAACACTAAAGAAGAAATTCAACGATGATGCGGCGATCATAGAGGGTGGAAATCTCTAACGTTTGCGTAACGTACCGTGTTACCGTGGATTCGTGTATTCGCTGGGTGTCGCGGACCGAAGGATACCCCATAGTCAATTTTCGCGACAAATGAACACGTTGCGTGTCAACGATCGAAAGATTTTACGCGTGTCCGATAACGTCGACGAGAACCGAACTCTCAACCGCGTCGATAAAGATTCGATAAGCGTTACTCGCCACTGGTCGACTACCAACGTGGTTTCATTATCCTTACGAATCTTCGTAATCGTTGCTACTCGACGAGTAAAATCTTTCGTAAAACGGGTGACAGATGATCGGGCTACGTTATTGACATATGGGGGTACGAGTTTCGGTAGTTGTCCTTGTTTTTTTCTTTTCCTTTTTTCTTTTTCTTTTCTTTTTCTTCTTTACAGAGAAACACGATGGCACGTAGGACGTCGTCGGAGAGAAGAACAGGGGGCGGTAGTGTGGAGGGTGTCTGTCGAAGAAGGTACGCAGAAGATGTATGACTCGATAAACGAGAGAACAACGCGAGAGGATCGCGCGAACGCTTAACGTGAATCGTATTGGATAGGTCTAACGAATCGACGAACAAGATTATATTTCCCATCGTGACGTCACTTCCCTTTGGAGGCGGTGGCGCTGGCCGCTATCGGTGTGGCGACGTCCACGTCCACGTTGACGTTCGTCGAGAGACTACTTCCGGTAGGGATCCTCGGCGGGCTGCGAGAGCTTGATCTTCTGAGCTCGCGGGGCGGATTGTTGCAGCTCGCGTGATGACCACCGGCCTCCCAGTCGCGGTGCTGACAGAACGAGCCGCAGTATCGCGCGATTCCGCAGCCACCGCACGTCTCCAGAGCGGGTCTACCGCAATTCCAACAGCTCTGGAAGTCGCGCGTAAATGGAAAACAACGCCGAGAACGGACGGTGAATAAATCCTGGACCGTGGCGACCGTTAATTGCGATCCATGCTGCGATCATTCAGGAGCAGTCGCAAGACTAAGATTCGGACCGACGTTTCCATCTAACGTTTACCAATTGTTTCTCGTAGATTACTCGGTAACATCTTTTACCGATCTCTCGAGAGGACCTCCACGCGGAGTATAAAGATATATTACTCTCGAACTAATAACATTCCAAACTATGCACCGTAATGATTCAAACACTGTAACAACTACTCCCAAACTGTGCATTGTGATAATTTGAGAGTAATAGCTAGAAGTGTCATTCGATTCGAGTCAAGTCAACATTTCTGCGTGTAACACTTCGCGATCCCTCGAGTGGATCTCTACACGAGACTTCGAAACGCAAACTCGTGCGCTGCTCCCAAATTGTCAACGCCAGGTAGAGAAAATCTCATCGTTACTCACGGATCCCGAGATCGTCTGCAAATGCGCGTCCTTCTCGTCCTCGGTGGTCGACGGCATCGAGTTTGAAGTGGTGGTCGGGGTGGTGACGGTTCTCGCGTTGGCGTCCACCGCGCTTGGATTCCCATGGACCCGTAGAAACGATCCCTGACGAAGTGCGCCGTGATTTCTCTGCGACAAGGGTAGATCGAGGAGTCGATGTACCCGTAGACGTTCGTTCGCTCGGGATTCGGCCACTGCTACCGCCACGGCTCTCTGGACCTCGGCCACCGCGGCCCTCTTCACCTCCAACACGGCTTCTTCTGCAAGAAACGCTACAGTGACGATACGTCTATTCGAAACGCGAAACGAGAGCAAAAAATGAGAATCGCGCGACGACTAACCGGCCTTTCTCTTCACCTCCGCGACTTTGTCCTCGGTGGCCCTGATAGTTTGCGCTACGATCTCACCCGACAATCGTTTCAGGCTACCCTCCCGATCACCGGTCGATGACTCCACCTGGGAACCGTTCGTAGAGGATGGATTGTTACCAGCGGCGTTATTGCCGCCACCGTTACCATTTTGGGCTCCAGCCGACGTGGAGGGTGCCAACGTGGGTGCAGCGGCCGGACTGGAGCAACCACGTGTCTGCAGAATGGCCAATGCCCTCTTGGTCTTCTCGACCATACCGAGAATACAGTTGAGCATCACGTGGATGTTCTTCCATTCGTCGTCGAGGCTACCGTTTTGCGTTTGAACGTGGCTCAACTGTTGCTGTTGCTGTTGCTGCTGGGCTAGATGGTGCGTGCCCGAGAACGCGTTTATCTGATTAATTTGCACGAGGCTAGGTGGTACCGGGCTTGGTCCGTGACCGTGCCGGTGACCGTGACCTTGCATCGATCCGCTCGACGAGTGAAGCGGATGATACCAACAATAAGAAGAGGAACTCTCGGTGGACGGCTGCTGTTGGCCGTGATGGTGACTCCAGGGATTCGTCGACCTCTTCCCGTACACCGGCACGTCGTCGAGGAGGGCGCCGTTCTCGTAGTATCTGCGACATTTCCACGAGGTACGTGAAGCGTGTCTCTCACGCACCGGGGAACTGTATAGTCGCGAGATCTCTTTTCTTGCGATTAAACCTAGCTTAGGAGGGTTCCTCGATAACGGAAGTATCCTGAAGAAGATCACCAGGAAACGTACGGTAATTCTATCGTCAAAGAATACTCGTATACTCTATGAGTCTTTTATCGAGGAACTATAGTTGCGTGATCTCTTTTCTCGCGATTTAACCTAGCAAGGGAGGGTTCCTCGATAACCGAAGTATCCTGAAGAAGATCACCAGGAAACGTACGGTAATTCTATCGTCAAAGAATACTCGTATACTCTATGAGTCTTTTATCGAGGAACTATAGTTGCGTGATCTCTTTTCTCTCGATTAAATCTAGCTCGGAAGGTTCTTTGATAACGAAAGTATCTCGAAGAAGATCATCAGGAAACATATGGTAATTCTATCGCCAAAGAATACCCGCGAAGTCTCCGAGACTTTTATCGAGGAACTATACTCGCGTGATCGTTTTCTCTCCCGAGTAAACCTAGCTCGTAAGGTTCCTCGATAACAGAAGGGAATCATCAGGAACCATATGGTGAGTCTACTACCCAAAGAATACTCGCGTACCATACGACTCTCTTAATGGAAAACCATAGTGTTTCTCTTCCAATTAAACCTACATCGGAGGGTTCCTCGATAATAGGAGCATCCCAAAGATGGTTACCAGGAAAAATATAGTAATTCTACTACCGAAGAACACTCGCGTACATAAAGAGTCTCTTAACCATAGTCGCGTAATCTTTTCCCTCCTAATCGAACCTACGTCAGATCCCTCGATAACAGTACTACCTCTAGCTGCGTTACCGAGGAAACGCAATAATTCCCCTAAAGAATACTCCCATTACGAGTAATTCTTTCCACGAATTCTGCTTCAGTTTTCGATCGGCTCGTTGCGTCAACGATCGACGCTCGATCGTATCGAGCCTCGTTAATCCTCCGTCCACGGATTAGTCGAGTATCATCGGGCAGGGTGGGTGGGGGGTGATTTTGTAATTTAGTTCGGACAGTGCGCGCGTTCGTCGCTGCGCAGCTACGCAAACAGCCAGGAGCGTCGAAGCGTAAGCCGAACGTGGGTCGTATTAGCGGGATGCCGATAGGCACTCGAGGCAAGTTTGCTGGTAGTCGAAGGGTAGAGAATAGAGGGGTCTAGGGAGAAGGACGGTCGCGGGGGGTGTTCGAGAAAGGTGGTACCCCGATGATATATGGAAACGTCACCGGCAGACATATCGAGAGGAGGCCAGAACCTGGCATTGCCAGAGCGCGCGTCGCGTTTTGTCGCCTTCGAGCTCGCTTCGGCGCCCCTTTACTTTACGCGTACACGCGCATATCATATTCTGACCGCAAATACCGATCGTCGGGGATCGAACACACCCCTACCCACCGATTCCCAAGACATACCTATTCTCGTGCACTCGACGATTCTTTCTATCGCGACGGTTCACGGCTAGGTGCCCGCGTCTCGCCAACGATCCTCCTACCCTCTCGGCGAGTTACTCGAGACCACGGTCTCTCGCTTACCTACCACGTGCCACCTGTCAAACTCTTCGACGGGTAATGGTCGTCCAGCTTCTTTCGCCGAACGAAAATTACACCGAAAAGAAATTCACTCCGTGCTGGACGATTTGTGATAAGAATCGCGCGAAAGAATTCCAGCGCGAAGGAATTCCATGTAATTTCCGTGTCTGTAGCGAGTGGCGGGGAGTAACAACGCGTTGACAATCGTTTTGGTTTTTGAATCCGGTTGTAACCGTTTTTAGATTCTTTCGCAGTAAAAATTCCAACGTGAAGAAATCTCAGTGGGAAGAAATTCTACGTAATTTCCGTATCCGTGGCACGTGGTGTGGAACAACAACGCATTAACAATCGTTTTGACTTTTCGAACCCGGTGTAACGGTTTTTAGATCCTTTCGTAGTAAAAATTCCAACGCAAAGAAATTCGTAGAGTAATTTTACTCGTAAGAATTCCACCGTAACTGTACATCTCCGCTTTACCAAAAATTCAACCGCAAGAAATTCAAGCGCGCGGAAAATTTATCTTCGTTGAATACCACGGTGATAGGCCGATATTTTTATTTCAATGAAAGTTTCCACGGTAGCTAATCGTACACCCGGTGTATTTCATTTCGATCGTTACCGACGACCATCGCGATTAATATACCCGCGTGTCTCGAGAATTATTATCCGCGCGTTACGAGCGATAGGCTAACGGTTAGGCAATTAAGGAGACGTTAACGAACGCGTTACGCGGACAGAGGTTAGCCGTTGCGCGATTAATATTTGTCAGTCGGTGAAAAATATCAACGATGAATCGCGCGGTCTCGTACCAAGCTGTCGTACGTCTAAATTCCTCGTGCATCTGGATTCCGTATTATCGTTCGCATTCTCGGATTAATTGATCGTTCGTTCGGTTTCGCGAAGGTCGTTTGAACGGAAGTCTACTGTACTGCGAGACCGGGTCGAGAAAGACCCATTGGAACTCACCAAGGTCGAAAAAGTACGATCGCGCGAGTAGAACCAAGCCTCGAGGTTCTGGACGCGTACATGGTGACTTATCGGTTCGATTTTTCGCGAAGATTGATTGAATGGAAGTCTACTGTACTGCGAGGCCGGGTCGAGAAAGACCCATTGGAACTCACCAAGGTCGAAAAAGTACGATCGCGCGAGTAGAACCAAGCCACGAGGTTCTGGGCGCGTACACGGTGACTTATCGGTTCGATTTTTCGCGAAGATTCTTTCGAGCGGAAGTCTACTGTACTGCGAGGCCGGGTTGAGAAAGACCCATTGGAACTCACCAAGATCGAAAAAGTACGATCGCGCGAGTAGAACCAAGCCTCGAGGTTCTGGGCGCGTACAAGGTGACTTATCGGTTCGATTTTTCGGGAATACTCACGAGAGAGATTTCGCATCGTGGAAAATGCATCGCGCGGCCCGCCGACCGCGTCGTTTTAACGCACGTACCGTTTTCGGGGGCTCGATCGCGATAAATATCGGCGAGAAGTGCAGGGCCCGCGGCCAAGAATTTTTCCAAAACACCGACGCGTTTGCGGCTTGGCAAATATACTACGCACGCGTGTACGCGCAGGTGCGTGGCTTTCGTTCGTTCGTTCGTTCGCTCGTTCGTTCGCGGGTGAATTATCGCAATGGACGGGCGAAGATTTCGCGCGGTCTTGTCCGCGATTTACGAGCACGCGGAAAGAAAAATCGGGGGCCACCGAACGAAATTACCCGATCGGTGATTCGAGCTCGCGTCGGAACATTTCTAAACTGTGAAAAGCGGAAAAGATACGCGAAGTACTCCCTTTGAGGGTCGACGTCCTCGACAATAAAAAATCGAAGAATCTTCGCGTAGCTTAACGACGATCCTCGATCTTGAATCTTTTCCGAGCTTTGTTACGGGGACGTTGCAAATTCCTGATTCGTCCATCTGTGACAATTTCCATCGAGAAATTGGATCGAAAAAGCTCGAAGAAGATTTCCAAAGTCGAGAAGATCCAAGAAGATATACCACCGAAAAAGGTGTTTCGATATTGATAAAATCCCTTTGGCACTCTCGCAACTATTCAAAGGGGGGTTAAGTGTCTTAGTTACTCTTCAGGAATACTTTTTTTGAAATTTTCGAACACCTTATATCTTAAAAAGCGTTTCAATATTGATAAGATCTCTTTGACACTCTCGTAATTATTCAAACGGGGATTAAGTGTCTTAGTTACTCTTCAGGAATATTTTTTTTGAAATTTTTGAACACGTTATATCTTAAAAAGTGTTTCAATATTGATAAAATCTCTTTGATACTTTTCTAATTATTCAAAGGGGGGGGGGTTAAATCTCTTAGTTACTCTTCAGGAATACTTTTTTGAAATTTTGGAACACCGTATATCCACAAAAAAAGCGTTTTGACATTGATAAGATCTCTTTGGCACTCTCACAACTATTCAAAGGGGGTTAAATCTCTCAGTTACTCTTCAGGAATACTTTCTCCAAATTTTCGAACACCTCGTACCTTAAAAAGCGTTTCGATATTAACAAACTCCCTTCGACACTCTTACAACTATTCAAAGGGTTGTCAAATCCTTTAACCACCCTCCAAGAACCTCGTTCCTAATTTTTGTTTCAAAACACCGTCACACCTATCGATACAGCTCGTACCGCTAGTGCGTGGGGATCGACGTCCAACGTCGATCCGCGGCATTTCGTGAGGCGAAATTTTCAAACAGCATTACGGATTCACTCACGGAGTGTCGGAGGCGCGACGCTTCGGTGCGTGCGTCGCGGTGCCGGAATAATGGTGCAGACCGCCCGTGGCGTTGTTCGTGTGCTGAATAGCACCGACACCGGGATTAGAATTGGACCGCATGCCGTAATGAGCGGAGCACTGATTGCCGCCGTTTCCTATTCCGTTTCCACTTCCCAGCCCGTTACCAGTCTGCTCCCCGAAGATCTCGACCGGCTCCCCTGTGGCCAGCAAGCCAACGGCCTCCAGGACCGCAGCCTCGTTCGATCGTAAGAATTGCGCGCAGCTCTGTCGACAGAATCAAATCAAATCTTATCGGCTGGGGACAGGGTTCACCGTATCCGCGCGAACAAGGATTAAAATTCGAACGATTCGTCGCGCGGGATCACGTTTCACGAGTTACCGTTCGAAATACTTCTAAATGAAAATTTACATCGATCGTTGCTTACAAATGTAAAAAGATATGTACATCGATACTTGAGAATCTTGAACGCGACACTCCCTGGTAAAAATATCGCACTTGTTCTCACCGAGTGGAGCGTACTTCGTGATTCTTCCGTTTCTTCGCAATAAATTAGATCTCTTTTGAGAAAAAATCTCAAAAGTAAGAATTCCGTAGAAATTCCGTATTCGAAAAAAATCTCAAAAGTAAGAATTCCCTAAAAATTCCGTATTTGAAAAAATCTCGAAAGTAAGAATTCCGTAGAAATTCCGTATTTGAGAAAATCTCAAAAGTAAGAATTCCGTAGAGATTCCGTGTTTGAAAAAATTTCAAAAGTAAGAATTCCGTAGAAATTTCGTATTTGAAAAAATCTCAAAAGTAAGAATTCCGTATTTGAAAAAATCTGAAAAGTAAGAATTCCGTATTTGAAAAAATCTCAAAAGTATGAATTCCGTATTTGAAAAAATCTGAAAAGTAAGAATTCCGTATTTGAAAAAATCTGAAAAGTAAGAATTCCGTAGAAATTCCGTATTCGAAAAAAGTCTCAAAAGTAAGAACAATCCCCTTTACATCGCACCGATCTCCGTATACACGATACCTCTGTATATTCGTTAAAATACCTCGCCGATATTAAAATATCAACGTGTTACTCGCGCGCGCGAACTCGGAACGTCTACGAAGCGCAACGCGTTTTACGCATCGTAAAAGGTGGGTTACGCGTTCGTCGTTCTAGCCGGGTCGGAGCGGTCAGCAGCGGCACGCCCGCTCCCAATCAGTTTCGATTTTTAATATTCGTCCGTCGGCTTCTTTACGGCCGGCACCACCTTTCGTCGAAAAGTTTCGAACACCGGGACCCTCCGTACGATGTCTGCCCGGCGGTGTGGGATTTATCGCTTCTAATTCAATATCGGAAGGTTTTCTCCGTCTCGGTCGATCGGTTCTCGCCGAGTCGCGCTTTCTCGCGCTTTCTCGCGTTCGCAATTCTCAATTAACGATCATCGATCGGTGGTTCCGCGTTCAACGACGCGACGCCGCACACCTCGTCGTCGGGGCGCTCGGTTCTCTCCCGTTCGCAGCGTATTCGAGCCGATCCAACCCCCGTTCACGGGTGTCCGCTTCTCCGTTCACGGGATCGGGAACTCTCGTATACGAAAAGGGTCTCGCGGCGCCTGTGCGGATGAGAAATTCGTCGTCGTCTAGCCGAGATGGTCTTTCGTTCCTTCGTCGTACGGGCTGCCTCGAGAAATGTAAATCGTTGCTATTAATTTGCAATTCGTTACCGCGCGGCACCGTTCGCTCGCTCGCTCGCTCGTTCGTTGACTCTTCGCGCACTCGTCGTACCGGCGAGTTGCCACGGCGCCGGTCCGCGCTCCGTCTACGTTTTTCTTTTCGCTCTCTTTCGAGACAGGCAACAGCTGCGAGCAGTCGCGCAACCGGAACACTTCTATTAATTCCACCGAGTCGTACTTTATTCTTGCTCGTGGAGGATCACGAATTCTTTTTCCGCCACCGAAGGGAAATCAAAGGGAATATCGCGCCACGCCACGCCACGCCACGCCACGCCACGCCACGCCACGCCACGCCGCACCGTGTTTTATTTCCTCGAACGCGAGGAGATCCGTTTCCAGATTTCTCCTCGAGAGGAACGCTGCCCGACCGCTCGAGCGGAACCTTTTAAATATTCGAACATCGAGGAAGTAACGCTTTAAAGAATCGCCTCCGAATTAACGAACGGACGAATTCGACGGGACCGTGTATTTTAAACAAACGTGTACTTCAACCGGGTTGCTCTAATTTCTCGCGCATCGGGGGAAGGACGTTTGTTTCGTTTTTATAATTCGACGAGATTTTATTTTAATCGTAGTTACTCTTTGTCACTCGAGTATTCTCCGTTGGGCGCTTGTGATTCTTCTTTCGCGTTCCAGGGTGAAATTACGTTTTAATCATCGCTTCAACGGGACTCTAATTTTCCATGTCGCGAACGACGTTGGAGACACCGGGGAAAAATATTTTTACGTTCTTTGCTCAAAGTCTCTTTCTCTCTCGCTCGTACAGTTTCTGGTAAATATTTTCATTTCTTTTCGTCGGTGGGTTGAAGAAGTACGTACCTTCTGATTGTTACCGGGAGAAAATTAATTCAAGCGTATTTAACGTACGCGTGTATTTAAACACACACCGCGTACCCTTCTAAAATACACCTTATATATTAGGTTGTTCGGAAAGTCGTTTCTTTTTTTTTTTGAGGGAAAATGAAACACGATTTTTTTAAAGTGTATAAACATTTCATTAAATTATACATTCTCCATTTTGGAAAACGAAATCACTTTCCGAACAACCTAATAGTTCTATAGTTACCATTCCAAAATTTAAACAACCGACATACATAAATACTTCACCTGGTACAGTTCTATAGTTACTATTCCAAAATTTAAACAACCGACATACATAAATGTTTCACCTTGTATAGTTCTATAGTTACCCTTCCAAAATTTGAACAACTAACATACATAAATGTTTCACCTCGTACAGTTCTATAGTTACTATTCCAAATTTGAACAACCAACATACATGAATACTTCACCTCCTACAGTTCTATAGTTACTATTCCAAAATTTGAATAACCAACATAAATACTTCACCTCGTACAGTTCTATAGTTACCCTTCCAAAATTGAAACAACCAACGTACATAAAGTACGTACACACTGTGCTTAGAACGATCAGTTTCATCGTACGAGAAAACGTTTCGAATGTTTCGTTTCTCCCGAGTAACGATATTTCGCGGTTCGGGACGCCTCGGAGGGTGTTCCCGAAAACGCGACGACGTCGAAAACGACGAATCGTGCCGCGTCGCGGAGGAAGGTACCGCACGCGGAATAAATAAGCCGGCTGGTAGGTATCCGCGCGAACGTTTCGGTTTACGGGATTACGTTCGCCGATTCGCGCGATTTTAACAAGCAGCACGAGGCAGCGGCTCATGGAAGAGCGACTCGAAAAGCAAAATGGCGTAATATGAATCGCGGTTACGCGCTCCCGAGCTTTCCTTTAATCGTCTTACGTTACATTTAGAGAGGACGGTGAACGTTCCCGTGTCGTCTACGTCGCGTTCGTCGCGCGATAACCGATCGATTTTTCCCTCTTGGTGTTCTTCTTTTTTCTTGGTTTTCTTTTTCTCGAAACGCGTTTGTCGATTACCAACGAAAACTCGCGATTCGAAAACTGATGAATTGAAAACTCGCGGATCGAAAACTGGTGAATCTAAAACTGGCGAATCGAAAACCGACGAATCGAAAACTGGCGGATCGATAACCCACGAATCGAAAACTGGCGAATCGAAAACTCGCGAATCGAAAACTCGCGGATCGAAAACTGGTGAATCGAAAACTCTTGAATCGAAAACTCTTGAATCGAAAACTCTTGAATCGAAAATTCTTGAATCGAAAACTCACCGATCGAAAACTCGCGAATCGAAAACTCGCGCATCGAAAATTGGCAAATCGAAAACTGGCGAATCGAAAACTGACGAATCGAAAACTCTTGAATCGAAAACTGACGAATGGAAAACTCTTAAATCGAGGTTTCGGTTCTCGGTGGACGGTCGGATGTACAAAATACAAGGAAGAAAGAAACGAAGGAAAAGTTGGGCCCCGTGGTAACCTGGCGTATTCCGTGCCGCGAGCTTTTCAAGTTCGCCTTTACATTCGATTCGTTCACCTATCTCGCCGTGAAGCAGGCTGGCGTGCTCCCACCCACGATCGCGAAGTAGCCTGGGAAATTAAAACAGGCCAGCAGCCGGTCAGCCCGGGCTCTGTTGATTTTACTCGCTACTCCTGGACGCGTTTCCTCTCTTCCGTCTTCGTTGTACGAAGTTTAACGAGCGTGAGCGTAATAGAACCGTAATCTACATCGGGCCACTGGCGAGGAACGAGCGAGCACGTTTCGTAACGCGGCTCGCGAGTTTCGTTCGACAGCGTTTTTCGACAGCGTTGTTTCGCACGGTTATCGAAACTTTCGAATACCCGGAACAGTCGAGAACCAGTTGTTCGAGATGCACTCTGCACACTGCACTCCCGACCCTGTACGAGGTGAGCGATTTCGAGTTACGGGTGTAATAATTACGCGTCGGTTCGTTGTTGGTCGAGAAAATATTTGTTTCTTTTTTTTTTTTTTTGTTTTTTTCCTGATTCAGGAACGGAGGCGATTCAGAAACGAGACGCGAAAAATGTATCGGAGCGATCCGTCACGATCCATAGACGCGATTGTCCACCATTTCGTTATTAAAAAAAAAAAAGAAATATTTCGAATTGGATCGGTTCGCGTATCTCGAGCGGAAAAATTCACCCGTTTCCTAGGAGAGCGTTTTTCGAAAAATGTTTGGAAACGATCGAACCGAATTGTACTCGTAAACCGGAAACAACGGGAGTAGAAACTCTTCCACGCTTTTAGCCGAAAGATTGATATCCGGTGAAATTCATGACGACGAAAATTTGGAACACTTCGATGAGTAGCGTCGAGCCGGATCGGGGGACATACACATTTATGACACGACGAAAGATGAGAACGAAGAGAGACATCCGGCACGCGCGACATTCTCAAAGAGCTAGATCGACTCCTGAATAACAAACGATTCTAATCTTATCCCCGTCCCCGCTTAAAATTCACTGGATTCACCGCGGAATAAAAATCGACCGCGCGCCCCGCGGCGCGGAATTGTGTATCTTTTGAAAATTTCAGCAACTAACGTGGGTTCGACGATTCGCCTACTTATAGTTCCACGCTTTGAACATTTGAACAATCGGTGTACGCAAATACTTTACCTTATACAGTTCTATAGTTACTATTTGAAAATTTAAACAACCGAAATACGTAAGTACTTCATCTCGTACAGTTCTATAGTTACCCTTCTAAAATTTGAACAATCGACATACGTAAATACTTTACCTTATATAGTTCTATAGTTACCCTTCCAAAATTTCAATAATCAACGTACGTAAATATTTTACCTCGTACAGTTCTCTAGTTACCCTTCCAAAATTTAAATAATCGACATACGTAAGTACTCAACCTTATATAGTTCTATAGTTACTATTTCAAAATTTAAACAACCGAAATACGTAAGTACTTCATTTCGTACAGTTCTATAGTTATTCTTCCAAAATTTGAACAATAAACATACATAAATACTTCACCTCATACAGTTCTATAGTTACTCTTCCAAAATTTGAACAACAAACATACGTAAGTACTTCACCTCATACAGTTCTATAGTTACTATTCCAAAATTTAAACAACCGACACACGCAAGTACTTCACCTCGTATAATTCAATAGTCACCCTTCGAAAATTAAAACGATTGACCTCCATCGATTCGCAATTCCTACAAATAGATACATCCTTCGAAAATGTCACTGGAAACTTTTGAGCGACAATGTACAACGACCCGTATCCCTACGGTGCACTCTTCCGAAATTTCTCGCATTTGGCGCAGGTACATCGGGTGAGTTCTTTTTTTCTCTCTCTCTCTCTCTCTACCGAAGTGGACCCCTAATAGCGTTCGAGGACAGCGCGCGCATATTCCCTTATAACCGAAAATCTATGTTACGCGTACTCGGGGGTGGTGGATAACGTAGATAGGGCCTACGTGCATTCATACATCGTGTACCCTCGACGCCACGTTGCAGCCGTGTGGGGTGATTTATAGTCCTCGTAGCGACTCTAATAAAGCATCCGGCTCCTTATGGGTCAGCCGTCGTTATTCTCGGCGGTTCCTCTGCCTCAGACACGATCCACTTTTTTTTTCTACGCGCGAGAAAACTTAACCCGCGATACGCCCAACGATCTCCCGGTCGTTCGTGAGACAATAGTTTATAAGAGGGTTCGCTCGACACCGTGGTCCCGAAATTCCGTTGCTCGTAGCGAACAGAGAACAAAGAACAACGAAACAGCGTCGGAGGGTTACCACGACTCGAAATAAGAGACCCAGAGACTCGAATACGTGTACGGATCCACTCGAAATTTTCTTCGAGAACGAACTCATCGATTTTCATCCTCCAGGTTCTCGTCTCGCCATGGAATCTTCTCGTACACGATTCGTATCGCGACATACGCAATCGTTACGTTCGTAATACGCGATCATCGTTCGCGCGTCGTCCTCGTTACGATCCGTTCCGTGCACCGATATCGATGTTAACGAGCGAAATTACCTGGTTACTCGCTCTGGCGGCATTGTTGAGGTCCCTCTGCAGAGAAGGCAAGGTGTGCTTCAGATACGGTAACACAAAGCCACGGAGACGATAGTTGGTAGCCTCCTGCAGCGCCGAGTGGAACTCCTCCGCGGTTCTGCTCCCGTTCTGGAACGACAACCGAGAGGATTCCGCTCGATTAGTCCCGTCGGGACGTCTTTTCGGTCCACGGCGGTCGATAAGTCGTCGTCCACGGTCCCGAGGGATTTTGTTTCCCTCCCCCCGGGGAACGGTCGGGCCACGGCCGCGATTTCACGTTTGTCACGTGCCACGATCGTTTTACGGTTAAGCACGGCTACCAGATGTCACGTTTCCGGAACGCGTGCTAGCTCGTGGTACACACGGTAACGCGATGCGTCCCTGCAACGTAATTTGAATATTTCCGTCCGTACCGACGGATACACGAAATTCTTTCGCATCGGAGGATCGTGACGAGTCTGGTAAACTATTTCCAGGCCCCCGTGCTACACTCGGGAGCCGTGAACTTTCCGGTTATCGAAGCCGGGGCCCATCGAATCTATCGTAAAGGCGTTCGTAAAATACTACACGCTCTCGTCTCCGCTCGTCTCGAGGATCGCGAGTGCACTTTGCGTACCAGCCAGCTCCGTCAGCTGGTACGCGTACCTTACTTATTGTTACTACCGCTGTTGCGAGAACGATCGTAACCTAGTCGCGGAGCACTCGTCGAAAGAATCTACTAGGTGTCCGAGAGATTCTTCGAAAATTGTACGTAACCTGGCTACAGTCTCGAGGATCGTTCGCTTCGTAAATGTACCGGCGTTAGGGATCATTAATTACGTCGAGCCAGTTCACGCGAGAGAAAATCCCGAGCAATGACTAGATTTATTTTGGATACCTCGATGGTAAAATTTGAGAAGAATTTTTCATTTGTAAATGTTACGTCGAAGTATTTTGTAACTTTATCAAGGATCTTCTCTCGAGCATCGCGTGAAAGCTCGGTGGAGAAACTAGGGTGACGTTTGCGACGTCTTCGTACCGAGAGACCGTAACCTAAAAGATTCAGAGAATCGAAAAGAAACAAACGAAAGATCTACGATCGCGAGATCGCGAGTAGTATTATCAATCGCTGCGAAATACTGAGAAATAGAACATCTCGAGCAATAATAAAATTAACGATCTTTTATTCGGATAGACTACTTCGTCAAGAATCGCCTCTGGAGCAACTCGCGTAACTGGTCGCGAACCTGAGAGGTCAGTTGCAACGTACACCTCTTAAGATCACGTGACACAACCTATCACGTTCCGAAGAATCTACGAGCGAAAGACGAAACGAGAGCCTCTGCCGGTAAGTCAGTACTGTTCCGTGCTCTCGAACCTGTCGACGATCTCTCGCGTAAGAACTCGAGAAAAAGTCAAAAGTGGGATTTACCAGAAGCGTCAGCACCAGGGTTCGCACGGTGTCCCCGGTATCCGGCGAGATGTTCGTAGCGAATTGCACGAGAGTGCCGAGCAGTCTCTTGAACATGCCGTGACCGGCGAAAACACCGGCGATGCATCTGGTGCTGGTGGTGCCATTCGACAGCGCGGGTACATCGTTCTGCTCTTCCGTTCTGCAGTTGGCAGGAGGTCCGGCACTGCCACCGCCGCCAGAGCCAATTCCATCCTCGAACTCGGGCTTCAGGGAGTGCGAGGGCAAGGGACTGTCGTTGTCGGAGGACACCGAGCAACCGGTTGTCCCTTTGTACTCGGACCGTGGACCATTGCTCTGCTTTTGTTGACCGCTGGGCACCGCGGCCGAAATCCTTTGATGATGATGATGAGAAGACGGAGAGTGCACCTCCGGTTGGCCCTCCTCCCGCGACGATTTCTCCCGCGTCGCGGACCCCACTGCAATCAAAATAGTTTTTTTTTTGTGTTTTTTTTCAGTTCGTTCCGGTCACGATCGTTCAGCACCTCGTTAAAAGGTCGCCAGTCCAGGTAGAGGGATCGAGAGACACGTGCACGGCACGTTGGTCCGAAACTTTTGGCCCACGTTCGTGAACTATTTTAGAAGACACTTGGACGACACCGGTGTTTTCAGTTCTTGGGAATCTTCTATCGTCGTCGTCTCGCAAGGAAACGTTCTTTTCCTTTCGCGTACGTACAATCGAGCCCTCATCGAACGATTCGAAGAGTTACGGGAAAAAATTTTGGTACACTAACCGCGTTTCTATTCCCGCGCTTAAATCCGAACCGCAAGGTTGAATATTTCACCATATTTTAATGCTTGCACATTGTTCGCACGATTTTACTATCGCCAGGAGGAAGATTCATAGCTTCTCTTGAAAAATAAACTGTTCCGATAACCGATACATCGTTTACGGTATCATATGTCTACGACGTAAATATTCGGTTCTACGCTTGTTCGAATTGCCAAGTTACACGAACTATCGATCAAGAACAGAGACGATTATTCGACGCGCGTTTAATGTACACTTCCATGGAGGATACTACAATCGTTACAATTTACTTTTATAATTCTTCGCGTCTGCGTATACAAACGAAAAGTGACATTTCTATTACATTTCTGATAAAAATTGAAAACTAAGTCGCGTACTAATACCCGAAAATTGAAAACTAAGTCGCGTACTAATACCCTTTTGTCCGATAGCGTGAGTTTCGATGCGGATCACCGATGACCGCCGCGGTATCGAACCCGTTTCGCGAGTTGCTCGATAGGTTGCAACTCGGAGTTCTTCCCGCGGTTTCCGCGCCGCGTCCCCCGACCTCGTCCGTTCCGCCGCGAGCCGCGCGTTGGCAAGCGTCTCGTCCCCCGGAAACGATTCGACGAAGACGAGAGGAGTCGTCCGGGTAAAAAGAAAAAGAAAAAAAAATAAAAAAAAAACAAAACGACGATTTATCTCGGCAAAGTCGAAAGAGCGTTCAGCATAAAGGGACAACGTCGCCGCAAACGTCCTTTGTGCTCGGTACATCCGGGGAGCCGTCAACCACGGGGCACGTGAAACGGGCAGGCGAATCGGCCACTCGTTTACAAACACGCTGATAGTCCGCGCACACGAGCGCGAGGCACAGATGCGCGTCGACCGTGTACTCTGTGCGTGGGTGCAGCGGATAACATGCAATTACGGGCCGTGTCATCCACCTTGTCTTGTTCCCATTCTGTGTTCCGCGCGTTATCTCGCGGAATGCCTCCGGCCCCGTGGCATGCGTGGCAAAACGCCGTCATAGAATATCTATATATATTTACACGTGTGTGTTTCTATGCCTATGCATATATATATATATATATATATATATATATATATATATATATATATATGTATATGTATATATATATATATCTATCTATGTATATGTATATATATATATCCAGGTATATATATATGAATATGTATACATGTATGTATGTATGCATGTATATGTATGTGTGTATATATGTATATAGATATATGTATGCATGCATATGTATATATATTTATGTATGTATGTATGCATGTATACGTATATATATATATGAATGTTTGTGTATCTATATATACGTATGCCGATAACGGAACGTTACACACAGCGGAACCGTCCTCGCGTCTCGTCGCGGAGCGGAGCGGAGAGTGACAGTCGTAGCCGCGCCTAGCCCGGCCTCAACCAGCCGAACAACCGCGATTCGTGACGTTTCCTTTCATTTCGCAGTTTAATCTCGGTGGAAACGCGCGATTTCTGCGTCCAGGGCCTGCTTTTGACGAGCGAACCGACTACGCGGTGGTCTCCGAGAGACTACAAAGAATCGCGAGGGAAACGCGTGTCTACTCGTACCCTACCCCAAGAGACTTCGCTCGAACGATAGTCGGGTTTGGGACACCGAGTGTTCGGATCGTTGAATCTCGATGGTTTCGAGAACGTTTCTTTTTAGGTGTAGCCGGGTTCGTTTAGATCATTTCGAAGGTTTACGTCGAGTCTTCGACGATCGATTCAACTTCGACGTTGATCTTCTCTCGCTGGAGAGAATATCGCCGCGTTTCGAACTCGCGGTATGAAATTCAATAGGGACGTAACCTTTCTTAAAAATTTTGATCGTTAAATTTGCACATTCCATCGTGGAAGACTAACCTCCAGGTGCACTTTGTCCCTTTCGATCGTTCATCGCGTTTACATCTACCCTAGAGCGATACCATGGATATTTGTTTCCGCTCCGAGCGGATCGTTAAAGCGTCATTGTGTTCTCGCGATGGTAGCGCTAACGGTAGCTCGCTCACGCGATACGAAATCCACGTGGAAAAGTTTCTTTTTTCCAAAAAATTTCGATACCTAAATCTGGATTCCGTCTAAGTGCATCTTCTCTCCAGGTATAGCTACCTCGTCTCTGTTGATCGTTCTTCGCGCTTACGTGTACTTTAGAGGAATTCTCTGGCTACTTGTTTCCATTTCAAGCAGACTGTTGATGCTATTAGTCGTTAGTTTACACGATACGAGCTCGTGTATCCGATAGTGAAATAATCTTTTCGAAAAATTTCGATCTCTGGATCTGGATTCCATCGAAATGCATTTCTCTTCGGGTATAGTTACATAAAAATTCTGTTCATTTTTACGTTTACGTGTCTTTTTATAAAGGTTCCCCGATTAATCGTTAATGCGTACCATACGAGATCTTGCGATTAATAGAAAAGTAAACTTTTCGAAAATTTTCATCGCTGAATTCGGGTTGCATCGAAGTGCATTTCTTCTCGATGCTGTTAATCGTTGATTCACACCATACGAAATCGTGTGACCAATACAGAAGTAACCATTTTGAAAATTTTCATCGCTAAATCCGAGTTGCATCGAAGTGCATTCCTTCTCGATGCTGTTAATCGTTAATGCACACCATACGAAATCGTGCGATTAATAGAGAAGTAATCTTTTCGAAAACTTTCATCGCTAAATCCAGGTTGCATCGAAGTGCATTTCTCCTCGATGCTGTTAATCGTTAAGTCACACCATACGAAATCGTGCGATTAACAAAGAAGTAACCTTCTCGAAAATTTTCATCGCTAAATCTGGGTTGCATCGAAATGCATTCCTTCTCGATGCTGTTAATCGTTAATGCACACCATACGAAATCGTGCAACCAACAAAGAAGTAACCTTCTCGAAAATTTTCATCGCTAAATCCGAGTTGCATCGAAGTGCATTTCTCTCCGGGTCGTACTTGGTTGCTTTCGGATGATACTTCGCGTTTACACGCTGGTCGATTCGACTTCGATACTCTGGCTACCGGTTTCCCCTCCCGTACAGGAAGAAGCTCGTCCAGGCGGGTCGTTAAAGCGGTAGCTTCGATTACTTCCTCGTTCGCGGATGCCTAGCTTCGCGAACAGTGCACCTGCACGCGCGGGCGTGCATCGCGCGTAATCATCCGGCTAATGGTATTCCATAAAGGGTACGGTCGCGCGTTCCAACGGAAAAAAATCCGTCGAATCGCGTCACTTGTTAAAACGTGACGAGTGCACGAGCCGTAGTTAACTACCGATGCAGTTATCGATGCATCGTTTCGCCTCGAATCGTTTCGATATTCCCGCGACAGCTACCGATACCCGTTTCGATCCCATCGTACGCAACGTGTATCAGCCCGTGCATCGATATACGTTGCAAACGCGTGAAAAACAAGGAACAAATCGCCACGAAGTGCGCGAGAGAGCGCGCGTAATCGTCGAACGTCGAGAAAAAGAAAATAAATACGAATAAAGTATCAATAAACGTAACCATCGGTAGATACGCGGGGTAGAATGCTCTCGCGTAAACTGAAATAAATCTCGATCGAGTTTTCAGAATGGAGAATCAAATCGTGCGGTTGGAAATACTCGACTTTTAGTAATTTCTACCGATTCGGTTCGGTATCTTATTTCGAACACTCGTAACTGTACCTCGGTGTCGAATATCGATACGTAATCGTGTTTTCATCGATAGTTAATGTATTAGCTGGGAGCAGAGGTTCGCGTAAAACGCGCGCAAATATCGCGATTTTCTTTCGGACGAACATCTCGAAGAAGCCGGGTCGATTCGTCGGGCTCTCGACAGGCTCTGGTCCAAGAGTGGGAATTTCCAGATTGTGTGCGCGTAAATTCGTAACGTAGGTAAGCAGAGAGGAGTAAGGGTGGGACAAGGGGGAGGACGGCGCCACCGTGTCACTGCAACCTGACGCCGGTAGCCAAGAGGTAATTACCTGTACCTGAACTCACGGCAAACTAAATTACCTTAAACGTACCTTATACCCCCGGCGAGCGCACCTATCGCGAATCAACCTCGCGATATCGCCCCGCCCAACGTCTTCGTTCAACTTAACGATGGGACTTGCTCGCCTTTTTCCAATAATTTCTATTTTCCTAACAACGGGGAACCGAATGGAATTAAGTTACGGACGATCGTTAGAGAGATTCGATACCGAAGTTACTCGCTGGGAAACTCGTACGATGTTGTACAAGATGGAGAGAAAAAAAGTAATTCTTAAGCTAGACCAAAATTGATTTTTTTATTCACCAATTACACGGGTCAATTGTAATCGTACTTTCGAATTCTTGTTTCCGAGTGTACATAGATGAATTGTTTACGATGGTATGGAAGAAAGAAAAATTGCTCGACGGGGGTAGGAAAAATTATTCACACGGTGTAAATAATTACACCGCGAAAGACACTACGGACGAATGTTTCGACGGACTCCGAATCCGTGATTTGCTGGTTGGCAACGAACGCCAACCCTTGCACCTTTTCCGTTTTATTAGACGCTGCACAAGCGTCTACGTAGCGGACACTGCTGGTGGCACGAACGTTGTTGCTGCTGTCGTTGCTGACGTTGCTAGTTTCTTCGTTCAGCCGCGAACGGTTCTCAACCCCTCGCTTCGCGCCGCGGATAAATCTTTTCTGGCTCGCTGGTTCGTCGCCTCGATAAGATGTTCCAACTGTGTCCATCCTGTTTCGGAATTCGTCGAAGTATCTGCTGTTACACCATCGTTCGCGAATACCATCCAAATTGGCGACTTCGAGCTCCGTGAAATCTAAAATTGACCGATCGTTTCAAATTCGTGGAAAATAACCACGACTATCAATTTTCTATCGATCTGCACAACTTTTTTCGAAAACGAATTTCGAAACTTCTTCGGGTAAATTAACGCAATTTTTGGTTCAATTCTCTCTCCCTGCGTACAAATTATTTTATTCCTACCATTTCATTCTATTCGTAACTATTTCGTACATATATCGAACAAGATCGTATATAAACTACGAACACTAAGTGTTCCTCCGGTATATTTAAACCCTTTGTATCACCCTTTCACCGATTACATCGTACTCATCGTTCTCGAATACCTCTTCTTTCGTACCGTGTACCTGTACACACAACGAGGTGTGACTCTTCTATCGTTCGATCCACGATCGTTTCGCGTACAATTGAAACTCGACGAGAACCATCGTCGTAATCGGTACACTGGACGAGGACACAAGTTCGGTCCGGGTGATCGTTCGGCAATGTTCGAAAAAAAACGTATCGATCGGTACGATTGAGCCGTAATTGTAATTCCAGTAGATAATATCGTTCGCGGACGGTGCAGGGGCAGTTTGTTCGCGCGAGAGAGCACGGTGGTTGAATCGCGCGTACGGATCTCACCGCGGCTGGTTCGACGCGCACCTGGAACACACGCGGGGCGAACGTAGAAGCGGCTCGTTGTCTTCGCAGACGACGTTTCACGAACGCGAAGAGAGATCGATAAAGCGCACGTGCTCCACTCGGCTGAGAGTCCCTGGGTGGAAGTAAGTACGCTGGGACTCAGCTGTCGCCTCCTAATTGCCGGGACAATGCAACAGATGGCTTTGATCGCAATCCCTTCCCAGCCATCTCTTCCTCCCTTCGCTTCCTTTCTCTCCTCCCCCGTGGTCCCTCCCAACCACCCACCTTCCACTCTATTTTCTTCTATCCCTTTCGGTCCATTTCCCGATCGGCCTCCGCTTCCCTTTTTCCCTCCGGTCCTCGCGGATTTCTCTTCTTTTTCCAGCGTGGGTATCCCCGTACACCGCGCCGCGTCGCCAACCGGCCTCGGTACTTTACGATTTCCGATCTCGGTTCGGCTTCCGGCTCCGCTTCCACGACCTATTCTCGCCTCGACGGCCAACGACATCTGGCACGTGGAAATCCCCGCGCGAACCGATTCATTCCCTCTACCGATGAACGTCGCCTTGAAAATTACCACCGCTGGCCTTCGGTGTGGTTCTCTTCTCGGAAAGAATCGAACGTTCACGATGAATCCAACCGGACCGTTCTCCCGCCAATTTTTCAACGGTGACCCACCCAACGATCGCGGTCCACCACGGATACCGGTCGAAATAACACCATGAAATTTCACCGGTACAGAGACAACGGATCGTTCCGAGCTACCACCTCTCTGCGATCTCTCTATTTTTATAACGGTCCTTGCGAAGGGAATTTACGACGAGCTTTCACAGCGCTAGGGCTTAGTGGTCGACGATGGATATTCTTCGACAGGAATCGTAGAGGACACTTTTACCAATTAGATCGATCGAGGTTGGATCGTTTCGAGGCTACCGATACCTAACATCGTGTTCCCCCGATTCCTCTATTCGAGTAACCGTTCTTGCGAACGGTGTTCAAAAGTTAATCCACACGGAACTGGGTAATTGTTCACCCTATCGCGATTCTGGTCGCTGCTGTGTAAACAATTGATTCCAATCCCCTTCGAAAGTGTCAGAAGGGGGTCTAACATTCTTCTACGCGATGATATTTCTCACCAGGGACTCGCTTCCATAATTTACCCTGACATTGGTCGAAATATCTCGAGATAGGTTTCGAAAATCCTTCTATATTTACAACGATCCTTGGAAGTGTTGCTCGAAAAATAGAATCACGAACAACTAGGTAGGTACCTAGTCACCCGATCGCGATCCCAGCCACCGTGTAAACAATCCGGAGCCTGTAGCGCGGTTCGGAGGTGTCGGTACGGGGATAAGATCCTCCAGCGCGTTATTTTTCAGCCCGGTGGCGGGTGTGGGTGGTCGGGTGGTACGTCGCGCAAAGTCCAATCGGATTTGCCTGGGCGGAGAGTTTAATATCCCGGGCTGGTCTAACGTAAGACCCATTTCTCGGAATTGCAGCCGCGAATCCTAATAAAGTTCACTCGGAGCGAGGAGTGCCACCTTTCAGGGGATCGTGGCGTTTAAAACTCGGCCGCGGGGTAAATTGGAGGCGGTCTCGCGACGGCTCGAAAGGAGAACGGATGTGCTCCCCCGGTTGGAACTCGTTTTCGTTCTACGTCGTAAGCATAACCCCGGGGAAGAAGGTGCGAGCGAGGTGGGTGCCGGTGGTGCCGCGCGCGCGGCGAGGCGCGGACTACTATCGCAAAATACCTCGAACGGCAACGTCGGGGATGCCGACGGTGTACCGGATATGATATCAGCCTCGAGCAGAATCCCGGTGGAAGTGTTGGACGTGCCTTATCGCGTCTGGTCCAGGCAGTCAGCCGCTGCACGAACCGACCTAACCAACACACCGAGGCCAACCAACCAGCTTGACTGACTGCTCGCAGGAGTTTCGCCATCCCCCCATGGAACGTTCTGCGATCGCATTTTCGTACTCGCGCACACAGCGAGCCACTAGCGCGTGCACACGTGCTGCTCTCTTCTCGCCAACCCTTCCCCACTTCTCTCTCCCTTTTCCTTTTTTTCCTTTCGATCTTCTCTCTCTCTGTTTCTCTTTCTCTTTTCCTCTTTCTCTCTCTTCGTGTGTGGCTGTCTCTTTTCCGCTCTTTCGTTGCGGTAACATCGTAGATTCGGGGATGGAGTAAACGCAACGCGGACTTACGACGGATTTCCAAAGAAACCCGCGTGTCCGTGATGGCCTGACCATCTGTCCGCGCGGACCGTAGCGGAGTTTCGCGGACCGAGCCGGCTGAGTCGCGTAAATTTTTTACGATCTTCCGGGGGAAATTTCGCTCGCGAGTACGTAACGGGCGGCGAACTCGATAAAAGAAAGGATCGCGAGACATCTCGCGGCTTATTTCCTACGGCTAGCGTTCCATGGACTCTATGTACTGTTCGCGTCTCGAAAGAACGCCGATCGGGGTTAGGTTTGGTCGCAAGTCCGCAACGCGTAGGAAAATCGACGAGGAAAAGAATCTTTGAGTCGTCTCGTGACCGTTTTCTTCGGTTTGCTTTCTTTCGTTCACGTGTAAGCTATATAGTACTGTCTGCGACTCGAAAAAATGCCGATGAGGTTAGGTTAGTTCGCGAATCCGCAACGCATAGCAAAATCAACGAGTAAAAGAATCTTTGAGCCGTCTCGTGACCGTTTTCTTCCATTCTCTTTCTTTCTTCCACTTGTAAGCTATACGGTACTGTTCGCGCTTAGAAAGAACGCCGCTGAGGTCACATTCTCCGGAGATTCCACAAAGCACGACAAAATTGACAAAAAAAAGGACCACGAGCCGTCTCGAGAATTTTTCTTCGTCTCCGCGTGCGAACGGTATCTACTGTCGGCACCTTGGAAGAATTCCTTCGAGTCTGGACTTTCCAAAGAATCTCAAACGCGGGTCGAGTCGAGGAAAGAAGCAACACGACTTTTCGAATTCCCCGATGCTGCGTACCGCTACTGTCGTCGTCTCGGAAGAATGCCTCTGGAGTTTAATTCTTCGTAAGATCTCCGAATCGTGGGTCTCCTCGGGGCGCGCTCGGTGTAACCACGGGTCTGGAGAGTTCGCGATAGGGCAGCTCGCGCGAAATCGTTTCCAATGTAACCGGAGCCTTACGGTGAAGGTGTCCGCGTTTTCCCTGGAGGATGGAGCGCCGTCGCGTTCGCGAAAACCGATCGATCGTTGACGCAGGCGGGAAACGGGTAGAGGCTGGCGTTCGAACGCGCGATGACGGGGCTTTGACGAGAGAGAGGCGGGCTTTTTTCCTGAGCCATTTCCAAGGTAGCTGCGGGCTCCGGTCCCGTCTAGATAACCAGTTCGGTCTAAATGTACGATTCGGACGAGAGCGTGCCCGCGGCCTGGGTATACGGGTACCCCTATACAATATTCCAAACTAATGCACGACGTGCCCACAGCTAAACCCGACGTTCCGCGCACGGAAACACATACGAACGCGTCGCTTTTCCCTTTTCGGCCGGAACTTTTCTTCTCGTACCCATTGGACGAAAGTCTCGAGGAACGAGTCACCTTCGAGATACCAATTCTTCCCCGTAAAATCACTCGAACACCGTGAAACTCGAACGGACAAGCGTGTACACTCGTCGATACGATAAATAAACGACTACAGCTCGAGCGTGCTACATTTTTCTCGTCGACCAGGGACAAGAGATTCCAGTTTTTCGCCGCGATAGTAATTGGCCAATCTCGTGCTCCGTAATTTTCCAGGTACCAGCATCGGTGTCCCGCGGTTACCACGTTCGACGACCGCGTTTCGTACGATACTTTCGAAATCAAGGAAATATACTCTCACCGAAGATAAAGACGGTAAGAATCATTGCTGTGTTCGTCTCTCTAATTTTTTACCATTATTTCTTACGATCGTACTTTCAAGTTCTTTGGTCAAAGAATATCCCGAACGTATGTCGGTCTTTCGGTTCGAAGCGCGAAAAGTCGTGGACGAAAAATCGTACACCAACTTCTAATATCCCGTTTTAAAGAGAAAACTTCCACCTTTAAGCTCGCTATGAAACGAATTGCCGAGAAAATTTATCGCGCCTCGCTGAGTCGTTTAAATTTTGAAAATGTTCTCGGCTTAACCGTCTTCGCTTTCCCGCCCCGCGGGTGTACAAAGTACGAAAGTGTCTTTGGGGACATTCAAGCTAGGCGTGAGAAAGTAGAAGCTTTTCCCTTTAGAACGGGCCTAAGTGGACCACTGTACGATTTTTCGTTACAAACTTACAGCGACTCGAATACCGAGAATCTTTCGATCCAAAATTAGCAATCTTTGTTACTTATAGATTGTTCCTCGTTAAGTGTCGATTTTTATGAATATCGCTCAGCCTCGAGATAAGAAGATAGAGTCTCCTCTCTTTTAAACGATCTTAGGTACACTACTATACGATTCTTTTTCACAAAGTTATGGCATCTCGAATACCGAGAATCTTTCGATTCGAAACGAACAATTTTTATTACTCATAGATTATTACTCGTTAAGTATCAATTTCGACAGATATCTCGAATCGAAATAATCCTAGATACACTACTCTACGATTCTTCTTCCCAAAGTTCCAACGTTTCAACTACCGAGGATCTCCCGCTTCAAAATTTCCGCGCCTCGTTACCCGCATTGTTGCTCGTTCGACACCGAGTTACACGGATATCGCGCGATATCGTAAACTGTAAATGGTAATGCAATCTTATATAAAAAAAGAAAGAAAATAGTAACGCACCCTTGGCCTTGGCCTTGAGGTCGAGATCGACGGGAAAGGGCTCAGCGTTGGCGGTGACGGTGACGGTGACGGAAGAGGCTGGCGTCGACGGATGGCAGACAATAGCGGCGGTTGCGGGGGAGGTGTTGGGCACGGTGGTCGTCGACGGGGTGGCGGCCACGCTCGACACGCCGTTGCTATTGCTATTGCTATTGCTGACGGTGGTCGCGATGTTCGTGCTCGAAGCGGTGACCGTTGCGATGGTCGCGGTTCCCGGCGACGTCGACGCCGACGACTGCTGATAACCGCAGCATTCTTTCGCCTCTTCCTTCACCTTGACCTTGTGGAGGATCGTCGTGGTCGCCACTCCACCCTCCACTTTCATGCTCGTGCACCAACTTCTTGCCTGTTCAACACATTCGATCCATAGAGATTCGCTACCGTCTTGGGTCCAGAGCGCGGGTAAAGTCGCTCGCGCGTAAATGCTCGAACACTAATCGCAACACTCGCCCTTTAAAGATAAACTTTTCGTTTGTCGCGTTAATACGATTAACGACGGTCTCGGGCGAGTCGTTGGTTTCTATTGTTATTTTTGACATAGTACTCGAAACCGATCGGTATCGGAAATACGGTAATTAGTGCGTTTCGTGCGCGAAAACGCGATAAAATTACGAACAAATAGGGGATGAAATTAACGTAGGTTACCGTGATTGCGTTATATCGTTTGTTTGTAAGAGAAATTTCGTTTCGAGGGGTTCAAGAAATAGGTGAGAATAGTTTTCGCGCAACGAGACGACGATGACTGGAGGATACTTCGAGAGATCGTTCGAGAGAGCATTTCAATGTAAAGTACATTGTTATTTTTATTTAAAAAAGGAGTGAGTGGTAAATAAGTGGACACCTAGAAGGACGTGTACTTGGATGTAAAAGCGCGCATTATCCGTGCAATTGGATCTCTTTATTTAAGACAAATAGTAAGTAACTACACATTCAGAAGAACGTAGTCTTCGAACACCAAAGATTTATACAGTTGGATCTGTTTATCCAGCTAATAGTGTGGCGGCGCTACCCACGCTTGCCGCCAGAGGGAAACTGACCACCGACTGTTTCCCGCAAGTGCTCGTTTCTGCTCCGATCGATATATATACAGTCTCTTTCCGATCTCTCAATGTCCCGGCTTATAAGGCCGGGTGTAATATTGCCGTACTGATGAGTCCACTAGCAGGCCGGGGATGAAACGCTCTCCCTTCTCCCTTTCCCACCTTCGACACATTTAGGACCGCCAAAATAGTAAACAATAAAACAACCAGAAAAACGACGTAGTCTTTGAATACCAAACGTGTTGTAAGTAGTTTGGATCTATTTATCTAGGCCAATAGTGAACAAGAAAACACCCAGAAAAACGTAGTCTTCGAACACCAAAGATCCACGTACTTGGATCTGTTTATCCAGGTAATAGTGAACATCATCGAAACACCCAGAAAACATATCATAGTCTTCGAATACCAAAGATTTATACAATTGCATCTATTTATCCAGGAGATATTAAACAACAAACCACCCGGAAGAACACGCAGTCTTTATAGACGAAAGGTGTCCTCCGCGTAGTCGAAAATTTGAACGTCACGCGGTGCCCATCAACCGTCGTTCCATCGAGACACACACACACACACACGGATTTGGGTACGGTCGCATTTTCCACGAGAGATACGCAATGGCGTAAAAGTGGTCGAGTGATCCGTCAACGCTGCAGAATCCACGACGCTAATAACGTCGAAAGCATATGCGCGTCATCGCTCCGGCCACGATTCTCATATTTGATCGATTCCGTTCCGCGATTGCCGGGCGGTCGGTCGCATATTTCGTCTACGTGCTCGACGACGAGCGCACACCCCACCGTGCATACCGATGACTGATTTTAATGGAACGACCGGCACGGTAGTTTTACAAACCAACAAGGATCCGTCCACGGGGTGGATGTAGTATAGAGGTATCGCGCTCGCGCGAGCGAGCGAGCGAGCGAACGACTCACCACTCTGAATACCCAAATAACTGGACGTTTTCGAGCGATTCCGGATCGCTCCGGAACAAATAAATATCATCACCGAAACGCTTTAACGGGGTGGGTACGTCAAATGCGCGAGATTAACGTTCGCGCGGACGAGAGAAGACCACCGATCGGGTAGCGTAAGTGCCACCAGGCGGTGCGTCCGGAATTACACGAATTATATTATATACAAACGTTGGAGAATAATCGAAAAATAAAACAAAATTACAGCGAACACCAGTGTTCGTATCGGTACGGTTCTTTGGCGATTGCACGGAACAGACGGAAGCCGTGAGGCGATACCCCGCGTGGCGATACGAACGAGATTACGGTTCGGATCGGAGGAATTAAATGGAACGAAAGCGGAAAGTAATCTTCAAGATCCACGTGGCGCGCGCGCGTTACTCGCCATCACCATCACCACCACCACCCTAACCGGGAGAATTTTATTTTATTGACGCGCGCAGCCACTGGCGGCAGACTGCCCCCCCCCCCCCCCCCCGGGGTGCCACATGGTCTCGTTATTAACGTGAAATGCAAACGAGCCCTTCGTTTCGTCCAAGGAACGACGCCCTCGCGAGTAACCCGGGTTGTAATTCTTCCTTGGAAAATCGTATCGCCGAATCGCGTCCGTATCGTCGGTAATCCTCGTGTTTCGACGTTTCTCGATAACGATCCGAAGCGGAAAAGAAACCAACTCGGGGTCCTGTCACCGTGTCACGGTACACGGTTAAGAACCACCGTTTATTGCGCTGGCTGACGACAACCGTGCTACGCTGGAAACCCGACGACCGATAAATAAACAGGCAACGCCGATTGCCCCGAGCGCGAAACTTTTACGGGGTATAATTTCATTTAAATTAACGCTACGATCGGCCCGGTCTGTGGAACGAGAGCTGGTGTAAAAGGGGGACGTTTTAACGTCCGCGTTTCGTTCAACTTTTTAGACGTCGAAGAAAAGTAATTATCCGGATTAATTTTCGTTAAACGGGAACGAGGAACGAGCCGTTCCGAGGCTAGAGTAGGGGAAGGTTCGAGGCACGCTTTTGCACCGTACTCGCGTATCGTTTCACGTCCGGAACAGTTACAGGTAGCGTTATACGGCCCCGTGGCATTCGATGTGGCCGAATTGCAATTAGAAAAGCTACCGTGCGTACGTAGAACGCGTCCCGTTCCCGCGGGCGCGCGGAAAATCGAGAACGGTAACAATTTCTGGTCGCGTAACGTCATTTCAGCGTCGCTACGGCCCTCAGCGATCGGCCATCGATCAATCTCCGCGCGGAAGCGATAAAAATGTCACACTTACGCGCGATTTTACACAGGTGGGCTTCAACGCGACACCGCCACGGCCGATCTCCGCGGGGGAAACAATTCCGCACGGCGACCGGTGCCCGATGGCTTTTATTATAACAGATGGCCACAATAATTTTAATCGCCGTCACGGCTCATCTACCGCTGTCGTTACAGATGTCTGCAATTTTACTCGCGACCCGGTTGTCGCAAGTGTCGCGTAACCGTTGCGTCGTTGCACGATCGGTCCTCGATTCTCGATCGTCGTACACCGGTGACGCGTATCCGGGGAATCGTCGATGTAACGAACCGAACGAACTCGCTTCGACGAGACACAATCTCGAGATAAAAATATCACTCTCGTGGCTTGTGTTACCCGTTATTTTAAGAAATTATTTTTCATCGGGGAATAATTTCGCGACCACTTTGACGCAGCAAACGATCAATTTCTATTGGGTGATAATTGAATGTTTGTCCTTTCTTTTTCGTTGAGAAGGAAACCTTGCGTTGTTTGTTGTTTTGAGAAATTATTTTTCAACGAAGATCAATCTCGAGACCACTACGAAGTACCGAACAGTGAATCCCGATTCGCGAAATAATTCAATCTCCCTTCCTGTTCTCTCGTTGAGAAGAAAAGGTCGAATCGATGCTGGTTAATAAAACACATTGTATCGTGAAAAATAATACAAGCGGAAACGTTTCGAAAAGAAATTAAACCACTTCGATCGCTCTTAAGGAATTATTTCCCATTGAAATATAATCTCGAATACGCTTCGATGTACCGGGAGAGTGAGTCGCGATTGCAAATTAATTTCTCCTCCTTTCCTTTATCGGGCTTAAAAAGCTTCGAACCGGTTACTAAAAATAATATAACCAAAGTAGCGTTCAAAGGGAATCGAAACGTTTCTCTTTGTTCGTTCTCGTCGAAGCGAACCGTGTTACGAAATTTTCGAAATTACTCGTTGCAATATTTTCGAAAATGGTACAGTTTTCAATTTTTCGCAACTCTCGTTCGCTGGCTCGTTCGCGATCGAATTTTCCCCGAGACGCGAGAGCCATTCGTCGTAAATCGCGATACAAGGCGATCGATCGGAATTTCTCGAGAAGAGGAGGCGAACCCTTGGTTGGTTCCCATCCCTTCGGTGGACGGGGGTGGGTCGCGCGTCTGCGGCAATTCGTTAAGACGCTTAGTTAAGCAAACAAGAGCGGAGTTGTCGGAAAACGATATACGTGCCAGGGCAGAAAATCCACGGCTCTCCGGGGCTGGTAATTGCGCGCAGCTGTGTTGCGCGCACGGATATAAACGCGACCTCACGTACGCGATTTTTTCGGATCGAACGCGGAGGGATCGCGTCCGCGAAGGCTCTCCGGGAAAAGTTTCCGTGTTCTTGCCAGAAGGAACGTGGAAACGAACGAGTGCGAACCGGAATAGGAAGCCAACCGAGGACATCCGGGGACGGTGAATTTTCCACGGTGATAATAATCGTGCAACAAACGGCGCTCGATGTTCCGTGCTTGGCGACGATTCCTTCCGATCGAATGCACCGAGTGTCTCGTTGCATCGAATGTCTCGTTGCACCGAGTGTCTCGTTGCACCGAGTGTCTCGTTGCACCGAGTGTCTCGTTGCACCGAGTGCGTAGAATCTTAGAATCTTTACGCTTGAAGATTTCGAAAAGGATTCGTCCCGTTTTCAAAGTGAACGAAAAATACGGAACGTTCGAACATCTTATCGATTCATTTACACGAAACCGTGTACAGTGGTATCGCGTACGGTGATAATAACCGAGCAACGAACGGGACGAACATTCCGTGCAACGTGACAATTCGTTCGGATTAAATACCATCGAGTCCGTGTCTCGCTACACGTGGAAACTCTATTATCCGTGCTCGAGGGTTTCGAAAACATGGACGATCGCATGTACGGAAAAAAAGGATTTATCCGGATTCGCTAGCGTTATTCAAGGTTCGGAAATATCATACACGGGACGTTCTACCGGATTTAAAAGCACGGATAGTGGGGATAAGAGTACCGTGGCGTTAATTGGACACACCGTATTAATTGTAACAACGTCGCGCGAACGTGGATTCGCGAATGCGTGCCAAGTTAACAGTCTCGCGAACTACCGCGCGCGACACCTACTTACGGATTGTTTACGCCGCGCTATCCTACTCGAGCGGATTAGAATCGTCTCGACGTGCTTGACATCCCATTCGTGCGTAGCCTCCGACTTGGTTAACCGAGCATTCGGGCATCCACGTGTATACGAGATTCTTCGGACGTTGCAATCGGTTACGAGATGTATTTCTACATCGTCGACTGTGACGAAGACATCCAGGGAACAATCGAAGAATATTATCCATCGAACCGAATATTCGGGGATATAGATACATACGAGATTCTTCGGACGTTGCAATGAGTTACGAGATGTTCTTCTACATCGTCGACTATGAGGAAGACATCTAGGGAACACTCGAAGAACATCGTCCATCGAACCGAATATTTGTGAATACAGATACATACGAGATTCTTCGGACGTTGCAATCGGTTACGAGATGTTCTTCTACATCGTCGACTATGACGACGACATCCAGGGAACAATCGGAGAATATTATCCAACGAACCGAATATTCGGGGATATAGATACATACGAGATTCTTCGGACATTGCAATCGATGACGAGATGTTCTTCTACATGTAGAAGAACTTCTTCGACTATGAGGAAGACATCCAGGGAACACTCGAAGAACATCGTCCATCGAACCGAAAATTCGTAAATACAGATACACACGAGATTCTTCGGACGTTGCGATCGATCACGAGATGTACTCTTCGCGATACATCGGCTAGGGTCGTCGACGACGACGAAGACCTTCGCAGAGAACTATCCAGAGAGGGGGACACCGTCGAGGAGGACGAACCGGGAAGAGGAAGCCCGCTCGAGGGCTTCTCGGGTCTCGTGACCAGGGACACCGAGGGTTCTCTAAAGAGCGTTTCGCGAATGGAGTAGGAAACGAAGCTCGCGGCGACAAAAATCGTCGAGTACGCACGGATCGATCGCGGGCAACGTTTTGAAGGAAACGGCTTCACCATCGTGGCAGACTGAGCTTATGTTTATACATATGTCCTGCACATGGTACGGTTGCCGGTCGGAGTGGAGGTCGCGCGGGTGGAGACGCAACTTCCAATATTAGAACGGCCAGGCGAGAGACAGCCAGCCAGGCAAGCCAACCGGGACAACCAGACCAGATGTCTGCCGTACTGACTACCGAGAACGCGACGTACGTTTAACTTGCTTTCATTACAAAAATGTCACGCACAGCCACCGTGTGTCTTCCAGCTCGCACCGGCCTTTGATGATGTGCTTCCCCCCGCCCCTTTATCCTGCCCCCGATACCCGCCATTCCGTGTCGTCGCGTAACGGGAAATCGCGGTGAACAACGGGTCCAGGTCCCGTCATCGAAACCATCTTATCCGCGACGCGTTGACGTTTCAGGATCACGAATCATCCAACAGCGAACTTTCCAATTGCAGGAGAGTCCAGATTCCTAGACGATTCGAACGCGACGAGAGTCGTTCCGGGTGAAACACTCCGATAGCCAACGATACCGGAGGATACTTGGTGTTCGCGACCAGTGGTGTTACAAGCGTAAGCCCTTTGACCCGTGATCGCTACAGCGCGGAGCTTCGTATACACGACCGAGACAACGTCTTATCCCTGCTGGAATCGTGTTTAACTCGAGGAGCAAAAATGCTGGAAGAGTAAACATCCTCGCGACTGCTGAGAGTGTCTAGGGTCTTCCGATACCCCATCCTCGATCACGAGAGGATTAGCTGTCCCGAGTCAGAACCCCTGGTAGCGGTAGCTACCGGAGGGTAGATTGTTCACGATTTTCGGATCGATGGGGTTGTAGACGCGAACGACCACGGTGTCCACGTGAACCATCCGGCGTCATCGATGATCCTTTCGTGCCCATCGCGGCGAATCCGCGCAAGGATGATCACCGAACGAGACTCGTGGCGTTCTTTGCCGTGGAAACCGCGGGAACAATCGGGGTCGAAGTCACGTACGCGCGACAACGGCTTTCGACGCCCGGCACTGATTATACGAAGTGGTTGACCTCGTCGGGAAACGTCCATCGGTTACGGGAACACACAACGGTGCCAAAGCAGCGGGGTTACGAAGATTTAACCCGGTTTCATTACGAAGATGTCACGAACAGACACGCCGTGTTCAGACCGGCATTTGACATTTTGCTCGTCGCGCGTGGCCACGTAGCGAATTTTACGGCGAGCCCGTGACCGGCCGGAGACGAGGAAACAAAACCGAGGGAAAAATTACGGTGCGTCGTCGAAAAAACGTCTACGAAGCCGTGACCGTGCTCGCGCGATCGGACCACGCGTTTCGAGCCCCCGAATCGAGAATTGGGAGGAAGACGGATAAGATACGAACCGGGTTAGAGCGTTCGTGTAATGGGAGGCTCGTTAGCCGTTGCCCCGTCTCTCTCGCTCTCACTGTATCTATTTTACTATCCTCGTTTGACGTCACGCGCGACGTTCTCGGTTTCGGTCAAAGATCGCTACCCAACTCGCTTTGGAGACTCGGGATCAAAGTTCTATGTAACGGTTGGCACGCTAATGAAAAATTCTAGAGTAAGGAAATTTGGCGAGAATATTTCTAGAGTAAGGAGATTATAGCGAGAAAAATTCTAGAGTAAGGAAATTCTAGCGTGAATATTTCTAGAGTAAGGAAATTTTGCGAGAATATTTCTAGAGTAAGGAAATTCTAGCGAGAAAAATTTTAGAGTTAGGAAATTATAGCGAGAATATTTCCAGAGTAAGGAAATTCTAGCGAGAATATTTCCAGAGTAAGGAAATTCTAGCGAGAATATTTCTAGAGTTAGGAAATTCTAGCGAGAAAAATTCTATAGCAAAGAAATTCTAACGAAAGAATTTTAGAGCAAGGAAATTATATTGAAAAATATTCCCAGGTAAAATTTTGTCCCTTTCGAGTATCAAAATTGAAACTATCTCGAGGGGGGTTTTCAAGGCAATAGAGATACAGTCTTCGAAGCCCCCAGTTTACTCGCGCTACAATAAACCGTAGATTTATCGTAGCGATACTTACAACCGACTCGTCTCGAGATTTTTCAGCCACCATTGCCCCGTCTCTCTCACCCTTACTGTATCCCTTCCACTTCCCTTTTCCGACTTCACGCGCTTCTCCATCTCCAAGATCGCTAACCACCCTTTGAAGTCAACGATCCAAATCGTGTCGCTCGAAAGCGGGACTTACCATACGATATATCCACGCACGTTGCAACGCACCGTGGAAATTGAACCAGACGCTTTAACAACCTGTACACGTACCTGTAACCGATTATAATCTGTACACTGTCGTCGCGCGCTTAATTCTCCCATCCCCTCCGCGCGGAAGCACGCGTATAATGTCGGGCAATTTTGGTTTCGTAGCTGTCACTGACGCCTCGCGGCATCGCCATAAATGCGTTTCCGCGGTTTTGCCCAACGGTTTTGTCCCGCACGCGTCCAGTTTCGGCTCGTCGACAGCCCCCCGTGAACGCTCGCTGGATCCCTACCAGGGAATTCGTCGCGAACGTTCTGGCGCCGATTCGGTGAAAGCAGCGCGGTTTCGAGCGAAAGCGAGCGTTTAGCCGCACGCTCGAACAGGGTAGGGGGTGGAGGGGGAGGATTGGGCGAGGGGGGTCGATCGATCGGCGCTCAATCTAACCGGAGACATCGAACGGCGTACGCAGGTGTGCTTACGGTGCATCCGATTCATCAGTGTCGGCGAAAACTGTCGGACACGCGGTTGACCAGACTGCCGTTAAACGTCTGGGCACCTGTGCGAATGCGACGTTACCCGGACGGAACGGCTACAGTGTGCCCTGTCAGGTTGTCACAAAGTTATCCCGCGCCATCTCTCACTGTTTCTCGCTCCCACTCTCGCCGTTACGCGTAACGCGAAGTCTAGATGGAAAAATAACACCGACCGAATCCACTTATCTCCCGAGAGTACCCGTTGATGATTTATCGGAGACTCCCGCGTCGAGTTCGATCGTTCTTCTCGCGAGCACCGGGGACCTCTCGGAAATCGAAAGAGGTTGCTGGGCTTCTAGAGGCCTCTAGAAAAGCCGGGCTTTGGAATATTCGAACGCGTAAGTTAGGTCTAGGTCAGATCGAATCGCTTATCTTTCAGAGATCTCTAAAAGAGCGCGACCTTGTATTTATTCGGGAGGACAAATATTGGAACAAGTAAGTTGGGTCTGGGGATATTATGCATCGACAGGGTTGCAGATACCCGTGTTTGCAGCCTAAACGGTCCATACAGGTTCAGGAGTCAGACGTCTAGAAGTTCTAGCGTTTGAAATCGGATCCCGTCGATCCTGAAACGTTGGCACCCTACGAAGCGAGGGTTGAACAAGGACACCGTAGTCTGGACACTCTGGACAGTTTCTACGAGATTGCTGTACAAGTTCGAGAGAACGTCCGTCTACTCGTGGTTGGGAAAATCTAGGAAAAACTAATTCCAGGGATCTCGATCGACGATTTCTCGACGTACACGACGACGGTTCCGCCGAAAGGTAGCCGTAGGGTTGGAGGAGGGGAGCCGCGGGTCTCGATTCTCTTTGAAGCGCGGAAGCTGCCCGCAACACCTGACTGACTCGTTGGACGCACGTATGGCAGGTTGAGCAGACAGCGCGCAAGCTAGACAGGAGGGAGGGAGGGAGGGAGACTGCTAGGTTCGCGAGAGGGTGGGAGAGGGAGAGAGAGAGAGAGGGAGAGAGAGAGGGAAAGATTAATAATATAGAAAAGCCAAAGCCATGCCACCCTCCAACAAGCTTTCCTCTGCCTCTCTTCTGTTGCCAACAGTTAATCGATATAATACTTGGGTACGGCGGATGGGCGCGTGTCTTGCGCCGCTACGTATGCACGCACACGCGACCGACTCGACGTGTTGGACACGAGCACGTTTTCGCATACCGGGTCAGGACCTGGCACGCATTAACGGCTACTTTACCTTCGACACCCACCAACGAGCCTCCTGGGTCACGGCTCGCGACTCGTGTCTCGATCCTCGGGATCCTCGCGCGTATCTCTCCCGATTCGAGACATTTTTTCGGGAATAGGCTCCGGTGGTAAATCAATTAGAGTTAAAGATGCGTGTAGGTTGTACGATAGGTACGATACTTTTATTTATTTAGCGCACTGTAGAGCTACCGAGGAAAAAAAGGGGAGAAAATTTTGAAATGTCGGAAAATGTTTTTACGAACATTCTAGTGTGGAAATTCTAGCGGGAAAAATTGTAGAGTAAGGAAATTACGGTGAGAATAATTCTAGAGTTAGGAAATTACAGCGAGAATATTTCTAGAGTAAGGAAATTTGGCAAGAATATTTCTAGAGTAAGGAAATTATAGCGAGAATATTTCCAGAGTAAGGAAATTATAGCGAGAAAAATTCTAGCGAGAAAAATTGTAGAGTAAGGAAATTTGGCGAGAATATTTCTAGAGTAAGGAAATTCTAGCGAGAATATTTTCAGAGTTAGGAAATTACAGCGAGATGATTTCTAGAGTTAGGAAATTATAGCGAGAAAAATTGTAGAGTAAGGAAATTCTAGCGAGAATATTTCTAGAGTAAGGAAATTACGGCGAGAAAAATTGTAGAGTAAGGAAATGCTAGCGAAAAAAATTCTAGAGTAAGGCCTTTATAGTGAAAAATATTCCAAGGTAAAATTTTGCGCTTTCGAGTATCAAAATTGAGACTATCTCGAGGGGGGTTTTCAAAGCAATAGAGGTACGGTCTTCGAAGCCCCGTGTTTACTCGCGCTATAATAAAGCGTAGATTTATCGTAGATTTATCGTAGAGGCACTTGCAACCGACTCGTCTCGAGATTTTTCAGCCAGCGTTTTCCCGGTCGGTTCCGCACCCGATCGAAAACCATCGCGTGAGCGTGCTCGCGAGGTTTTTACGGACGAGATGAAAGGAGAATCCTGGCTCGCAAGCGGGTCGGCGTAAATTTGGATTTACCAACCGGCGAGGCGTTTGATTGATCAGCTGGCCGTGCTCGCTTTCGTCGATTTACGTTCCAAAAGATATCTTTGACGTTCTCGCGCGATCCAATTAATCGTCGATAAGATTTGTCGGCGATCGAACCACGTTCGAGTTCTAACCGGAATTTCTCCGATAGATTTCAACGGGCGCGTAATTTTTTTTCTCTACAAATCGCTCTCTCGTTCGAGTCTCCCTCGTCATCCGCCATCTTTTGTTACCGTGTCCGCGATAAAAACAAAAGTCCTCCCCGAGCTTCATCGCGTTTATTTATATAAAACGTTCCCGGTATAATTACACGGTATAATTGCGCAAAAAGAAAGCTAGAATAATTTTAGTTTCAGGTGTTCTCTTTCGTGCAATTTTACCGAAGAAACCTCCAACGGGGGCGGTCGAAAAACATTTTACCCAAATAAACGAAGCTCCTGGAAAACTTTTCGTTGCTTTCTTAACCGCTCGCGAGGTATCGTCGAATATTTTCGATACCGATCCCGCAATTAACGACGTCTTCGACGCGATCGAGCGACCCCGGTCGCGATTTCCATGCGCGCTCCCGGGTTTCTTTTTTTCTTTTTTCTTTTTTTTTCGCATCGGCGAACTGTTTTTGGAAAGCTCCCCCGATTCTCGCGCGGAAAGAATGGACGAATTCGTAGAAAGGTATTATTTTATCCGCGTCTGGTGCCACCTGCTGTTTTCTCACACTTTCAGAGCCCGCGAAGGTTTTAGAGCGTTGCGAGCCAATATTTGCGCCAATAGCCGGCGGACTAATATTTGCGTACGCCGTTCGATGTAAACGAAGCGCCGACAACCATTTTGAAAATGTCGAATCGCCAACGCGAAAATTGCTCGCTCTGTATTTATTTCGAGAAGCAGAAATTGTCTGGGCATCGTGACCGAAGTCTTGCGACGAAAGAGAACGTCGTCCCGTTGGCGCCATTTTTTCGCCGCTCCCGTTCGCAATTTCTTGCTACGAATGAATCGAAACGAACTGTTCTCGATCGATATCAGGGCGAGGAGGTTGTTGAAGAGGAGACGATTAAACGTCGACGAAAGACGATCGACCGTGAGACGTGGTAGGGGGAGGCAGAGGGTGCAAATATCCTGACGCTTCGTTGGTGGTTAATCGCGACGAACGGTACCTTTCCTGGGGAACCGATTATTGGCAAACATCGTGCGAAAGGGTGCACCTGACGGTTTTCCTACTTCGGTCCTTATCTCCCTGCTGCTCCTCCGAAGAAAACTCGAGTTTCCTCCGAGCGGGGTACAGACAGCTTGGTTGGCTGTCGGCGGTTCTCTCTCTCTATCTCTCTCTCTCTCTTTCTCTCTTCGTTCGGCACACGTGCGCCTTCGGCACCGAAACGCCTAACCATTCGGGAAAGGAGAAACCTCTTCGCGACTATCCGGGCAGTATCCCTGCTGGAATTGTGTTAAACTCGGGGAGAAAAAACGACTCGAGAGTAAACATCCTTGCAACTGTCGGAGACTCCGGAGTCCTCTGTTCCCTGTGATTCGAATACGACCAGAAGACTAGTTGCTACGAGTCAAAGTTCCTCGGTGGATGATAATCGGAGGTTAGATACTTTTGTTCGTGATGTACTGATCATCGAGGTGATAAGGGTGTAACTCTAGAGCAGTAAAAGTTACTCGAGAGTAAACATTCCTCGATGAGTCGAATACGACCAGAGGACTAGTTACTTCGAGTCAAAGTTCCTTGGTGGATGGATATCGGAGGTTAGATACTTTTGTTCGTGATGTCTTCATCAAGGAGGTGATAAGCGTGTACCTATAGAGCAGTAAAAGTTACTCGAGAGTAAACATTCCTCGATGAGTCGAATACGACCAGAGAACTAGTTACTCCGAGTCAAACCTTCTTGGTGGATAAATATCGGAGGTTAGATACTTTTGTTCGTGATATACCGATCATCGAGGTGATAAGCGTGTATCTCTAGAACAGCAGAAGGTACTCGAAAGTAAACATTCTTACTCTCCCAGTGGATGGATATTGGAGGTCGGATATCTTTATTTCTGATATTCTGATCAACGAGACGATAAACGCGAACCTCTAAAGCAGGAAAAATTACCGAGCTGGAGATTCCTCGACGATTGATCTCCTAATCGACGATGTAGTACACACGAACCTTTAAACACACAAGTGCCACGATGTAGAACTTTGCGTGTACAACCAGGTCAAAACTGGATCTTGTTCGCGATGGAATTGTGTTAAACTCCAGGAGCAAGAACGATCCAAGATCCTTGCAACTGCTGCGGAGAGCCAGTTACAGATACGGCGAGAGGCACGGTGGAATTATTTCGTGTCGTCTTCTTTAATAACGACGAAAAGCAGGGAGTAGGAGAGCACCCTATAGTAACCGGTACAGCCTAAACGTCCGAGACACGTTTCATCGACGAGCAATCGGAGTTTCGGTTCGTCCGGTACCCGTAGGTCATCGATTGCATCCCGATCGACGGAACAACCGTGACGAACGTCGTTTCGTCCGATCGACGCGTGGAAACGTCACCTGCGACACTTGTGCTCGTTCCGTATCGTATCGATTCGTACGCGAAATTGCATCGAACGTTTTCGACCAGCCGGCTGTCCCGTGACAAGTTCTAACGTCGTCGAAAGGTCAGAGTTCGTGGAACGCGAACGATCGGCATACCAGATGCTGCAGGTTGTCGTTCGTTGGAGTTCTCGCGCTAAGATCGAGGGATCGGAGTAGAAACGAAAGAACGAGCCGTTGTTTTCCCAATAACTTCGAAAACGGAAGTTCATCGTCTACGATGTTGTCGAACGCGTAGAAAATACAAGGGAATTTTTACCGCGAGCCCCTTCGGGGCACCGGTATACACGCTCTTCGAATTATAAAAAAAAAATTCGAACTCGACCATCGGAGAATCGATATCTGAATATTTGTTCGGAATTTTATCGAGTTGTTTCGATATTCGAGAGTGGTCTACGCGCGCGTTTCTCTCGTACACGTCCCCCGACTCGTTCCCCAAACGTACGAATTTTCTTTCCTATTTTTTTTATCTCGTTCGACGATCGTTCACGGATAAATTATTCCGCGGTCGCACGGGTCTCGAGACGTAACGATCGTAGAGTTCCTACCTCCTGTCCGAGCGGTGCTCCTCGTGTCAGTTTGCCGCGCGAAAAAAAATCCAATGGTAGCGGTGCAGAGACGACCCTCGATCGGATCGAGCTGTCACGGATCTAGCGGAACTGTCGCGATCGACGATAAACGACGGCTAGCTTCATCGTGACGTTGTTCCGCGGTTTACACACGATCGTTTCCTTTCGTTGTTCGCGGAGGATCGAGTCCTCGTGATTACGATCGATCCACGAACGAGGATCGAGCGAACGAACGAACCGGTAGCGGACACCGAGGAGGAAACGCGGCACGCGCGACACGAGCAAACGCGAGGCACGCACGGCTGTCGCCAGCCGACTGAACGTCTCGTCGGAGAACGGGAAGAACGATGCTAGCTGGTGGAGGACGAGGAAGAGAGGTGGTGGTTTGCAACCTCTACTACGCAACCTCTGCTTGCTCCGAACCTGCACCGGTAATCCTTTCATCCACCCCTGCACCGAAACAACGATACCGACCTTCCCGGTATTTATTCGAAAATACCAACGATCTTCGGAGCTACGATCGAACTTCGAAGTGAGCGATCATCTCGAACATCTGATTTCAGTTTTGTCGCTTCGACGGGAAACAAACACCTGTCCCGCCCTCGTTTTTACACGGATGATTCTAGATACTTGTCAGTCGTTGTAACTCTTTCAAAATAGAATATTATATTCGCGGAATCGGAATTTTCCGCGGCCTATTATTTAATTATCGCATGCGGTAAACACTTGAGCTTGAGCTCGGTTCGAGTACAAGCCTAGAAGAATGTATAGCATGCGGTAAACACTTGGGCCTGGTTCGTGTGCAGGCCTGGAAGACACATTGCGTGCGAACGGACCTGCCTTTTGGTAAACATTTGGCGCCGGTCTGTTGCCAGGTCTACCGAAGGGCACGAGCAGCGACCCTTCACAGGGGGTCCTGCGAGTCGATCGGGCGTGGATGCGAATTAGAACGAAAGAGAACGAATGCGCGTGAGTATATAGGGTGCGAAGGGAGCGTTTTGGAAACAGTAAAAGTGTAGCCATGAGAAGATAGGGTAAAGACGTAGCGACGGTACGAGGAACGGTACGAGAAAGGACCGGTGAAGACGTAGTAAGAGAGGAGAATTGGAAAAACGTGCCGAGACTATTAATTTAGTTTTATGCATGGTCGATCTGTCTTTAGTGAAAAGAGAAACCTATTACCAATACCACATCTGATACTAATGATACTGCAACTACGATAATAACACTATAACGTATAATATATATACCGCAAGGAACAACATATTTCTATTAATTTGCTTAGTAATGCTTAAATATTCTATTCTATTATATTTCTTTTCATTTTAATTTACTTACCGTGCTACTATGCTTTTTCTTTCATTTGCTTTTGTTTCGAATAATTTTGGATAATTTCCTACCACGATCATTTCCCCAAGAACGCGTACTTTAACTTAATTTTAAGCCCAGAAATTCATTCGGAAACTAACGAATTTCTCGAATCGACCGAGAAGCTACCAAGTTTCTTCGCGAGCAATACTTTGCTTCGATAATTAAAAAATAACCGATCTTGCCCGAACAGAAGCGCACAACGTACTCTTGCAAGGGGTCCGCCGACCCCTCTTTGCGTTTACTCAAGGGTTAACGAGAAATCTGGCCCGAACTCGCACACGCACCGTACCGAGCGAAGAGCGAGAGAGACGGAGCAACAGTGAACGAGTCTCGCATTACACGCGCTCAATAGGTGGAAATTCGATCCTGTCTAAGTATCTCGTCGTCCTCGTCTTCGTTGCTCGAATCCGTTGTAAAAATCTCTACCGAAAAACTCGACCAGAATTGTACCACCACCTCCGTGATCCGACGCAAAAATTGTCACTCGACGACAAAAATGGCCACGATCAACGCTCATTTCGTTGAAATCGTACGAGATTCGAAGCCAGTACGTCCCCTCGTCGGTATCGAACGTAAAAATTGTCACTTGACAGCGGGTATTAACGCGACCACTCGTATCGTTTCCCCCTATCAAAGTCGTGCAATTAAAACCCGATAAATCCCTACTCGGTGTTGCGTTCGGCGAAAAATTCCCGCTCGTTCTCCTCGGAATTTTTGTACCGATTCGTTTCGTTCGCGATTCGTTTCGTTTACGATTTTTTCACGCGGAGAGGAGAGGAGGTCAGGGATACGCGATCGAGGGGCCCCGGGGTCGATCCGCGCGTCGAGAAGCGGAATCGACGAGGACGCTACGCGCGTCGGGATGCCCCCGCTTTGAAAAGTTGAGCAAGGTAGACGCGCGATCCAAGGCCGTGAACGATCGACGACGGTTCGCGTCGATGAGGCGCGAGACACGGTCGAAATATAGGCGGCCCACGCTCGTGCTCCGCGCGGATATTGTAAACGGGCCAGTGTGCTCCTGACGGCGTCGATATATTCCCGCGAAGAAAGCCTCTGCCGTTGAAGCTGAGAAATAGCTCGCCATCCTCCACCGCCCCTGGTCCTCCTCCGATCGGCCCCCACCCCACCCCACCCCACCCCACCCCACCCCACCGTACCGTACACCACCACCCATCGCCTCTTTCCACTCGTCTTCGCGACGTTGTGTATACCTTTCGCGTTACCCGTCTCGTATTCGCGAGCGATCTCGAGCGCGGGGATCCTCGCGACACGCGCGCCAACTCGCGTTCCACTCGGGGCTCGTTCCGCGCTAGAACCGTCGAAGTCGTGATTGGTTCGAGGGGGATAGAAACGTCGAAGGAAAAAAGGAAACCGACGACCAGACGACCCAGTTTCGACCGAGCCGGTGTTCGAGTTGGCTCGCGAGCGCGTGACAGGTTCGACGTTCGGTATCGATCGATCGGTTAGACGTAGGGGGAGGGGGGTGGGGGGAGGGAGGATTCCCCTAGAACAGGATGCATCTGCCGCCAACGCTCGCGCGCAGCCACGAAGCGTCTCTGGCTGCGCCAACCGTGCGCTAACGCGCGCGAACCCCTATTCTCCTATCCGTGGGGGGATCCCCGAGCTACCGATCTCTACGCGACAATTTCTCCAATATATATACCTATACATGTAAATTCTATATATCGATATATATATGTATATGTGTGTGTATATATATAGATCTATGTGCGTGTGTATGTGTCTCTCTCACATCGTCCCTGTTTATTGGCACAAATTCAGCCGCGACCACACGGACACACGCGAGCCAGCCCACCGGCCTATTATACGTATTATTAGCACTCCGTCACGGCGCTGTCAACGCCACGCACACTCCTGTACCGGTGCGCGTCAGCGCGAGGAATTCCGGAACAACCTGCGAGTCCCTGGTGTTTCTTCCGGCAACTTTCGAGGCCTTGGACCCGCGAGACTTTTTTTTTCAACGGACCTCTTCATCCCCCCGTCGCGGATCCCAAGGCAACTTGTACACATTTTCTACGATGTTAGTCAATGGAGAATCATTTCTGAAAGTGTAAATTTGAAGGTGTAATTAAACGAATTTCGACGTTTCGTTTCTATCGATCGAGGAGTGATCGATAGAATCGATCCATTTATCTCTCGTTGCGTTTACTCGCAAACTTCGAGGCTCGTAAGTTTTCGAAACGAACCCACGTCCGTTCATCGAATTGTGTATTTAAGACGATACGCTGAAAACGAATTTGCGCCTCGTTACATCGATACTCGCGCGACAGAATCACGAGAAACACACGATTTCACGTTAATGTAATGCGAGGCTCGCTCGTCGTTTCTCTCTCTCTCTCTCTCTCTCTCCCTCCCTCTCTTTCTCTCGCTCGCTCACTCTCGGTGCATCGTTAACCAGGCCCGGAACGCAGCGTTCCGATTTCGATCACCTCGAAAGCGGGAATTACCGTATTATGAGCCTAACCTCAAATCGCGAGGCAGGCTCGTCGGACACTGGAATCGACGTCGAGCAATTAATCGCGCGGAACGCGACGCGACAACGCGACCGAACCGCGAGTCTGAATTAACGACGCGCGTTTAGGTGGCGAGAATTAGACGGCGAAGCAATCTAAGTTTCGTCAACGGACCGCGGACGAAGGGAGGGGGAAGTCGTTGGAGAAACTGTTCGACGATGTCTTCTACCATCCCCCTTCTCCATCAACAGCCCTACTCCTCATGGTTCGCGATTCTTTCACGGTGAACGACGACGACACCGCGAAATAAAAAAAGACGAAAAAGTTTCGAAACGTTTGGCGCGGACGTGTCTCTCGTCGGCTTTTAATTTGTGCGCGAACAAAGCTTCGCGGCTCGATAAACGAAGCTCGCGTGGGAGGGGTGGTACCGGCCGAGTGACCGGGGTGGGGGTACGCTGGAAAGCGATGGTGGGGGAGGTAGGAGAGGGGAGTAACGTCGATCCGTGGCGCGGAGCGGCTCGAACGCAAAGTTCAATTTGTACGACGAGCGGCCGTAAGTTTCGACGGGTGATGCCGTCACTCGCAGACGAGTCGAAGCCACGTTTTACACGGCGATAGAGCGGAACGTACTACCTCCGGCGGGGCACTCGTAATTTACGACTTATCGGCCATGCTCCGGGGGTAATTTTCGCGCTTGTGAAAATTATACCGACGTGGCACCGCTCGTCGTGCTCGTCCAACGAATTTTCCGTCTCGCTCCACGTTCAACCCTCGCCTTTCTCTCCTACGTTTCACGTTTCTCTCTCTCTCTCTCTCTCTCTATTCATCTATCTATCTCGCTCGCTCTCGCTCTCGCTCTGTCCCTCTGGAAGTGACGCAAAATCGTGCTCTCGGCGTGGGCTGGCTCTGTACCGTGGATGTCGATACCACGAGGAGCGGATGTCAATAGCACGAAGTCACTCCTCTCGCAACGGAGAACCAGCGTCAGCCGATTTTACCGCCCGCGAAAAAGCGCACAACAGACTTACCCGCCATCGATCGACGATTTTTCGATCGAAGGGGAATACCACCGTGCGCGGAGACGACTTCGATCTAACCGTCTCTAACGCCTCGATCGCCGATTTCAACGATGACGTGCGTGTTTCCGGTAGGAACTCGAATATTCGTATACTTTTTTATTTATCACTAGGAGTGGAAGACTACGATGGAGGTTACGCGCGAATAAATGAAGCGACCGAAGGGACACGAATAGGAGCCGGACGATCGAAAACAATTATACAAAATTTTTACTTAGTTCGACACTTTGAGAATCAAATTGCACGATGTACGTTGTGTTTGGAATCGTTTCGATCGGGAGAACCTCACCGATCCATCGGTACCGTTGTTTCCAAGATAAACGAATATTATTGAAATATTAACCATTATAGGTGTAATTAAACAAACTTGGACGTTTCGTTTCTATCAATACTCGGTGTTTGCGGTCTACGAAACTGACCGAACGATTCATCCGCCGAGGAAGGCAAACACGAATCGCAATTCTGACGACGAACGCTTGTCTTTCTATAATAACAAGCTCGTATATTGAATCGTTCCAATACTAATCGATTTAAACTCAAACACTACCATACAAGGTACCTATAATTTGAATTTCCAATGCAAGGTAGAAGTATTTACAAGAGTTCTAATTAATAAAAAAAGATACAAAGTATTGCGCACAATATACTGAGTCTTTTACGACGGGTCAAAAAAGACCCAAAGGACGAAATCAGTGATAGAAGAATCTATGGCGATCGAAGGAAGAAACGCGCGAGTTTCCGGCACGTTCTCCGATCTTCTCTTTTTTTTCAATTTCTTTCGCAGCCGAAAGCGAGCTCGAACACAGCTCGGCGCGTTCCTCTTCCGCGCGGAGTCGCGGCGCGCGCGTCGACGCGTCGACGCGTTCTTTGGACGGATCGGGGCTCTTGGAAAAGTTCGATCCGGGCCGCTGTCGGTGACACTCTTCGTCGAGTTAACGGGCACGCTGCGAGCGTGCTTTTGTGTTACTTTGCATCGGCGGCAAGCGGAGGATTCCGTTGTGTCCTTGTCACCGAGACGCGACCAGAACCCGCGACGAACAATAAACCGGGGCCAAACGAAAGTATCTCGCCCCCTCCCGATTCGTTTTTCCTTCGATCTTTCTCTACGCGTCGATCGACTTCGTTATCGCAACGTGTTCCGTCAGGGAAACAAAGAACGGAACAATGCACGCATCCAGGGCCGTAACGTTGCCCTGTAAATGCTCGCCGCAGGTGTTTCGTTTGTAGAATACATCGTGAACCAAAGATCGGAATAATTGTGTTTGTGAACACGTTGGTAATTTATTTGCGCGAAAAGTCGTTGCGTATAACACTTTTCTAATGTAGAATTACAAAATGGAAAATATATTTTAAATGTTCCCCTCGAAAGAGAGAGATCGAAATACCGCGTTGCTCCGAAATAAATTACACAAACTCTATACAATTGTCAACCGATACCTCGCGAACAAAAATCAAATTGCAAAGTACAAGGTCTGTCGACAAAACCAGTGAATCGAATATTGAACTCTGATTGCACCGAAGCGACCATACCGGGGTAATTCAAAGTCGAATTATCCACAAGTGGTTCGAAAGAAAGAAAGAAATATCGCGTTACTCCGAGGTGACGAAATAAATTGCACAAATTCAATACAATTATCAAGCGATACCTCGCGAACAAAAATCGAATTGCAAAGTAAAAGATATTTACAAAACGAGTGAATCGAATATTGAACTCTGATTGCACCGAAGCGACCGTACCATACGTGGGTAATTCAAAGTCTAATTATCCACGAGTAGAAAATAATTTGGAAATTGGAGACATCCGCGAAGAAAGTTAGCCAGCCGGTGTTCGGTTTAACCAGGCGCCGGAAACATTTGGCCACCTATTTCGGTTTATGGAGCTCGTACTCCCCTAAGGGCTCGGTATCGTCACCCTGTTGCTCAGCCGTTACTCCGTCTCTGTCTGACCGAAGGGTGTCCTGGTCAATGTCTTCGGTGAAAGACGAGCCGGAGTGTCGTTCGATCGACGCTAGACAGACCAACTCCGCTCGAGCGAAGAAACAAAGGTCGTTGGTGAAACGTCGGTCGGCTTAGAGGATAGTGGGGGTGTGTAATGGGTAGTCGGAAGAAATAATTTTCCCAGCTTGTATAATAAACCGGTTTCGTTGTGCTCGAGCCTCGACAAAAGGGACGCGTTGTGCGGCTCGCGTTCCACGAGCTGACTGCGCGTGCAGCCGCTAAAGAACGAGTCTGGCTGTCGAATAGAACAGGTGAACCGGATAAGATTAAACAGCTGTTTCCGCGTTCTGCCAGGCCACCGGCTTAGCCTCTTCTTCCTGGTCGCGGGTCTTCTCCGCCTGGACGCGTTATTGTACGTACGCGCGGAACCTCTTCCGTTACGCGCTGCTTACACGCTACCATCGAACGATGTTCCATCGATGAATGAAACCGAAACGTCGAATTCGACGATGTACACGGTGGTGAGAGTGTACGGATCGGTGGTCTCCAACCTTGAAGAGGTACACCAGGTATTATAAATCTTTTCGTTTTAAACGAATTCGAACGATGTACACGGTGGTGAGAGTGTACGGATCGGTGGTCGTCAAACTCGAAGAGGTACAGTAGGTATTGGGTAAATTTTATCGTTTTAAACGAATTCGAACGATGTACGTGATAGCAAATGTATACAAATCGGTGGTTTCCAACTTCGAAGAGGTACAGAAGATATTGTATAAATCTTATAGTTGTAAACGAATTCGAACGATGTACACGGTGGCAAAAGTATACAAATCGACGGTCTCCAATCTCGAAGAGGTACAGAAAATATTGTGTAAATCTTATCATTTTAAACGAATTCGAACGATATCCACGGTGGTGAAAATATACGAATCGATGATCGCCAACCTCGAAGAGGTACACCAGGTATTGTATAAATTTTATAGTTTCGAACGAGCTTTTACCATAAAAGCGATTCCAAACACGACCTGGTTGCGATTACTTTCAATTAACATCGACCAATCGTTTCTATGTTCCGTGGACAAGAACACGGCCGAGTGTAAATCAAAACGACGAACGCGATGTAAAAAATGAACGCGATAGCGAAAATATACGCGAATTCGTATTTCTCGGCGATGTAACGCGAGGCTCGCTCGCTGCGCTCTGTCTCGCTCGCTCTCGTTGGCGCGAATACGATGCTTGCACCGGTCCAAGGGAATTGTGAAAATAAATAATTGTGCACAAAGATGTGAAATACTTCACACGTATTTGTTATCGTCGACGATAAAAGAACGTTAATTATTCGTCACGAATGTATTTTCGTGACTGATTTGGATCACCTTCGAAGTGATTTTTTCCTCCGAGGTCATCGTTTCGGTCATCGTTTGTAAGATCATTGGTATATCTTTTAATCGTATTAGAGAGAAACACAAATTCAATCACGTGTAGACGTTGATCTTCGGATCACCCTCTGAGGAGTTATTCTCGTAATATCACATATTTGCTGTACAGTACCGTTCAAAAGTGGTTTTCGGTTCGAAATAGCGAAGCGACCAGAATTTCAAACTCGAGAATCTTTTCTCGTTTAAATTCTAGTAAAATTTTTCAAACTCTTACGCACGGAAGTATCTGCCTTCTGCCCTTTCATCCCCCTCCCCTTTTCAAATACCCGTCGAGAAGATCGTGAATCTTGATGCCCGATGCGAACAAGCGTTCGTTCGACTCGAGCGAAAACGATTCGCGCATCTATCCGGGATTTTATTTCGAAACGTCGAAGCATCGCCGGGAAAAGGGAAGCACAGGATGGAACGGATAGAAAACAGCTGAGGCGCAGCTGGTTTCTGGCATCGCGACGGCTGGCGTCTTCCGCGCGTTGTACGCCACGCCACGTCGCGGTTGCGTGGCTGTGTATACGGACACGGTGGCTGACGTGCGTGTATATAGCACAAACCATCCATGGTAGAAAACAGAAATCGAAATCGGTTCTTAAAAAACACATTTTCAGAGAGAATAACAAACGGCCCTGAGAGATTTTTGCGCGCGTGGCGCCGAGTGTACGGGAATAAAATGAAAAAAGAAGAAAAAAAAAAAAAAACGATAGAGAAATCGGCCGTGAGCCAACACCGGTGAGAATCGACGAGTCTTTACGAATTAATGTCGCGCGGTTGCGAAAGGAACGTTTCGTTCTCGAATGGAACGCGAGCAATCGAACACGCCTTCGGTGTCGTTTCGTGCACGGCGTGGTCGCGCACGTGTCGCAAACACGTTGCTCGTCGTACTCCCCTCGCCCCGCTCGTACGTGCGACTTTACGCGTGAAAAGAAGCCTCGTGAATCTTTTCCAGACGCCTCGTGCCGGCGAACTATACTTAGAAAACGCGACTGCGCCCGACGAAATATCCGCGCTTCGATATCACCGTGGTTCTCGCGAGAAGCGTGTAAAAACGTTCCACGAACGAATAAACGAACGAACGAACGAACGAACGAACGAACGATCGTCGTCACCACCGTTCGATGACGAAAACGCCTCAGGTGCCCGATATCGTTGCGTCCGCGACAGGCAGCTAGTTCCGTGTAAACACGCCACGATCTATTATACGGAACAGCGCACGCACGCACGCGTTGCTCGTATATACCTCCGTACGAGTCTCGTAGGATTTCGGCGCGAGACGACACACAGACGGGATGGGGTTAGGTCTGACTAACAGCACCCACCGGACGGCTACGAATCACGATCGGTTATTGTTGGACGAAAGTTATCGATCGACGTTAGATTCGTCTATAGACACAGGGCGACGCTTGCGTCACCGACTACTAATTTTCATCCTCGACGTCCCGCAGCTGCGCGATTGCTGTAGTTACGTCTAACGGCGAGGCAACCGGAGGTGTTCGTTCGTCGAACGATGTATCGTTGGACGTTTCTTTTACCGTTTCGAGAACTTGCGACGATTGAAATTCATAGAAATGGTACGCGTCGAGGAAGAAATTAATCGTGTACGAATTACGTGTACCAGAATCCAATCGTCGCGATTGATGTGTAAGAGATAATCCTTGGGAAATTTGTGAAGAAAATTTACATTGTAATGGTGTCGCCATCTAGCGGCGAGCGGCTCGAACTACTTTTGTATCGGAAATTTGCGCCCTCCCCGGGAAAACGTCCAAGTTTGTCGAGAAATAGATCCACTTTTTGCCGTTAGATGGCGGCACGAATATTCATTACGGAAAATTGACAAATATCAAATCTAAATAGCACTGCAGCGTTATGATATTCTTTTTATTCGTGCATTTGAAGAAACTATTAGAAATCCGCAGCCGATCAGCTCGGTATTACTCGCAATAAACAAAAATATTTTGCTAAAAGTAATACCGATCACCAGGTTTAATCGCGTAGAGGTTGCTGCGCGCGGTGACCCAGAGGGAAATAGCCGGAATCAAAGTTACATCGATCTCCCTCGTCGTGCAATACAAACGAAGTTACTCTTCCCGTCACGTTTGCAATAAACAACTAATTGAACTAATTCTAGCGGTAAAACTAAGTTTATCTATGGTCAGACAAGTAGTATTACCCCCGTCCACGGTCAAACAAGTAGTATTACCCGCCAATGATCAAATAAGTAGCATTAGACCCGTCCACAGTCAGACAAGTAGAATTAGCCAGTCTCGATCAGACAAGTAGTATTACCTCGTCGTGGGTAGACAAGTGGAATTGTCCCCGCCTCTGACCAGACAAGTAGAATTGTCCCAATCCGTGGGCAGATCGGTAGTATTCCCCCGACTGGAGCCAGACAAGTAGAAATTAGCCAGCCTATAGTCAGACAATTGGTATTACATCCGTCGGATAAGTGGAAATGCGAGTTTACAGTTAGACAATTATGGATGTATGGTCAGACAAGTAGGCATGCGTGTATATGGTCAGACAAATTGAAATGCAGTTGTATGGTCAGAAATTTGATCTTAAATATGTAAAGTTTTGAAACATGAAAAGTAATATTTGTTTATTGGATACATCAATTTAATATTTGTGTAAGACAATCGTACATAGCTCATTTACACGATTCGTGTAGAAGTTACATTTCTTATGTAAATGTAGAACTTTATCGCAACAATAGTACTTGAGTAACGGAAGGAAATGCGACAACTAGGATAGCCTGAAAGTACAGCGCTTTCGCAAAATAGCTATAACTTCGGCAGAAAACGGTTTGACTCGTTTTAAAGAGAAATTAACTAATTTTGTAGTAATAAATTAATTTTGTTTCACATAGTAGCCATGTAGCGCCATCTGTGGCCACTGGCCCAAGTTTGTCGAGAAATAATTTTCATCTGCACCCCCAGATGCCGACACAAGAACCATATTCATAAACTAGTAGGTTTAATTCGCTTTTTTTTATAAGTAAACAAGTAGTTGATGCAATTTAGGCGATAAGGGTAACTCAATTCGTATTGTAGAAGAACTAGCAATTAAAATATTCGATACGTAACATGAATTTTTATATTACATTAAAAAATTATTCTACGTTATGAAACGTAATATAAAAAATATTTTTAACAGACTAATAATACAGATTAGACCGGATTCAATGAATTTTCTACAATTATTTACAAAATTATTTAATAAATTAATTTCTTTTCTCGAAGTGTGCATGTAGCGTCATCTGTGGCTACTGGCCCAAGTTTGTCAAGAAATAATTTCCATCTGTACCGCTAGATGTCGACACAATAACCATATTCACAATCCAGAAGGATTAATTCGCCTTCTTTTTATAAGTAAACAAGTAATTGAGGCGATAAAGTTAACTCAATTCGTATCGTAGAAGAACTACCAATTAAAATATTCGATACGCAACATGAATTTTTATATTACATTAAAAAATTATTCTACGTTATGAAACGTAATAAAAAAAATATTTTTAACAGATTAATAATACAGATTAGACTGGATCCAATGAATTTTCTACAATTATTTACAAAATTATTTAATAAATTAATTTCTTTTCTCGAAGTGTACATGTGGCGTCATCTGTGGCCACTGGCCCAAGTTTGTCAAGAAATAATTTCCATCTGTACCGCTAGATGTCGAAACAATAACCATATTCACAATCCAAAAGGATTAATTCGCCTTTTTTTGATAAGTAAACAAGTAATTGGGGCGATAAAGTTAACTCAATTCGTATCGTAGAAGAACTAGCAATTGAAATATTCGATAATTAACATGAATTTTGAAATTACATTAAAAAATTATTGTACGTATTTTGTCTTACTGAACTTAATTCGAAAAATATATTTATCCGACTAATAATACAGATTAGCTGTATTTTTTACGATATCTATTATTTAAATCGTTAGATTTCAGAATATCTTCAAAATATTTTATTCCTTGTCTAAGATATTACTCCATATTATATTAGATTGTTGTGAATAAAAAACAGAATGGCACCAATTTAAACAATGTTTAATTACAATTCGTACAGGTTTTTTAAATATTATTTTCCGTTGAGTACAGCTAATAGATTTAATTATTTTCTAAGTGAAATGTATAATCAAAAATGGGTAAATGTTGAAAATGAAGTTAAATAAATTACTCCGTGTACAGAAAATATATTTTATTGATACGCGTTTCAGTAAAAAACTACTATTGCAATAGCATCGTGCTCGGTGTTGGAAATGAAAATAGCCGATTAATTTGAATTTCGTCTATGATCGCTATTATCGTTGACAATCATCTTACAACGCTGAAAACTAACTAAATGATTTCTAGATAGTTTCAATTGCGAACTAAGAATGGTTACGTAATTGAGTATCAGGATCGGTTAAAGGAACATAGGAAACATGCATTAGGTTTTTCTTTGAGATTGTGCCATCGGCATTCTTATCCACTTGAACTAGATCTTGAAATCCTTGAATACCTTCTATGTTAGTAACCGGACAAACTAGCCGTCCTCCAGGAGCTAGTTGATCTATTAACTGTAATACATGATACATATTTTACGCTGGTTAGTTGTTACAGAAACTTTAGTTTGTCTTTGAATTTCCATACCTCCTGTGGTAAAGTCTCTGCTGCCGCTCCAACGTGAATCGCGTTGTAGGGTCCGTCAGCTGCGTGCCCCAACCTGCCGTCTCCCACTAGGCGCATTTACAATGACCTGTAGTTAGACTTCGGTCTATCTTTTATGTAGCACACGGCAAAGTCACGCAATTGGTGGACACAGTCCCGTTTGACTCTTTACGACAAGGTACACAACCTACTTCACATTGGTGAATTACGAGTATTTTTTATTCAAGCATATTTATTGTTAATAAGCTCTTGAATACGTAAAACTTTTTAATATTATAGGAAATACACCACATAATTGTCAAGTAATATCTTTTTCTTCTACCTGACACAATCTAGGCCTGAATAAAAATCGTTACGCATTTGTAGTTTTATATTTCTTACCGATGAATTTCACGCGACCTTCCTTCATGAAATGAGGGCAATCCTCGTTTACGTTTTTCGTAGATATTTCTATCAGTTTAGGAATGTGATCGATACCGATCACACGACCACGCGGGCCCACCATAAACGCCATGCAGGCTGACAAGTATCCAGATCCAGATCCAACATCCAATGCTTTTGCTCCATCAAACAGCTGATCGGATAGAATGGACAATGCGTGTGCGTGCTGCAAAACACATATTAATCTTTGTACTTGTACCCTTTTAACAAATTGATTTTGTACTAGAATAAGACTAGATTGGATATTCATCTTACACAGAATACAATGTTAATTACTCCGCATGTATTTGATACTTTTATCAGTTTATTTCTGATGATTTAAACATTTCTTTCCATAATTTAGTGACTGCCATTACAGTAGAATGCATTCAAACTTGTTTCCTTATAGTATACTATTAACAACATGTAGCACTATATTTATCCCAAGAAAATAAATGTAAGCAATATTAAAACTTGTGTATTGTGAGTATGATTTGTCAATGTGCATGTAATCTACTTAAGTAGAGTAGAGGGATCTTTGTATCCCATCTTTCCATAGTATAGGTGGTAAGATTATATGGAAAGCAGTTTACTCACCATATGAGGGGCACTAATTGTCACATTATACCCAATTCTTCTTGGATGATCAAGGTATGGTTGTCGTTCATGACAGTACCTTGCTCTATCCACGGCAAGCATGGCTGCCTCTGCTTTGTCTGTTCTCAGAATACCAGCATCTGCGACAATTTTATAATTCAATATATATTCTCTTAGAATAAAAATTAGAATTTAGATTAATGATTTTCAAGAATCTTACCTTTTAATTTTTCTACCATCTCCTGATTTGTTCTTCCATGGCAATACCATGCCATGTTCCTTAACAAGCGATATTGCAGACGAGAAGAAAAGACAATGTATCTGATTGTAAACAGCAAAAAAAAAACATAGAAAGAGATCGCTTAATGATCTGTTAAAGAAAACTTGAATGAATTGTTTGAATTCGTGTATCAATATCGCAGATAAGATAGCTCTTCTAGAATAAATATAACCTGTATGTCACATGATTTTTTACAATCGTAAAATTTGTTTAAATAACCTCTTATAGTCATGTACCCAAGTTTTCATATTATACAGATGGAATAAGTATTTCCAATGTTACTCGAATGTAAGGAAAAGTGTATGGAAATGATCCAAATTTGATTGAAAAATCTATAGAAGCTCCAAATATAACTTTCGTTCTTGTACAATGACATTTATTGATATCCACTTGCGTAATGTTTCAAAGGAAAACAGGAAATAACTACAGCGATAGAGAAAGAAAAATGTATTTTAGAAAAGTCATAAAAGTTTTATTTGCGAAAGAAAATCAGCGTTACCGTTAACTGAATACTTGACATGACAGTACATATCTGACAAAGGATACTAAGGATTTTGTAGAGAGCATTCTTAGCGAAGAAAAAGAAAAGTTTTGACGTCGATTCGTTCCATCAGATTGATAACAGTTATCGCGTAATAATGCCACTGTTTCATCTTAAACGACGTGTATCGAATTTGAAGGACGTTTTTATGAGGTTAAATACCTGTTTTGCTGTTATCTGGCTGTGAGAGATACGTTCCGACAAGTAGCGCTGTACCTCTGATATACGCATGAATGCATCTATGCTTGCATGCGCAATATAGATGCAATGTACATATATACACAATGCAATGACCGTAGTATAAGGTAACTTTCAATTACAGCCGTAAAACCTCAAACGATCGAAACGATTCTTCAAATTATTGAAATTCCATTTATCATTTAACAATTGCGATATTATTGGTTCGTAATAACCTAGAATGATGATACGATCGCATGACAGACGCAAGCACGTGTATCGTGTGCTAAAAATTACCCTACACGAATAGAAGAGGAAACAGTATAAATTAATTCGAATCAACCGTTCTTTGAAAAGAGCAACCGTTTCTCATGGGGTTGTAAATTACCTCTACTACCGGGTGTCGGTAAAATAGAACTGTAGTAAATCATACGAATACGTTTAACTATGCAAGAGATTCAAATGGTAAGACGATTTTATTTGTGAGTATTAAACAAACCTTGTAATACCTATTATTAGGAGTTGCGTTTGTAGATTTGTAACAGTTATATATGCCTCGCGTAATGTTCACGCGCACGTAGATTTCACTCAGATATGAAATACAAAAAGCGGGAAACTGGTACGTGAAAGAGTAACGGAGATCCTCGTAAGAAATGAAATATAATCCGAATTTGAATTGGCAAACGAAAAAGGTGATTATTACGACACGTTAGACGTAAATCATAAATAAAACGATCCCCCGAAATTTGAATGTTCCCAGCTACAGGTGAAGAATTGTAAACATCACTGCTAACTATTAATGATAATAAAGTAACGAGGAAACAAAAAACGGTAATACTTTGCTGGAAAGATAATAAAAATGTTAAAGTTTGACATATTTATGAAACAGAGAAAACAAAGAAGAGTAATCCTTCGCTGGAAACAATAAAAATGTTAAAATTTGACATATTTATGAAACTGTTTAAAAATCAATATTTTTGCGGCTAAATTTAGCACGCGAGTTTCAAATTACTAGGATTTTTGATATACATTAACCTTTTTTAGCACCGAGTGTCAACAATTCGGAACAATTCAAATATTGGGGGGTTGGTATATTTATGACACGAAGAGTATTTTCAAAGTAAAGCCAACGGTGCGTTGATTCGCGTTTGTTTGTCGAGTACATACTAGAAACGGCGCAGGTAAGTACCTTACGCTTCTGTGACAGTCAAACGAAAGATAAGAATTGTAGATTCGAATCGTTCGAGTTCGCTAACTCGGTGTTTCCCGGTCGCTATAAATTGAACGAAGGTTCGACCCTTCGATAGTAACGGAGAAATTGATCGCGGGAACAGAATCTCCGGGTACGAGCGCGTTAACTTCGTCAAAATCGACACAGGCTCCGCACTCGTCGATCCGCTCAATCACGCTTTCACGATAACTACTTAAAGAAACGGTCCCGTCGTTATCGATCGATTTATTCACGGAGAAATTACCCTCGGTACCAGCGTCCAATACTCGAATACCGTTTTGTGGGATTTTGTCGCGCGTTCTCGACAAAAAAAAAAAAAGAAAAAATGTCAGAGGAGAGGAAAGACAGTAGCCCAGGAAAATTTCGACAGTTCCTTGTCACGCTCGTCGGTAAGTGTCCTGTCGGATCTACTCACAGGGAAACCTAAGCGATTACACAGTGGCGCTAACGAAACGCGATACTTAAAATTCCATATATAGTAAAAATTATCTTCCTTCCCCAACTACAAATTACTTCCTTCCTATTACCTGCTAACAATTTTAATATTTCGTGGGAAAAACAATGAACAATTTTATTTACTATTCTTCCCACAAGGAGGGCACAATAATACTTTCGTATTTTTACTCGGCGGGGGTAGCGTGCTAACATTTTATTATTTTTTCAACAAACGTAACACAATAGTACTCTCTTATTTTTACCCACGAAGCGAAACAGCGTACCAAAATTTGTTTAATTACATATCTCGTCTAAGAACGTAAACTAATGTAACAAAAATACGATCAACGAGCACACTTGTCCAAAACGAATAATCGAGATCCTACGTTCCAGCGAATATCTCGAGCTTGATATACGGGATAACGATAGGCTGGCAGTCACCAACAGCACCGCAGTTGCAGAGCACGAATTCACCGTTGGGTAGCGAGCCGATGACAAACGATGAGGTGTCCTGGTTAACCGCGATCATGTGTTTAGTGGCTGCTTTCGTTAGCCTGGGTATCGGCACCGTGGCGGAGAAATACGGACGCAAGATTTTCGGGTGTCTGGGCATACTGCCCTTCTCTATCTCCTGGCTGTTGCTCATCTTCGCCACGGAACACTGGCACCTGTACGTGGCGCGTTTCTTCTCGGGTCTGTCCGCCGGTATAATTCTGTACGTCGTGCCACGTTACGTATCCGAGATCTCGTGCGACGAGATACGCGGCATGCTGAGCAGTATGCTGTTACTGATCCTGAACAGTGGCATTCTGTTGGCTTACATCCTCGGTGCGGTGGTCTCGTTCCGTATGTTCGGGATCATCTCGTTCGGGTTGTCGTTGTGCTACTTCGTGTTCATCTTCTTCCTGCCGGAATCGCCGGTGTACTTGGTGCGACAAAATAGGCTCCCCGAGGCGGCCAGGTAAGCGAACAACTCTCTCTTTCATTCTTTGGTCGTTGGATCGTCGCGTTACAATTGTTCATTGCTCGTAGATCCCTGAGATGGTTGAAAGCCGGTCACGAATCGACGGTGCAGCGAGAGATGATCCGTCTGCAGGCCGAGGCGAAGGAACTCTACGTCACGGGGAAATCCATCGGGTTGTCGGACTTGTGCCGTGACAAAGCATCGATCAAGGGACTGATCATCACCTTGGGTCTGTTCTGTGGACAACAGTTGTGCGGAATATTCGTGATGGTAAAGAGACAAATTTCCACGTTCCTCTAACTCGTGCAACGTGATTCTGGAAACCGGAGAAACTCGTTAGCGAAAATTTCATCCACTGTGCGGGATCGTCTCTCGATAACGCAATCGTTTCGATCGGTGCAATATGCGCTTGTTTTTTTCAACTGATAATTTTTTCTTACGTAAACTTCTTATCGTTCCGCGTATAAGTGTCAAGGTGTAACATCGAACGTAATAACGGTGCAATGCGTAATACTTTACCGAGATATTTTACATTCGATGTTGTGAAAAACTAAAATTGAGTTCGAACGATTAGGAACGGTCGAGAGAACTGTGTTGTTAAAATATGATCTCGCAGGGGGGATTGAACTTTTTCTCGGTAAGGAGCTTCTGTTTTTTTTTGGAACAATCGTGTGTACCTCGTTGGCACGTGTCGTTATCTTTTCGCAGATAAGCTACGCGGAGACGATATTCAGGATATCGGGAAGCTCGTTGTCACCTAACACCGCGGCGATCATCGTGGGCGCTATACAATTATTCGGCTCGTATTTGTCCACCTCGTTGATGGAACGACTCGGCAGGAGACCATTGCTTCTGATATCCTCCTTGGGGATGTGTATCTGTCATTATATACTCGGTGGCTTCTGTTACACGCAGACACTCAAATACGACGTGAGCAACTTGGCTTGGATCCCGGTAGTCGCGTTATCCTTCTACATGATCGTGTACAGCCTGGGCGTGGGCCCTGCCCCTTACGTGGTCTCTTCGGAAGTGCTCAGCAGGGACATCTCGTCATTGGTACTGACGTTCGGTTTGTTCTTCGTTTGGGTCACCGCATTCGCCGTAATTAAATTGTTCCCAACTATCATCAGTCTGGTCGACATTCACGGTTGCTTCTTTATTTTCGGCACTATGTGCATGGCGATTTTCGTGTTCGTTCTCGTGCTCATTCCGGAAACGAAGGGTCAGCCGCGTCAATTGATCTTGGATCGTTTGAACGGACTGTCTTGCAAGCTGGACAAGAACCGTCACGTCACGTCGAGTAAGATCATGGACAGAAACTCGCCGTTACCGGAACATGTGTGAAGCCAGTGTCTCATAGTGGACAGGAATGTTTTGAATACGATTGGGTTCGTCGAAACGAAATCCTCCGAACAATATTTCGACGATCGCGGGTGTCCAAAGGAGGAAACGGAGAAGAAGGACAAATGGAAATTTTGCACAGACCGAAATGAAACTCCATTGCTTTGTATACGTCGTATATACACATACATACATACATACATACATACACACACACACACACACATATGTTTGATCGCGCTCGAAGCGCGATGTACAAGTATGTTCATCGTTTTAATGTAATTGAAAAAGAATCACAGTGATCTTTGTGACTTTTATACCGGTAAATTGACGATGTAATCGGTGGGGACGATACGTCGTTTAATAAAACCTAAGCGCAACGTTTCATGGAACGAACGTTATCGCAGATGTCGCGACAATGAAAAGATTCGCGTGGATCGTCACGTTGTCGCGAGGGAGACGGGCATTGTTACGTAGATTTGGTTATCAATCGTCGTTCAATCGTTTCCGTACGTTCTTGTTGCCGATTTTTCGTTTCTTGAACGTGGCAGGTCTGCCCTCTTCGTCACTGTCGCCCGTGTCGATTTGCGCGATCGTCCTCTCTTTGAAGGTACGTTGCACGGTGGGCACTTCCGCTTTCTCGAAGACGGGCAGTTGCGTTTGCTTCTGTTGCGGCAGCTGCAGGTCCACCGGTTTCGTTTCGCTGGAAGGGAGACTATTGTAAATATCGAGGAGTTACGTAGGCTCGTGTAACTTCGTTTGTTCGTTGATTAAAAAAAAAGAAAAACATATTTCGTGCACGTTTTCCGCTACCTTCGATCGAGGCAACGTCGCTTTGAGTTTTTTTCAAATGGAACATATTTCACTCTGGAATTGAAAATGGTATTCAACGACGAATAAGAAGGTATTAAGATTAAATGAATTTTTTAAATCGTTCCCAACGAAACTGCCGAGAGAGAGTAATATCGTCGGGGCAAAATACCGCTGTACTCTTTCACTCGGTGATCGATTCTCTTTCGAGTTTCAGAGTATTACGTAATATTCCACTTCCTTTTAAAAACGGAAAGCGACTCCTGTGTCTCGACGAAAATAGTTTATCGGAGTTGGAAGCGTTCGTTATCGAATTCTCGAATTACTTACACCGTACGAACGGTTTGCCAAGGACCGTAAGGATGAGATTTCTCCGGTATACTGTAGTCTCTTCTGTAAGGGCGGTTTTCCTCCTCGATCGTTTCAACGTTTTCATCGGCCACGTCGTTCCCCAGCCGTTGCGTGTCTCTCAGCTTCCTCAGCTCCTTTAACTGTTCCCTTTCGGTGTTCGCTCGTTTCTCTTCGAGAATGTCCGCGTTCGCGACCGCTTCCTCCTGTTCCAGCTGCTCGAGCAACGTCTCTTGAAGAGCTTGCTCCTTCGCCTCTTCTTCCTGTTCCGCGAACGTCAGGTAACCCTCCTCGGGTGGCTCCCACGAGGACACTGAGGTTTCGCAGAAAATAACGATACCTGTTATTTTAGCAAGGAAATCGAGTTTTCTTAATTCTTTTTACGAATTCTATTCGAATTACAATCCACCATTTAAAGAAGTGCTCCCGTTTGACTCTTCGCGACAATGTACACAACCTGTACATCGATTACCAGTACTTTTCCTTCAAGTACTCTTTCCAAGCTCTCAAACGTGTAAAACTTCTCAGTATAGTGTCAAAAACGACTAGTTAATTTCTCCTGTTCGATTTAACATCTTTTCAAGAACTTCGATCACATCTTGTTACAACTTGCGCTACAATTTCTTTCGCGAGAGCTCCCTTCTTCCAAGTGTTTAAACGGAAGCTGTTTAAAAAGTTTTTTCGATTGTTCGAATCCCCGATGGCAAGATTCACGGACAGACGCACCGTTGGTCTCGATGTGCCAATAGTAAGTGTACCCTTCGGGACTCCGGGCCTCGTACCAAAGTTTACGGACTGGTTTCGCGGGACGATCGTCCTCGTGAGTTCTCTTCCCTTTGCCCTTCCCCTTGCTCGTTTTACTCTTCCCCGGGACTTTGTTCTCGGCTCTGTGTTGGACCCTGTGATGATGATCCGCGTTGCCTCGCGACAATGTCGGATCGCACGGGTCGATCTCCTGTGAAAACTGATGGTTTCAACGTATCAGCTAAAATTCGATAGTTTACCGCGTTCGCGGATAATGGAATATCAGAATCGTTTCCATTGGGAACCCGCGTACAACGTAAGCGCTTACCTGTTGACTTTTACCTTTGAATCTGGGTATAGTTTCCGGGGCGGCCATAGGCATGCGATTGTAATTCGGCGTCTGAATCGAAGTCTGAAATTGAATTTTGCCATAAGCGACGTCACGGTGAATCGCCTCGTCGGCAACCGATCGTTTATTCGAAATCGAAAAGGGCTTCGAAGCATGCGGAACTAGCTGCACGATGACGTTTCTAATTGTTGAATTTAATTCATTGTAAATTCGTGGAAAAATAATTCACGTGTCCTCTTAGTTATGTTCGATTATACGTGTCTCGAATGTATTGTAATTAATTGTAGAAGAACGGTACATTGAGGGCACACAATGGCTCGAAAAATATAGTTTATTCGATCGTTTGCCAACGAGGTGACTATTAACGCTAGGTTCACGGATATTTCTTGCGTTAAATTGGCGCGTATCGAGAAGAAATAGGTATACCGTATAGAGAATTATAAAATTATAAAGCTTCGAAGAAAATGAATTTCGATACATATTTGTCTCGTTAAATGGATAAAAGTCGGTACAAGTGACCGAAGAAAAATGTAAACGGTGTTCGTAATTTTCCTCGTCGATAGAAATGCGTCGAAATGACGTGTCCTGTAAACCTAGTGTTAAATACGTACTGGTTTCGTCTCCACTCTGTTCAACTTCTCCTCGATAATCCTATCGGCGGTCATGTCTCTGGTGTTGTTCTCAACGTCTTTCAGGTATGCAGCCATGGCTGCCTAAGCATTAGAAAATCGTTCACTTTGGTTACTCGACTACGTCAAGATTTCGTTTTGAAGAGATAGGGGACGAGGGAACTTACGCTTTCCATCTTCTTAATGTCCTCCTCGATTTTCTTATTCTGCCTCGCCTGTTTCGTACTATTTTTGTGTATCTCTTTGAGTCGCTTGCTGACATTTTCCTTGTGCTTTTTGCCACCTTCGTGAAAATCAATGCTGGGCTTATTGTCGGCGATCCAGCACTTGCAGAAATC